>NW_020897734.1:5852112-6162980 GCF_003984885.1 Neopelma chrysocephalum
TATGTGCCTAAAGCACATGAGAAGATTTACATAAAAGTTTACATCCGATACTGGACTAGCACTCACATTTATTGCCTCTTTGCAAAATTTTAAACTACTCTGGAAAATTTGACATAATGGTCTTCTTCAGTATAGGAGACTCATGGGTGGCCAGAGCTGGGAAATGTGTGACCTCATCCTTCTCGCACAGTAAGTTCCCCAAAGTCAATCAGCTCCATAAAATTAAAAGCCAGACCCCACTGGAATATCAGCTGACACAATGAAATTTCAAACACAGAAGTCAAAGTAACTGCATGAACCAGAAGGGCAATGAAAGGGATTTTTAATTAGCTCTGTCCCCTATTCTTGCAGGAGTCACTGGTTTTGGACCCAGGTTCAATCATCTTCTTGGTTTTCTCAGCTGCAGCAGATTTTGTGCCATCTCCTCTGGTCCCTGGAAGCTTTTCTTTTTCACCATTTGGTGACAAATCTCTCCTCATGTCCCAGCACAGATAAACCATCTCTCACAATGATATTTCTCAAGATATGGAAAAAACCATATTTTGATCGAGGAGTTGTTTCACGTCTGATCTGAGAGCAGAAACAAGCTCTGAATTAAGAATGATACTGGAACTGTAGCAGAATTCACTTCTTAGTATAAACAAATTAAGTAGCTTTTTTTTTATTTTTTTCATAAGATCATGCATATGGCAAATTAAAAATAATTATGCACTATCTTGGCTGGCTAAAGAGGGCAGCAGAATTTGCCTTTACTCTTCTGTTCCTCTAAAAAAAAAAATAAATCATCAGCCAACAGGAATCTAACCCCAGCTCACTCAGGATTAGGTGGATAAACACAGCTTATTTATAAGATGACTCCCTTTTGCCAAACCTTTGGCAACACATATCCAACACAAGCATTTGATTTTATGCCAAATAACTTCAAATGTAGATTTTTGAGACTGTATTTTTTTACTCTAAGACATATTTTAAAAGAAAAATTGCAAAAGACAGTATATTACCATGAACTTTGGTGAAAAGTAAATGCAGACTAGATGCATTTCACAAACTGTGTGCCACTGGATATCATAAGCAGAGAAGTGAACAGAGGAAATTCTGCCATTGCTTAACTTCCTCTCAAATTTTCTCAAAATCAACTTTGCAGGAAGAAGTAATTGCTCAGTAAACCAGACTAAATTCAATACAATACAATTGTCTTCCACAGGAAAGTGAAGCTATCTTAATGTAATTTAAAACTAAAAAGACTGTAATTTCCTACCAAACCAGAACATATCTAAGACCAGTGCTTGAAAATGATGGTCGGCTAAACACCTGAATTTTTTAAGAATTTTTCAAGAAGCTGATATTTTTCATGGCACCACCTACAATAAATTCATTATACTTACGGTTTGAAAAATTGATACAAACATATTTTGTGCAGTAATATTTAAATACCATTTCAGTCACAACAGGAGTCCTTGTCATACCTTAGAGCACATGGTTGCCTGAAGATAGAGCTACAAGTTAACAATCCACGATCACAAAGGGCACGCTGAGTTTTCACAGTAGCTCAATGCCCAACAGCAGCCCGATGGGTTTCAGTGAAAACTGCTGGTAAACTTTTGCAAAGCAGCTTTAGCCCACTTGGTTTATAAGTAAAAGTTTACAGAAAGCATCCTCTTACCTTGTGGTCTTGGTGTTCGTTTCCTGCGGTCTCTGAATGCTGCTCCTGACTGCAAGGCCTCCAGCAGACTGTCCATCACTCCTGTCTCATCACCCTCTGAGAACAGCAGAAAAATCAGATTAATCTCAGTGCAACTGAAATCAAACACTTAAGAAAAAAAAAAAGTAGAAATGTTGTCAAGTTTACATAATGCTTCCGAGTAAGAGACATACACATTTTAAGGTAATGGATGCTGTCAGTGCTTCAGGTATCACTGTCTGGTTGGTGTATGATGCTCTATTAAGTAAAATTGATGCCAATCCTACTGTTCTTTCAACTTGGAGATGTTATCTTCTGCATTATTGATGACATCTTCAGCTTGCAGATAGACAGCTGCTGGTGAATGACTGCTGCTTCACTGCTAAAATATTTTAAGACTTTTCTGAAGTGGAAACAGGTCATCTCTTTTTGATTTAATCAATGCACATGGAAAATCTGATGACACTAAATGGCAGGAAGTTCAATATCGTAGCACGGTGAATATTTTATATGCTGCCTCCCAACCTCATGATTCACTGAATCCTTGGGAAAAAAATTACCTATACAATGTATGCCACATACTACACATCTAACCTCAAACCATGGATGATGTTCTAGTAATATTCAAGAACAAAGAGGGGAGGATCGTGCAGTGTAAAATTTCTTAAAAGCTGAATTTTATTTCTGCTAAACTTTTTCTTCTGCTTTTTTTCATAGCCAAGCCAACCTGCAGCCTTTAAATTGCTGGACTTTATGGTGCATTACAGAAATATGAGTAGAAAAATTACTTCTTTTTATATATTTCAGCCTTAAAATTCCTTTGCATTTCAATCTGTTAATAACAGTTGATAGCAGCATTCAGCAGCATGAGAAATAGAGGTCAAAGAACTGCAGTGTTACAAAACTATTGATGAATGCCTCTTTCTGTTCTCATATCTATGTTATAACCCAGAACTAAAATATAGGCTAGACTCAGCAGGTAGGTGGACATTTTATTCACATCTCTCACACTTCAAGTTAATATAAATTTCCCCATCACAGAGTGGGAAGATCATTACTTTATGCAAAAAAATTACATTATGGTAAAAAACTTCTGACTCACACAAAGTGTAGGAGGTTAAATGCACATTCAAGCTCTCAAATGTTCAAGTTTAAAAGCAGCTTATTAATGAATAAGCTATTTTGTCCTGGTTCTCTATTACATTTAGGTTTATTAGACTAAATCCAGAGCTGATAAAAGAGCATGCCAATCCTAAAACAGTACTTGGTTCAAATTTCTACATGATGATCATCAGTATAACTACATGATGAATTTAAATTATACATCAATGTAACTTAAACCATTATATATACTATAGAACACATACCTGTCTACTCTTTTATATGGTTCCGAATCATGGGTCATCTACCGCCACCACCTGCGTCTCCTAGAACGCTTCCATCAACGCTGCCTCCGTACAATCCTTAACATCCATTGGTCAGACTATGTGACCAATACATCTGTTCTCGAACAGGCAGCAATCACGAGTATTGAGGCCATGCTCCTGAGAACGCAACTGCGTTGGGCAGGGCACATCTCTAGGATGAAGGACCACCGCCTCCCTAAGATCCTGCTCTATGGTGAACTTGCCACTGGCTGCCGCAAGAGAGGAGCTCCAAAGAAAAGATACAAGGACTCCCTGAAGCAACAACTCAGCCTCGGGCATATTGATCACCATAACTGGTCCACTCTGGCCTCTAATCGGGAGGCCTGGAGACAGACCATTTATAACGCTGCTGATGCTTTTGAGAAGGCACGCAGGATCACTCTTGAGGAGAAAAGACAACGCAGAAAGAATCGAACCTTGCAGAATATACCATCTAAGGAGTCTTTCTGCTGTGTCTTTTGCAACCGGACTTGCCTTTCTCGTATTGGCCTTTTTAGCCACCAACGCGCTTGCATGAAAAATGGGTAGAGCCCTTCCCAAATCTTCGTTCGCGAAGCCTAGCCATGATGAGAACACATACATAAAGTTCTCCCCAGCCTAAGATGAAAGGGAGCAGAGCAAGTGCAGCAACCAGCAGAAGACTCTGAAATACCAGTTTTAATTACATTCCATCTAAAAGTCTTAAACAACTATGTCCTGCAAAATAAATAAGTAAATTAGCTTCTCTCAATTCACACTCACATACAAAGCCAGAATTTTGTTTAAACTGTACAACATAATTATTTTGCTTTGTGCTTCTTATCCTACACATGCTTATTCATTGATTTGCTGTTGTCCTTGTATTAAATTTATGTTCAAAATCAAAGGTCTGTGAATACACTTTGTCCAAACTAATACACGTCAAGTTGGTCTGAAACATTTAATGAATGTGACTGCAAAGCACAGAACTAGTTAATATGTTAGAATATTTTATGTGTAGAAAAACAATATTGTTCGATCCTCATTAAAAGTTAAGAGTTGGCAGTTTATTAAAAAAGACAAAAATCCTTCAATACTTCATGAATGTTTATGCAGTCTTCCACTTCTTTTTTGCTGAGTCTGCTGCTCTACCTGCTAATTACTGCAACTGCCAAAACCCACCCTATTTTTGGGATACCAAAATACACATTATAAAGGCACATGTATTAAGGAAGCTGTAGAATACAGCGATGGGATTTTTAACTTCTCAAAGTAAAACTCACGTTAGGTCTGATCACAGCACTGCGTCTTAATCAAAGTCGTCAGATGATTAAATGGGAACTGGACAAAAGAACTGCATTTTCAGCCAGCCTTCATTAAAATTCATAAATAAAATTCAGCAGAAATTTCAGTCTTTCCCCCACAGTTCTTGCTGCTGTATTTTGCATATTACCATCTCCTATTTGCCTATTTTTATACTACCTGCAGCAACTTGTAGACACAAACCAGAAACAAAGATAAAAACTGCCAGAAGTTTCAAAATGAAGAAAACTTATTTCCAACACTCCTGTCAGCAGAAATAAAATACATAATCATTATTCCTCTTTTAGATATCTTTCATTGTACACAAGGACAGGAGTTTCACCTGGAACAAGTAATTTTCTTCCTCCTTGTGTCTTTTCAAGTAAGCCCCAAGCAATTAAGAGAGAGCATATGTGTGCACACAAGCAAAAAAATTGGCAATTTGCTTTGATTAGCCTTAGCAAAGAGCCAGATTCACTATAGGTATTAAACAGGGCTGAAAAGGCAAAAGAATTCTTAATCATTAATTGACGTGTTAACTACAAGCCCCACTTGTTATAATTTGGATTTTACACTAATATTCTACTGCAGATTTGGTTTAGTCTGTTTTGAAAATGGGTGAGTTTTTGGGAGATTACAGAAATACTTGTCCTCTTGCAGGTCCCATAATTTAGACCAGTGTTAGTCAACAGATTTTGGCCACTTTTAATGATAAAGACAAAAATAGTTTCTCTTCCAAAGAACAATATTAGTGTTTCTTAAACTGCTGGAGAGCCCCAAGCAAGCTGAGGCACAGACAAAGAAAAAAAAATATGATGCAATGAACAAATAAAGGCATATTTGAGATGAGCAGGGAATCTTAATACCAAGATACCTCAGCTTTTCATAATTTTTGACCAGTTGTAGGAAACAGAACAGAAGAAGGGAAAAAGAAAGAGGATTTAGTGTGCATTAGGGTGAAAGTGTATAAGGAGAAAATTGGCATAAGGTCCATCTGCTTATGAATGCTGAGGAACAGTCACATAGTCAGTCTATAAACAAATTTGCTGTGCATAAGGACGATACTCTGGATTTTACACTTGACTATTATAAATAACAACAGACTTCAGATGAATTGGTCTTATTAAGTGTTTAGTATTTGTGGTCAGAGTTTTGTGTTAAATATGACCCTAAACATTAGTGCTCTAGAACTGGAGTGCCAATTTCAAAAAGGAGACCCCTGATAAACCATAGGAAATTAAATCAGAGACTGAAGATTTGGATGTGTGAAAGGGTGGGGAGTGATTCCAAACAGAACAGTGACTGCTGCTAGAGATGGATACTGGCTGAACTTTTCACTTCAACGTTAATGCACGTCAGCAGCACGACATCTTGGAACAAAGACAAGATAGATACATGACCACAGATGAGTAATGACAAATCAGCTTATACAAAGTCCTCTCAGCTGATGTGGAAGCAAATGGCAAATCTCTATTTTTAATTATAGAGATTAACAGGCCATTGAAATGACCAAGTACCTACTGCTACTATTTGAGAACAGCAAATGTAGAATTTGTTTGTAAGAAAAATACCAAAACCTCAGCTGGAGAACAAACCACTATGATAGTCTTTGGCCAGTAGCATAAAAGATACTTCAAACAAGTTTTGAATGCAGCAGAACACAAGATGATGACAGTATAGCTCTGCCACAGATATTAGACTAAATTTACAGTTTATAATTTTTGTTAACACAATATCCTGCACTTCATCTGGCAGAAAATTTCTAGAAAATTTCTCTCTCTCATTTATCTGGTGTTCAGCATTTAATATAATGGCTGCTTAATTTATTAGTGGAAGGTGAAAAGGTGGTCATTAGCAAAATATCTGGCTTAGTAACAACAAAGGGCTGTTTATAGGTATGAAGCTTGAACAACTGAGAGCTTATCAGATCTTTTTTCTGAAAACCTAATCAGTGGACTGGCCATCACAACATACAAATAGGAAATACTAACAGTTCGGAGGATAAGATCAGAACATGCATAAGATTTGGAAGAATAAAATCAATTGAAATAATACAACAAATACGAGTAACTTTAGGGGTAAGCCAGGAGCTCTTCAACAGGGAATGACCAAGAGCTCCAATATAAAGAGGTGACCAGAGAAACAAGGCTGAATTACCATCTGACTGGTGTGATAACTTATATCCACTGTATAAGAATTCACATAAAACCAACTCAGGCAGTTACCAGAGTCTAGAGATAAAGCACATCAAGCCTTTTACCCAACACAAATAAGTATATAGAGTATATACTTAACCTGCCTCTGGAACACAGCAGAGGGATTAAAGTATCTCCATTTTAAAAATAATTATTTCAACAGCCTGCCCCTGGACTGCATCATGACTATACTTGACATAGATGTAGAACTAAGATTCTGCAGGAAAGGTAGGCAATTTATTTTAGCACAATCTGTACATTGCTAAATTAACCATGAGGACAGTGTTGTTAAAGGGAGAAAACAAACACCAGCAAATGATGAAGAATGTTTACTTTATCTTATTTTTCACAGAGCAAATGCAATCTTTCACCTGCTTCTGTAGCCATTTTCTGTTCCAAGAGTTTCCCTGAAACAGAGGGACCATTTCAACATGGAGATGAAGATAAAATATTTCCCTTGGTTGTCACTGCTGGCTCCTTATGAAATATGACCCTTAAGTTAGATTTAGAATCCTTTTTTGTCAATATTACATTCCTTTATCACTTTCTGACAAATCTCATCTAAACCTCAAAAAGAGACCCCAACACTCCCACATCCTAATATTAAATGCAAAATAATGTTCTGATCTATTTGTAACTCAAACGATTAAAATGAAACTTGAAGTTGACAAAAAATGCACAGGTAAAGGATCATTCTTTTGTTAATCTGAGGAGCAACAAAAGCTACAGCTGAGCCAAGACAAGTCTTGTCTTAATTTTTTAAAAACAATTATTACAAAAAGTTCATGTTGAAAATGGAATTATGTTCACTCGAAGCCTGTGAGGCTTTAAGAACCATTCCTGCAGTTAAAGGAGCAGCACTGACAGTTCACACTAGAAAACATGTGCTGATGCTCTGCTTAGGGACTAACCTGAACCATGGATGATAAATATTCATAGAATCAGAGTTCTCTCATAGACTTTACATAAAGATGGGAATACTAAACTTCTGGTTTAATTCAGTAAGAATTCTTGAACTTGCTTCTGTGGGAGTGGCCAAGTGATGATTTCAATATCATCGGAGTTTCTCTCCTCTAAATAATTGCATCAAATTGTCCTAAAAATAGGTCCTTAACCTTCTTCAAGAGCACTCTGGAGAAGGGATTCAGAACCACAACTTTCTGATATAGATTGGAAGAATTAGAAACTTGGAGAGATCAATTCCAGTTTTTTTGTGGCCTCCATAGCACAAAGTTTTACCTCAGCCTTTAGCATATTATCTTCTCTAAAAACATAGGAAAAAACGTCTTCTAGCAGAGTTTCTCAGGACTGCTTTTTCAGTTTGCATTAGAAAGGAGATTAGAGGAAACTAGAAGGTTGAAAATTCCCAATGAATACTGTTCTTAAATGAAATATAAGGACTGGGGTAGCACTACTGATGGCAAAAGGAAACACTAAAAGAGCTTGGGCTTTTAAAGTTACTTGAATGACTTAGAACTACAGAAATGGCACTTCACTTGAAGCCACAGAGCTCAGCCCATGCATCCAAAACATGAGGATCCATCTCCTAGATATTTGGTTTCCTCAGTGCAAATTCACAGCTCTGAAAGGCCCTGGCAACACGCTCTTGTTTCTGGAGTGCTTTGCTGCCCTCCCTTTTTATTGTCTGCACTGATTACTACAGGAATACCCACATATTTTGCTGGTACACTTTTATTTTCTAGTGTTTTCCATATGCACTTGCAAAACATCATCTACTTATCATTACAGATATACTAATTGCAAACTAATCTAAGTTAATAGTGTCAGTACTGCACAGTTATTTCGGCAAAAGTTTACAGGAACTTTACAGGATATTTTTCATAAATTTGTGCCCTTACTGAAAGAGTCCAGTCAAACACCCCTGCTTCTCCAAAGGGTTTCAAAATTATGCTTCTATTCACACCTTGTACTACCCTGCTTTGCTTTAAAAACTTTTAAGCACTTTTCAAAGTCCAATGTGTGTCCTGTAGAAACTTTTAAACAAGACTTTTTATTCATAACCAGCACCAGAATTTTTAATTGCAATATATTCACTTAAAAAGGTCAGCTTCCAGTGTCTTTCCAGAAAGCGCGTTTTTGTGTTCGCCTCATCTATTTGCATTTTATTCATTTGCTAAATTCATTTTGCATGCATAATAAATATCTCCAGGAAGCAGTCTTCCTCGGCAGTTTGCACTAGAGTGGTGTCTCATGACTCTTATTTACTTCTTAATTAAAGAAGAAGAAGTTAGGACAGGATGACTGATAAGTGAATCTCTATCTCACGTCAGTTTGCAAAAAACAAGGCAAATTCTTGCTTATGGACCAATTAAGTATATTGTTTATGAGAACCTGATCTCAGGCTTACATGAAGTTAATAGAAGGGAAAAAAACGTGCTTTGTTGCACTGGCAGGTTATGGAAAACAATGTTTGAAATGCACAACCTTTTCATTTTCAGAAAATATCAAGGTGGTCAAGGTCTGCTTTGGCAGGAATGGGCTTAATTGAAACTCCTCCGCATCATCCCTGGGGCCTCATCCTGCACAGGCTGCTGCCCCTCACAAGGATGACTTGCACTACACTTAAAATAGGCTGCAACATGGGTTACTGAGGAACAAATGGGAAGAGATTGCCTCTATGTGGGAAGGGAAAGATTGTGCAGCTCAAAAAAAAAAGAAAAGAGAAAGAAAAACGACCATATGATACCTAAGGATAAGGTATGATATCTGTAATCAAGTTCTACCCAAGTTTTTCTGTCAGCATCAGCTTTCAGGAAGTGTGCAGCATATTCAAACAGAACATTGACATCAATATGAAAAACAATTACTTCCCAAAGGAATTGTAACACTTGCCTCATTAACATCCAGCACCATAAACTAATAATCTTTAAAATGTATATAAGCCCCAAGTTTTACCACACCAGGTACCCCATGCAATCACCAGCCAATATGTAAATCCAAATGATCAAAGCTGAGGCACTTGCAAAATGTTATGTAACTCATAATAAACTTAGTATGGATTTCTGTTTGTGCTAAAGGACTTGGAAGGAAGACAAACCAACCAGAAAAGCACAGAATCATTAGGAAAGCGTAGCAAAAGTAACCTCTGGAATTATATCCTGCACCAGTCAGTTCAAGTGGAACAACACTTGAAGGAAACCCAGCAGAATTACTGCTCATATTAGAACATACCAGTCTGAATAAATTGCATATGAATTCTTATATAAGGGCACTTGAAAAGGGAAAGTAGGAATATCCATCAACCACTAGCACAGAACTTCACTTCCATTATCTTCATCTCATTAGGAAAGAATGTTAATATGTCTTCAAAACAATTAATTCAATACTAATTGGGACTGAGGAAGCTCATTCTATCTTTTATCCTAATACTGGTAGTTAAAAGGTGATTTTAATTGGCATAGTAATCAGATATAATGAAGAGCAAAACTGTTTCTGATTAAATAACATTTGCATCACAATTGCTGTTTGACACTTTTCAGCTCCCAGAAAGCTCTCCCCTGTTCTTTTCTCTCTGTGGTTCAGATATGCACAGGGAAGCAATGCTGCAAGGATTTTGCAGATGTTTAATCAGGTAGAAGTCATGAAGGACTTTTCCTCAGAATTCATCCCCCACAATGAGAAAGAATAGATCATGATTTGAACTGTGAAACTTAAGGAGTGTGGGTAAGGCACTTAAATCTTTCTATGCCTCCAGTACTTCACCAGGAATCCTGGCACACAGAAGTACTTTACTAGTCTGGGAAACACAACAAAGATGTATCAATAAAAGCAGACTGAAAAGAACACCAAATATTCCCAAGCACTACAGCTACACCTGAGGAGGGGGAGCAGCACCCACAGCAGAACAGAGTCCAACAGATGCTAGAATGTCTTGCTCTGGTTTTGACTGCACCACAGCTCATAAGAAGAGAGGTGCAGGCACAACATAACGGGAAATATGCATTAATAGCAAAAATTTTTAAAATGGAAGTTATAATATTAAGCAACAAGTCTCATGATAAATTATTTTAAGGGGTAGTTTTAAATCAATATTATATATATGTTTAAAATTTATTCTGAAAAACATTAATTCAAGTAAGAAGAATTCCATGACAATGTAAAAATTTACTTCTCTTGGCAAAACTCACCTAATGCTGACAATTTTGATAACTTTTTTTGAATTGTAATTTTTACAGAGTTTTTCGAGATTTTTACATTCATGTTTACATATTTTGGAATATTTACAGGATTTTTATCAGTTTACAAGTAGTATTTATGTGTTATCTCAGTTATACAAAGCACAAAACCAAACTAAGAAAACCAGTCTTCAAAATTGTGGCAGCTCTGGGGTTATTTCATCACTGGCTATTATTCAGGGCAATTCTTAATTCTGGCCACACTGAATTATTTGCAGTTACATCAAGAAACTGATATTAATTCTAACGTTTAATTATAACTAATCTAATATGGATTCTCCGGTGGCCTCAAAAAAAGTTGTCACTGAATGGCCAGGTAACAAAAAAACCCAAAAAACTTATTACAGAACTACACACTAAAAGGCTGGAAAATGTAAGAACCCTCTTGCTCTGACCTCAAAGGCTGTAGCAATATGTTAAAATGTTATTCTTGAAGACACAGCTAGAGAAATAGCTGAAAGAGGGTTAGGTTAAAACACCCCTTTGGGTGAAAATCACCTTGTCAAAGTGACAGCTTGAGAGGACATCTGCCTCTTTCCTCTAAGTCTTCTGTGTCACATTCACTTAGACAAATTTACAAACTATTTATATAAGCAGGAATGAGCACACAGAAGTAGATGCATTAAGAAAAAAATTAGTTACTTGGCAAAAACAGTCAATTGAATATCAATGTCATAGAATCCAGTGGAGATGGACATATCCCCCTCCTACTACCATGGCACTGGAGTTGTACTATGGATAATTCAATATATTTAGAAAGTGGAAGAAAAAATTTAGAAGTATTAAACTAATTTACTAATTTGGTGTCACAGGTTTAGAAACATCAGTCATTTAAATGGCAATTTTGGTGCATTGGGCCTTGCACAGTTATTCACATATTTTGCATTTTCAGTGAAAGAGGCTATAATGCAAAATTAAACTTTAGTTTTGTCCGTTGATAAGAAAAGTCTTTCATGATGAAAAAATGCTATCAGTGTACTGAGATATCTATGGTCTGTGGTCAGCTGTGGTCTGCTCCTCACCTGCTTAAAAAGTTAAGGGATGGAGACAGGTATGTTCTCATCTACTGAGCTGAGGCAATTTAACGAGTTGTAACTTCAAAGCAAGAGCTACAGCCCTTAAACACAGACCTGTTCTCTGACAGCAGAATCTAAGTGAGCTTTTCACACTTTGTAAGCTAATAAAACATATTGGCTTTCATTGTTTTAAGTGGTAGTTTAAACAGCCTCTCTCTCAGTGTGTCTTCAAGCACGCTGGCAGAGGGAAGGGTGATGAAGGGATATTTAAGTGGTTCTTTCCCACTCACAGAAAAGGGTCTGTCCATATTACTATGGACTTTTTTTTCAGTGGGTGAGGTGACAGATATTAAAGATTAGTCAAATGCCCATAGAATGGATTAGAAAAATCTCATTAGAAATCTCCACAAGCTTGACTTCACAAAAAAAAAAGACAATGTATTTATGCCTGCATTTAAATTTTATATTTTGTTTATAGTTAAACTGAAATTAGAATAATCTTTATATGCTCTGATATTAAAGTTTGTCACCTACACAAAGCAACAGAGTAATTCACTAAAACTTATCCCAAAGTATATTTATTCCATGCAGTGTCACTGTCAGTTCAAGCAAGGCCAAAAATAACAGGATTTGTGGTGCCATTGCAGAAACCCTCCAAAAACCAAACAGCATTTTCCCATGAGTATGGGCCTGTTAAGTGAATAACAAAGACAAGTGTTTTATAGCTGGGTCAGATTAGCAAACTCACAGACACTGAACAAAAAACTGCAAGGAATCTCTTGCACAAATGCAAGTTTTGCCACCTCTACTTGACTTACAGAGTCAGACAGGTAAAGAACCAAGCCTGTGTTTTACAACCTTCTGGAAATATGCACAACATCAATATCAATCCCATTCCATTCCTTCTATTTCACTTTCTCCTCTCATAGGGTGGCCCCATGCGAAATACAATATTCTCACAGCTGACAAGTTTAAACACATTGCTTTTTATCATGCTGAAATGTCACTCTGAACTTAGACTCCAAGCTCAACCAGATTTTCCTGCTCCTAATAGGACTATTGGGAGAACATCCATTATAACACAGAGCCCTCAAGCCCAAAAAGAAAGACATTAGTTGCCACAATACCTTGATTACAGAGTTGTTTACAGAATGAAATGAACAACAAAGCACTAAGATCCTCCTTCTTGGAAGTAAACCGATATGAAAAAAAAAGTCAATTAACTGCTACAAATGAAAAAAAGCCAATAACTCACAACAAAACACCTTGAAAGGAACGTGACACATAATAAGTGACAGATATGGAATTACAGGATCAGGTAGGCTGAAACAAAACAGAATTTTCAATTTTGAAAAAATTAACTGTTTTTCAGCTTTCCAAGCTTTCAGCAAGTATTTCTCACATTGATCAGAAATAGCCTTCGGTTTGTTACTGCTGACTTTGTTTTTCTTTTAACAAACCTCTCTGTTAAAAAGGATGCCTTACCTTTGTTCATATCAATCAACTGCTGCTTCTTCTTCTGTCGCTCCAGCCTCTCTCGCTCAGCCTTCTCCTTTGCCAGTTTGGCTCTCTTTGTTTTCTCCTCCAATTCTCTTCTCTTGTTGTTTTCTTTTAACGCCTCCTGCATCAGGAGAAAACGAACATGAGTGTATATATACTGAGGAAAATAAAAATAACCTTGTTAGCACAGATACTGTATTTACATCCAATGAGGGGGAAAAAAACAGGGACTGGCAACCCAATACTTCAAGCATCTTCAGAAATCTTTGAGGTACCATATTATTTGTACACTTCAGCATCATTAATCAGAAAAAAAGAAAATTGAAATAGCTTTGCATTTATGGTGTATGAAAAAATTTCAAGTTTTTCAGCACCAGCATGTCTGTACTTTTTTCCTATGAAGGCTGGAAGTCTACCTTAAACCTGTATCCTGATGCTAGGAGGGATGAGTAGGGATTAAGCCAAGTTTCCACTGTACTGTACTTCAATTACAAGTAACTGAGACTCAGTTGCTAGAATTTAAGTCACAATTCATCAAAACCTTTTGTTTAAATTGCCAGTCTGGATCACTTAAACACATAAAACACACCCAAAGAAATGGAAAACAGTTGAATTTATAAATTAACACTCTAAAGTCTCTAAGTCAACAGGTTGTACAAACTAAAAAATTATAGACTACAAATGTATAATGTTGCTGGATTGAAAAAAAAAAAACCAAAAACAAAAATCAGAAAGCAACCAACTACTTCCTATGATCTTGCCTGCATCTGGTCTGGAAAATATCCTCCTTTTCCAAAGGAGGTCAATGTTTGCTTTATTTCCTACACAATGTGATCATGCTCTAAAAACCAGAAAAAACATATGATCCCAAACACAAACAATGAAGATGATTTCCTTGGGGATGTTTTTGTAAATATCCAAGACAATATATAATTTATTATTCCACAAATAAAGTTTCCTTAAGTTTGGGGCAGCCATTAATTACACAGTTCTACTCAATCCTCAGAAATCACATTTCAAGTGTTTATAAATGAAACAGAATCATTCAGGTTTGAAAAGACCTCTAAGATCATTAGTCCAACTGATAAACCAGCACTGTCACACTCATCACTAAACCATGTCCTCAGGTGCCACATCTACATGTTTTCTGAACACTTCCAAGGATGGTGATTCCATCACTTACCTGAACAACCTGTTCCAGTGCCTGATCACCCTTTCAATGAAGAAATTTTTCCTAATATCCAATCTAAACTTTCACCTTACTGTATACATGCCAGGAAGAAACGATGGACAGTAACATCAAACATCAATCCTACCTAAAGCACCTTTAAATGTTATGACATACAAATTATATCAGCACTTGGTAATCCAAGACTCCCAAATGCTTCCAAATAAAGAATATTCATTCAAGCAAGGGACACCATGTTTTAGTGTGCATACGCTATTTCAAGAGTTTACTGAGGTAAAATCCTACATTTCACCCCTTCTTTTACAGCCCACATTGTTTTAAAGATGCTGGTACTACAGTTAGCAGTGATGGTACTCGTGGCCCAACTTGAAAATTGGACCAAGAACTGCATTCACTGCACCACCAGAGAACGAACTGCACTGAGAAACACCTTTTCTTTCAGAAAAGAGAAAAGAGAATTAAAGGGCAAAATCAATGTTTTATCCCTTTTGATTTTGGACATTCTGTCTCCGCACATTCAATCACACTTGACAGAGATTTCATTTTACTGCAACTTCACAGGCTGTAATGGAAGTAAATGCCCACAATCTTATGAGAGAAAGCAAATATGAAATGTCATGGCTGCACTAGTAGCCCACTAGCCATTGACAGACTATGATTAGATCATAGGTTCTGTCACATTTTTTAACAGGAAGACTACAGCAGGCTGAACTCAACAAGCTCTAAAGTCACTGTATCTGGAAATTCACTTTGAGCCAGGCTATACAAGTTCTAGTTGAAGGGAGATTCTGTGAAAATTCAGACAGCAGTTCATAAAATACAATGGATACCAAGGATGATTAAAAAAAAAAAGGTCATTCAAAATAAAGGTCCAATCTTCTTGAAGAATAGTAAGATAACAACATACTGATAACTCTGTGTAAGAGTGCTTATCTTTATCTATCTACACCCATCTACCACCTGGAATGTACTTGTTTGGTATTACTCTCCACCAAGCAGTTGGACTCTTGACCATTTCTTATTTCTTATATCATTTACTACTGTACTGAAAGCTGGAAAAAAATAATTGCCAAAAACATACTCCCACTGGTTTTCAAGTTATATGCTGAAAGCAAATTAAAATCTATATCCATCTATATTTATAAACATACTTTATATCTGAATTAATATTGCTAACAGATTTGATCATAGCTTCTCAAAGTTGATTGAAGATGACTGTAAATAAATGTGAAGAGAATTTTGACTCATATGTAGAGCGGTTTCTACAGCATTTGCTCTGCCTGGATTATACCACCAATCCTTTAAGTTTCATTTTCTACAGTTTCACTGCAAAGGGTTATTTTTCTTTCTCATGTGGCTTTGAATACTTCATTATTAAGTATTTCCTCTTTCTTTAGACCTCAGGACTGTGGATAAGTCAAACAATATTTAATACAAATGGGAAATGATTCTGCATCTGCCTTACAACAGTGTTACTTGGGGCCCACCAATCTGAAGTTAAGCTTTAAGTAAATTTAAAAGAGATCTGGACATCACCTTATGCTTTCACCTGTTTTTCTTTTGGCATGGTTTTTTACTCCACTATACCTTTTCTCTTCCAAACTCCTGAGTTTCAGTGGATTTCTTTTAATATAGAACAGTGCTATTATCAGATTATTTTTTCAGTATCAAATGTCAATGATACCCTTTTACTGTAGGTTTGTAGGCTAAATTACCTCAAAAGATAGAGATTAGTTTGAATACTGAAAAAAACAGCTCTGTAACCCACATTGCCTTTAAAAGACGGGAAAAAAATCAGCAGTTCTGTTACTGCAATGTAGCTCAACACTGACAAAGTACTTACTAGTGTTCATAGGTATTTACTACACAACTAGATTTATTCCCTAATTAAAGGATAAAACTAAACCAATCTAACAGTTACAAATCAGACAAATGTCACAGAGCAAGAGGCTATCCATGGGTAAGAATAAAAGCCTTCCCAACAGCTTTGGAAAACATTTGAAAAGCATTCATCCAGATACTCTCTTTTCAAAACATGTAAGTGTATGCAAAAAATAATTTTCAAGTGAATCTCAACAGATAGAAATATTTAAATGTATACAACCCCTTTTTTTGATGTGCTGTTCACAACCCTCTGTTTTCTTGGTTGGTGCAGAAGGCCATGCAGTTTTGCTAATTCAATAGCAAATTAAAAGTTAAAGAAAGTTTGATTGTAGGTTTGTTTTGTTACAATAAAAACAAAACCAAATTATTGTCTATCCTAGCAGAAAAATAGATTCAGCAAGGAATATTATCTCTTTTTAAATGAGTTAGTTGAAGAGGCACATAGTTTGATGTTCCCCCTTGTGTTTATTAGGATTCACTGAAGTACAGCTCTTGCACTCAGGACTGCCAGTTTACAGCTTGGCTTCCTTAAGAAGCAAATAAAAAATTAATGCATCTCTTGCATTCTGTACATATCTTAAGTTTTGACAGACAAACATATTCACACATCGACATGGTTGTAAATAGACTCTCAAAGGTAAATTATTAAAAACAAGAAGAAAGAAAACAAACTGTAGTGCACAAATCTCCCCGGATATTAAAGATGCAGTTGGCTACAAAGCGGTCATGCACCAATAATGAAGCCTGCCTGTGATCCCTCAGGCCTTCCCTAAATTTGCCTTGCAACTGCAAAATATGTCAGCTGAAGTTCCAGGAAAATAATCTTTTTCAGCCGTAAGTCGTTAGAAACAACAAACTCAGATTAACTGGAAGTTAATCTACAGAAATAAAGAGAGTTAAAATACAGCAGATTGTGCAATCAGTTTACATGTAAAAGAAAGATCTTTTGGTATTCCTTGGAGGATAACACATTTAAATACATTGCTATCCTTATGAAAATAATGGAAAAGAGATGTAATGAGCTGGTATTAAAGAAGAGCAGACAAATTGAATTTCCTGCTGGGTGGCCATGAAACGGTAAGTAGAAAAGATTACGTTTGGGACACTGCCCTGTGCTTTGTGCATCGGGGCCATCACATGTGACAGGGAATGTCTTTGACATGCCAGCACAGATTAAGGGCTTGGCAAGTGGAGCTCTGCAGTCTGCTCAGGTAGGGAGAAGGGGTTTGCTGCTGGCTCATCAGCTGGGTTGCAAAAACATTTCAAACTGTCTAGTGATGTAAGGTAGAAGAGGTTTGCAGTGTTTACTGATCCGAGTTTAAGACTTCCAAGGAAAAGCTGTATTGTATGACTGAATTACTCCACTGGATGTGTTTGAATGATTACTAAACAGCCCACAAGTGGACAGATTTGGGACTGTTTTACCAGCTCCTTTCAATCAATATTTGGATAGCAGAATAAACAGGAATGCCTAATTCTGGTTATTCCTGAAAGAGACACAGAGCTGAAACACAAACATTAACAAAACCATATAACTGTCTTCATTAAAAAAAAAAAAAAAAGAACTTAAAATCGCCAATGTTGGCTGTTTGGGTACAATCTGAAAAGAGAAACCAAGGTCCAGAGCAGATGAATTACCATTATGTTCCAAAGCAATCTTTCTGGATTAAGGAGGAGACAAATCAATATTTTGGCACATGAAGCCTTGCATCATCATGTGAGTGCAGTTATTTAGACTGTTTAACAAAAATTCGCTCTAAGGTAAATCTGTAAGAACTGTTCATACAAAAGCCTAAATCCAGTGGAAAAAGTCAATTATTCTTTTAAATAGCAGCACCTTGAATATGATGTGTGTAAGGTTTCCAAGTTGCTGGCTAGAAATTCTTGACAGATTTTAATAGAGGCTGTGAGAATTACGCGCAATGTAGTGTATAAAGACAAAGTATTTAAACAAGAAAATAAAGCTGCCTGTGTTAGAAAGATATTGCAGAATTCCTTACAGTCATGGCTGGTGAACTATTGGAAGGAAGCATTGTAGTGGTTGTGTGGGATTACACTCCAAAGAAATAACAATGTGAGAAAACCCAGCACTGAAGGGATACACTTATACAGCTGCAATTTCTTTCTTGAGGTTTCTTATACCTTCCACATTGTGCTTTGACAGGATTATCCAATTCTATTAGCTTGCTTTGGATTTCCCTAAACGTGATAAGCAAGCAAATATGAACTTAAGGAAGTGAATGAGCTATAATTTACTACAACATCAGCGAGCTAATTGAAGCTGCAATAATGCAGTGATCTATCTGAAATCACAATTAAGACAAACATGGATTCCAATTATCAAATTATCTTAATAAGATACATGAACAAACAGAATGATGAGGTTAAGACTATATATGTGAAATGAAACTGTGGAGATTTTAGAGAGAAGTCAGATTCCTTCTAACACATGACAGCTTTTCAGAAATATGTGAGGTGCAGAGATGTTGGCATCTGTAGCCTGTAAATGTCTTCTATGGAAGGGTCTCTTCTAGACCTAAAGCCATGCCAAAGGGAGTAAGAGCAAGTAAAAAAAGTCACTGGTTTACAACAGCTTTTCAACAGCTTAAGTATCACAACAGCCAAAATCCCAAACTATGCCTTGTTTTCAGAGTGAAATGAGGATTCAAAATCCTCATTTAAATATTACAAACTTCCAAGACAATGCCTGAAAATACTGATGTTACTCAGTTGGACTCACTGCTATCAGCATTGAATATCAAACAAAAAATTCTGAAGGAAGGCTTTTAATCCTGTTCCTTTTCAAGATCAGGAAATCCAACTTCATGATTTTCTCTAGACTATGTTTTCCCATATAACTCTTGAAAATATTACTTAATCAATGGCATCACTACCATGAAATATGACATCTAATGGTTTTACCCGATCCCCAAAGGCAGCCACACCACCAAAGAAACAAATTAGACAGGTGAGAACAAAATCCCAAGCCCATCTATGCTGCCTGTTATTTCTACACTTGCCAATCTTAAAGTGCTTGCCAACTTGGTGTACTTTGATTCAGTTTCATTTCTTTTATTATTATTCTTTATTTTTACATCTTTTAGAGAGTTTCCAAGAGAAATGTCATCCTTGTGTTTTATATCATGAACAGAGTAAGTGCTTATGTAGCAGCACTAACCCTTTGTAAATAAAGTTGAGTTACCACTCCTACGTGAATTCTTTTGCTTCCGATTCCACCCCTTGTAAACTTTCACAGCCTACACCTAATTCCTGTTTTTCTCAGTATAATGATTAAAAATAATTCTTCTCAGCACTAGCTGAATGTATACACTCAGATGAGAATTTAGAGAGCTTACAGAAAGGTTTGTGTTTCATTTTTTGGGACAGATGGGAGGAAGGGTTTGCTATATACTGCCTGTTAATAAGGACAATGTTTCACTTTCGATACTACCTCTTGGGAAATTTCGCTGAAGAAAATACTTCTTGCTCATTATTCTTTATTTTTTCATAGCTTCCTGCTAGCTGGAAACTGTTATCTTTCAGACTGCATTAAAGAACTGTTACTTTTTAGGCAGAAGGGACAAACTGTATTCCCAGACAAATAACCAAGGAGAACAATGAATAAATAGAGCCTTTCTTTTAAACCACTCCTGAATTACAAACTCAATTTATGAGTTTGAAAGCTGGGAATTTAGCCTGACTATGCATCGTATTTCATAGTAAATCAGATGTTTATTATGTATTTATTTATGTATTGTATATTCATTGATTTATATTACTGTAGCCAATGACCTGCTGTATTCAAGAGACATTTCAAACAAGCTAAACAGGAAAAAAACAAAAACCATTCCTGAGTCATGCAGCTTGAAACTTACTTTGAAGTAAGTTACAAGCAAAGAAATATTTGAAAGAAGAAAAGGTCTTACTGGTACATTTATACTCAAGATGCTGAATCCTCTGTGGTGAAAGTTGTTTCTTCTGAAGGCAACATAACAGATGTTTTGTTTCCTGGCTGGTACAGGGCATCAATCTTAAAAAATCTTGAAAGACCAGAGTAGTGGTCACCAATAAAAATTGTTCAGTTTACTGATCATTTAATATATCTTATCATTTTGGGGAGATTTCCACTTTCTGGCTCTTGTATTGCAGGGTTACTGTAACAGATCCTGGGCACACAGTGCCCATCCATCAACAGTCAGTGTTGATACAAAAGGGCAGTTTATTTCACTGGTCTTTTACCAAAAACCCATCTCTCATGCTGCCTCCTGATGAGTTACTCACATCTGCTTAAATATTTACTTATACTAGAATACAACCCTTTTGCTCCAAGTACATTTATAATGTATTTTAAAGATTTAATTCCTTATTCAAAGAGCTGCATTTACACAAATGTGAGGGAAGCAGCCACCACTGATAAAACTATCTACCACACATAAAAAAAAGTATCACTTCACTGAACAAAAATGCCTCTTACTGCTTCAAAAACAACTTTAATTTTTAGACTCAAAATTCACCTTTAAGACTATCTGCAATAAAAGGAAGTCCACAGAGCAAACAAAATTTGAAATATTTAAAAACTGTATAACAAAAAAAGAACTTTTCCTATCTAATGCTAAAGTACATATTTCATACAACTTCCACAAAGCACACAATCTGATTAAAAGGATGTTTATGTCCGTTTGCAAATGCAGGCATGACAGATTTGGTGGATGTTTTTCAATATTCTACCACCAACATAATCAAACATTCAGAAAGTGACAGCTTAAAAATATTACAGGTCACTTGATATAAACTGTAAGACAGCAAGTTAAAGTAAAGAACCCAAACAGAAAAGAACAAACTGGCATCTTGCTTCAGGCAACTGATTAATCATTATTTGATAAGAACCTGAAATGATATCAAGCCAAAATGTATCAGGTTGCAATTGTCCTCAAGGACAATCGAAATTTGTGTTTATTTTCAATGGAATAAAGGACTAAATCAATAAAAATCTAAAAAACATTTCTTCTTCAGAAAGTCCTAAATGTAAAAGAGATGATATTATCCAGTAGATTTACTAATTTAAATGCATCTTTTTTCTTGTCCTCCTTCAGGCTTGAGTTTGACTCATGTTCCATTGGCAAAGTCCTGCTGAAGTGCTTTACTTACAACCTGTGATACACCTCCTTAATTATGGTGAGGTTATCAAGACATACTTCAGCACAAAATCAGAGAAGTAAATGAAGAGCGAGGTGACACAAGTACCAGGACAAATCCGTTTAAAAGCTCACTTCAAAGTTTTAAATATTCTACCTATTCTTAAGACAAAATGGAAAAAAAGGGATTGAGCAAGGACCAGCACAGCCATGAGTGAGGGACACGATGTCTGACTGCAAGAGGGGGAACGTGATGCACACTTTATTTCCTTGTCTCACTGCACCCCTGGCTCTAATTACATTTCCTGCAAAAATGGTTAGAGAAGCCTGGGGATAAAATGGGAGCAGATATAGAATAATAAATAAATCAACTGTTTCTTCTCTCTGCATCTCTAGGCCAATTCCCTGTATTGCAGCTCAGTGAACTGAACGGGCTCACAAGGAGTGTTTGGTCAGAGGTTTGGTCAGGGGGGCTCTAAGTTTATTATTTGGGAATTTGCAATTTTATAAAGGGCAGTTTCCATGGTGTCACTTAGACTGTCAGCTCCCTACACAACACTTTCTTCCTGCTCCTGACATATCAGAACATCCCCAAAAATACTTATTCTCTCTCACACAAAGGAAGACAGATGTTGATAAAAACTAAGTACAAAAGACTGCACTTAAATTTGGTACTTGTTTCGAGACTTTGTACAGTTTTTAGAACAAAAAAAAGAACAACAAAATGCCCACAAAAGAATCAATGTTTTGGGGTAATTGTCTATTGCTGGGAAAGCATAGAAAGTGTTCCAACCCTAATCAATATGTCTCATCAAGAAACTGAGAAAGGTCAGTTCCTGTAACAGCCTACACTGCCTACTTAGGATTGCTTTTCCTCCCGTTGTTTAGGGATAACAGAATAACAAATTATTTGTGTGAAAAATTTGTTGGAAAATAACTTGAGGAGAAACTACAGGGCCCAAAGGAATATCACTGCATTGCTGTTACGTTTTGATCAGAAGAATGAAGGATGAATAACAACACTGACTTCCAGAAAATGTTTTTCTCGTAAACTCTACATCTTTTCATTCAGCCCAACAACTGCTGAATGCTCAGACCATGTGGAGGTGCATTTGCTAAATACTGTTTTTGTCCAACTTGCAAAAGGCAAGCAATTCGAAAAGATGATGCATGCATCTACTTTTTCATTTCAAGTAATAAAATCAGCATTATTTTCCATTAAATATGGCATTTCCTTCAACAATTGTCAAAAGTCTTTAACATGAATTTTCAAAAGAGCAGCTGCTTTCTTACCATTAAAATAGCTTGATGTGAGTTTTATAAGACAAACATATATATATACACTTTATATGTATCTGTACATACAAAAACACACAGAGATAATTTTGTCTGTGACCTGGGAATGTACCATTCAGAATATATTTCTAACTTAATTCTTGTAGATTCATCTTTAGAAACATTCATGTATACATATTGCACCTTTGTTAAATACTCTAGCTAAGTTACATGACGCTATAACATATTTTTTAGTTGTAAATAAAACAAAGAAAAATTGACATTCCAATCAAACTATTTAGTCAGTATTCTTGCTTTTCCATAGCAAAATCATAGGTTAAGCAAAGGGAAACATCTGTTGTACAAACGTAACAGAAGCCAAGTGAAGCTTTTCTGAAGGGCTATGTTGGATTTAAGTGCTCACAAAGGCCAATTATCTCCAACTATATACACTGTGGTTTCAATTAAAATGCAATGTATATGTAAAGTGTTCATTATTGCCAACTAACCTTCAAGGAAAACATTCTTAAAGCACAAGCAACACCTGTCCTGCCATGTGGGAAGCTGAGCAGGTGGGACAGGGGCCATCTTGGCTGAACAAGGTATTCCTGACGGAGCTCTGACACGAGCCAGAAACATGGAGAAGTGGCAGACCAGCTATACTATCCAGGAGGGATACCCAGGGAGGGAAGCAATTAAGCCAGAGCTCAAATGGAGATAAACTGTCAATGACAAAAGCAACAAGAAAGGCTTTTATAGGACAGACAAAGGAGGATGAAGAAAAACAAAGGCCAGTAGTCGAACGGAGGATGGAATCCCACATCAAAGAAGGGGCTGAAACACTTGTGCCACCTCCATCTCAACCTTTGCCAACACCATCTCACAGGCAGGCCCAGGCAGCTGCCTGGGGTCATTGCAAGGCTTCTCTTTCATCAAAGTTGTGGGACTCAAGGAACATATCCAATGCCTGGAACAGGCAAACAAGCTCACCTTCAAAAAAAGTGAGCAAACCCTGCTGCACTACACACAGGTCAGCCACCACCTCTGTGCTCAGCAGATCACAGAGCAATTCCTTCTGGAATCCATTTCCAGGCACATAAAGTACAAGAAGGTGACTGGAAACAGCAACATTGGACATATAAATGGTAAATTGTGCCTGACCAACCTGATGGGCTTCTCTAAGGAGATGCCTGGCTCTGTGGATGAGGGAAAAGCAATGGATATTGCTTCCTGTGGCTTTAGCAAAGCCTGCAATGCAGTCTCCCAGTCACAGAATCTGCATCCATGGAGGAATTCACATCTCCCTTAGACAAGGTTCCATGCAGCTTGGCTACACCAGCCCTATTCTGAGCAGGACCTGAACTCAAAGAGCCCCAGAGCATCTCACTACAACCTAAATTACCTTAATGTTTCTATGATTTCTCTTATTGTCATAAAGGTCCACGACAGAAATGTAACAAAACCAGAAGCAGCAAACTGAAGAACTTCTGAATTTCTACATTAAAATGGCTACCGGCAGAAGAAACAAGCTTTTATCAATAGTCAGCCACTAGCAAGAATATAGGAGAACGATAAACAGGAAGAAACCAGTCATCAATATTTCAAAAATATTTGAAATTATACTTAAGTCATTTACCAAAATACTAAAAGAAGTTAATGGGACTACTTAGAGAAAGAATGCAGGCATTACATCAGTCTGAACTGGACAAATTTAATAAATATGCATGCTCTAGGGAACGTTTGGAGATGCTGTATATCCTCAGTCTTATCTGATTTCTCCTGAATTCTTATCAGTAGTTATTACTTTCTTACAGTAAATCCTACAGATTAAAGCAGTATCTTTTTCCTTTCTTTCAGGGAACCTTCTTGCAAACATCAAAATATTGCAGAAAATGTTAATTCTTTTCAGTAATTTTTTTCCTTATAGAAAAAAAAAATAAATTGCTGTACTGTGAACTTCTAATGTTTGCCCTAGGCCTTGCTCAAGCGTCTGGAAAAAATTAAATCCCTAAACAACAATCTTTATGCCACTAAAGTCTACAAAGTTCTGCTCTAGTGGATAAAATAAGTCAAGAAATTCTCAAAAGACCTAATTACAATTACTACTACTACTGTATGTATCTGAACAAGTGAATTGACTGAAGCAGAAGTAATGCTGTGAAAAAGAAAGTGTCTCCTCAAGCTACACAGGCCTTGGATTTCACTATTTTATATTGGATCATTCCTATTTAAATTAGTATGCATCATACATATGGTCCAAGTTCATTTCATTAGTGAATAACTTTGTTAAAAATAGGCTTAGAAGATAAAAGGACAGATAAAATGTTAAAGACCATAGAATCAGATGGATGTAATTAACTATTTAGACCAACATGTAGCATTAGAATAGTATCCTAGGGAATTATTTTGTCCACTTTCTAAAATTATAAAGCAACGCAAGAAATTAGCCCTACTTTTGAGTAATCTCAGAAAGACTACTTGGGGTATGTCTCTTCTATCTAGAAAAACCTTTGCCTACCAGAAAGAGATCTTACACTTGATTTGTTCACTGCTAGTACATGTATCCAAATTTTAAAAAGAAAGACCATTAAAATTGATTCAGTATGCAACTGAAATACAAGACTTGGATTACTTTTGAAAAAAAGATGAAAATACACAAAAGGCACTTGCTTCAAATCAAAGCCAGCAGAAGAAAAGGATTCAACTATAGAGGGTGGTTTAACTGCACCAAACCTTTCACAACAGCCTCTTCCACTAATGATGATGTTTAAAAGCAGTTATTCCTCCATCACACTGAAACTCTTATGATTGCATGATAAATTCAGGCAGCTCCTGGCAACAGGCAGAGCAGTGAGCCCCAGCTGTATGGCAAACAGTGGTATTTCCAAGTGATGTTTGTATTCTCCAGAGACACAATGTGACATTCCAGGCATCTGTTTTCCCTGTACACTTCCCATGGTGCAGCTAATTATGGCTTCCAGAAAGCCACTAGGAAAGATGACATTAAACCCATTAAAATCTTAACTGTTTAAAATTAAATTCTTGAATTTCTTAAAAAAAAAAAAAAAAAGACATATCCTGATCACTCTGGATGACTGGAAATGGTGATACAAGCACCTAAGTGAACTTGTGTCAGCAACACAGAGCTCATCTCCAAGGTTTCAGTATCACCAAGGCATCAGCCAGATTCTAACACAATACAAATGTAGGCACTTCCATTCAGATCTGGATTTTAACATGCTTTTCAGATCATGTCTATTTATTGTGTGTCAGCCAACAGGCAATTTTAGTTAAAAGAGGAAAAATATTTTCCAACTATCCATATGTCTCAACCTTATTCACAGTTGAGTTGTCAAGTTACAAACTGGAGGACAAGAGCTATCTGTGATTCAAAGCTAAATAATTCTGGAAACATTCACCCAATTTCCTGCCACAGGACAAAACATGAAGTTAACTATGACAGAAAAAATAGAGAAATGAGGCAAGAATTAAAATTGGGAAAAAAAAGATATCAGAAAATATGTAATATTTTGAAGACAATACTCACCAAAAATAGAGTTCTGAAGTTGCTCAGATCACCAAAAAATTCTTCTATGCTTATTGCTTTGGGATCAAAGGTAAAGTATTCTCCCAAATTTTCGTACAATTTAGTCATGTTGTTGTGCATGTTGGACAGTTTTTCATATTGCTCTCGGGCACTCTCAGCAAAGCTGTAAGGTTTTGTTAAGGAAAATCATTCAAATGCAGTGCAATCTAACAGTAAATAAAGTAAACAAAGTAACAAAGTAAAGACAAGTGAGTACAAAGGTTAAAACTGGAAAATGTGCAAGTGCTGTTCTGCTTTCAAATATGACACTTTTATGTATTAACATGTCTGCAAGTTCATACCAACATTTCCATTAGATGACCCCTTTCCAATGGTGAAGATTTGAGACTAACAGAATATAGAACTTTATAAAATGTATAAATATCTTGGACATTTCTCTTTGAAGTAATGACTAATTTTATAAAATACATTCTATGAAATGACATAGTCAAAATTAGTTGGCTGTGAGGCTCTATGATCTCTCACTGTGTTCAGGTGATGTCATGTTCCCCACACTATGGACATGCATTTTATATGCTAAACATGCATAACTATCAATGGCAAAATTATATAGTATGACATCTAATTTTCTTTGCCTTTTATTACAGAAGTCTTCTCTGTGGATTCTTTCCTGCCCAGCCACACAGCTCATGCCCCAGGCTTCCTGTCCTAGGTACACTTTTTTGAGGTGCTCCCAACTATGTAATTTCACAGAACTTACAAAAATGAAATATCCACCCGCCCGCCCCAGTAAACTGACAAACAGGTTTGAAAAATTATTAGTGAGAAAAACACCATGGAACAACGCAAGTCTTTTTTCTTTTCCTTAGGAAGTATGGAAGTCTAGAAATGAGACTGAGACTTTCATCTCAGCAGTCATCATTAAAAGTTTTAATAATAATACTTTTAAATGGAAAAATGTGGCTTTTTCCCCCCCTTTATTAAGGAAAATATTTTTGAACAATTATTTTGCAAATACAAGAAGGGTGCAATGCAAGCTATTAAGGGAAATATTAGTTTGCCTCAAAGCAAGTACGTTTCACTCTGCTGTTTTGTTCTGTGTGGTTGTTTATATCCACAAAGTCACAAATCACTGGGAAAAAACAGAGCTGGTACAGGATTAAACTAGTTCTGCTGATACCCAATTGTAGCTGATGAAAGTGTTGTGCTGCACATATCAAACCCCAAGAACAAAAGACAAGTTATTCCCTGAACTACAGAAATCATTCAGCCTGGCTCCCTGTGGCTTTTCCTTGTAACAACCCTCTTCCATGCGGATTCTGATCGTTAATAGAGCAGAGCTCACGCTTCAGCCTTTCCCCAGACCTGAGACTCTAATTTGAGAGGCTGCCTCGTATCACATTTCTAATTACACAACATTTTTGAGATCCCAGTCTCTGAAAAACAACAAACAAACTGGAAACTAAAGTAGGGGACAGAGATGTACAGAGAAATCATAAAAAAAATTTCTTTTTGAGATTAGACTAAACCCAAAAGTGATCCTTCAGAAAATAGTCAACAAATTGTACAATAAAGAATGGAAATTCAGGTGGATACTCTATTAATAACATTTCTGCAGCATTTGGATACTGCTGAGTACCTAAAAGGCTGTCACTGCACAAGCATGAAAGAAAGCTGAAAATACCTTCCATTGGAAAGAGGCCTAATATTCCATGTGGATTTTCCTGCCCGAACAAATGGGAGAGTATGTAAACAGTAATTTAAAAATTGGTTCTTAAAAGTATGATTGAAAACTCTATCTAATATAAATTTCTCCCAGCTATTCTCTCCTCTCAATTAAAACCTCAGTAGCACAAGAGAAAAGCTGTTTGCTTATAATGTTCATTTCGAAAGAGAAACCAACAATGTGATGGGTATTAATATATAAATATCAAGATTTTGAAACTAACACCTGCCTGTAAAGTGCCACACCAGTGCAAGCACAGTAGCAATACCTGTATTCTCAGTGTATTGAAAAGAAGTTTAACCTCCTTGGTTAGAATTTCAAGCTTGCACTGTTGAATTGCTCATCTTAACATAAGACAAACCTGGTACAGTTGAGTCTTCAATGACATTTAACTGTACAAAAGCAAATGAAAGTTTAATGGCAAGAATACATTAAATAGGTAATAATGGGACATTACTGAATTATTGAGCACAGTCTAAAAATTTTAGAAAAACACGTATTGCCTAGAGTCAGCAGACTGCTGCCATGAACAACTCACCAAAAATACTAGGAAAAAGAAATACAAAGGTATATAAATGTACAAATTATATCTGTGGATCCTTTAAATACAATCTTATATAATAAAAAGCCGAATTAGAAAAATACTTTGACTATTCCAGATTTGTAATTGGAGACAAAGCTACCAGAGTCAAATTCTCCATTCAAGTTGCACATTCACATGAGAAATAACATAGTAAGCACTAAAAAAACCCTAATACTTTTAGTGAAATTATGAGATGTTTTAAAGTAACACTGTAGAAACACAAAAAATAATAATGTTGAAATGACAGTGTATCTATGAAGTACCAAACTGCAAATAAAAAATATCATTAACAGAGAGTTTGCAAGACAAAAGAATGTCAGTAAGAAAGATGAATAGGATAAGCAAAGAGAGAATAGTGTTTTAACTATGCTTAATTTTGTAGAAGACAAGTCAGAGCTGTGGAGACAATAGTTTCCAGTCATATACCATGTAATATTAAAAAAGTTACTGTCATACTCTATATGTTTCATATAATCTTCCTACTTATAAAATATTAGTAACTTAAAACATCACCTTGAAATGCAGTGACTTAGCCAATGCAGTAATTCCAGGGAAGCAGAGCCATATGTGCCTACAGTATTTCATGAAAAAACATTAGCCAGGAATCTAAAATGTATAAAATTTGTGTAATAGCAATATTTAATTCCAACAGTTTTCCTTAATACAGATTGAAGCTTTAATGAGTGTTTACTTAAAAACTGTAAACAAGGTTTCATTCTCACTATTCTGAACACAAACAAAAATCACGGATTTTTCCACTATTAAGTCTAAAGGGTGCTTGTTCCACTAAGAGAAATTACTTTATTCACAAGCTTGTTTTTTCCACATAACCATATTTTTTAGCTGTGAAGATCACTACCATTACCCTTCCATGATTTCTACTGGTTTCTTCCATGTAAACAGATGAAAAGTATGATCAGAGAAATCAAGGTTGAAGATCTCAAATCAGCTGGAAGACAAGTCGTTACTTCTACCACAACATCTGCTATGGATTTCAGACCAATATATCAATAACTTGAATACAAGTTAATAAAGTACCAGAACACACCAAACACTCCCTTGCCCCAAGGCAACACCTATTGCTGCCAGCACGGACAAAGCAAATGAAAGGCAGCACTGCCAGCTTGGCATCAACAATAAATGTGCCACAGCAGAAAGAACATTAGTCATTTAACATGATTTTAAAGAATGCACTGGTGTTCCAGCAGCTAAGGAGGCCCCTCTCCAGGGCCACAGTCACTATAAAAAAGGAATTTAAGGGATGTTCACCACAGAATCTGCAACAGCAGACAAAAAACCAGGCCACTCAGTTGATGCCTTTGATACTTCCAGAAGATGAAAGATTGCAGAGCAAACACAAAGGAGAGACCTGCCACAAGCTTCCTAACACTTTCCACAAGCCCTTCAAAGACTGACTACAAGTTCTCTTTGACATGTCCTTCCAGCTACTGGTTACAGGAAGCTGAAAACAGGAGAGAGCTGCATTCCACTGGGAGAGTTTTTCATGTAATGCTTGATTCTCAAAAGTTTGTGTTGACACAAAAAAGATCATTTAAGGAAGAGGCAGCTGGCATTGTGCTATGGATGGATTACCTCCTAATAGAGAGCAAAAACACAAGGGCAAAAGAAAACAAAGGCCCGCTGGGACTAGAGGTGTAAGATGTTCTCATTTATAAACCCACTCAACCTAAAGAGAAGGAACCAATGTATTTAGCATATTCTATAAATTGGCACTATAACAAAGGGGTAAAAAATAATCAGCCTAGGAGTCTGGAAAGCAAAACCACCTAAACTTCATTTATTTAAGTATCTGATCTACTTAGTTTTCAGTTAACTTCAGTTTTACTAGAATGTATCAACGTTTCTTATTCTACTGTACACACTGGTGCTAATACTTGTTACAGACAGAAACAGTGTAAAAACACACAGATCTAGTAGATAAAGTACACTTATCTACAACCAATATTAAAGAAATACACTTCAATGAGAACTCAAATACTTACTGAAGGATTTTTAATGACAATTACCAGTAAGTGTGAAAATTTACTACAAATATTTTGACCATACCAATTGTATCCTGTCATTTCAGAATAGGATTCTGGATTGAGGTACCACCAAACTAGGCTTAACATCTTTTTTATTTAGCTAGAAGGGAAAGTTTGATTCAGTAGTGTCATCTTTAATGAAGGATGTACCAGTGCTCTTAGTTTCTAATCTCCAAGCTCATTCATAATAGAGCATTCTTTGAATTGAACTGGAGAAACACAAACAGAACTTATTAGCTGAAGACAGAAATTCAGCTTTAATAACAGTAAGTCATTTGCACTGATAGCTTTATTTTCACCTGCTATCAGTATGTAAACAGATGGTAACAATTTTATCATTCACACTACATACATAATGGATCTCTGTGACTACGCGGAAGACAAGACTTCTGGAGCGTACACAGATAATTATGAATCACAATTATATCCCTAAATCTTTTCTTCCTGTTGAAAGCCTTTGCAAAAAAGAAAAATTTGCAGAAATCTTCATTACAAGACACTTCACTCTGCCCAAATTAAAACCCGAAGAAACCAAGATGCAGAGCAGGAGCCCCACTTTATCAGTGTACACAAAATCATGTACTTCTGTAGAGCTTAAAGATTCCTTAATAAAATATCCATAAAAAGCTCAGTGTGAGAATTTCTTTCTCATTACAAAGCAAATTACCTCATCATTCAGCATTTAACAGAATTGCTCAGGAAAAACAACCAAACCAAAACAAAACACAGAAGAACAGTTGCTTCTCAGCTATCTTAGAGCAAAGAAGTCTATTCCTCTCCCTTCATTCCATTAGTACCTGAAGTTATCCTTAACTATCAGAACTATTTAACACAACTGCATTCACTGTGCGCAGACAAGATTTCAGGTCTGTGTTCATGGAAATGAAGCACTAAAAGATCATATCCATCCAGGAACAATGCTGGCTGTGAGCTGCTCCTTCTCCTGAAACTGCAGAATCACATTTAAGTTTGTGTTAATTAAGATGAGGCTTCTGCCTTGTCCCTAAATGGCATAAAACTTTCATCTTGGTAAACACCAGAAAAATCTGTCAATGTTTACTTAATACCAGCTCTAAGCAATCGTAGCAATTCCCAACTTTTCTGCATTCAAACTCCTCAATAATGAAAAGACAATTTCCATTGATTCTACCACGTCACTATGCACAAGAGAAAGCTTATGTCAACATCATTTCAATAATGCTTTTTTATTTATACTTCCGTTAATGAGGACACAAAGATCAGTGCTTATTGCTCTAAAAGTCTCATAGAAACTCTCTGGGCAAAAACTGATAAACAAGGGCCTATTTTATATGATACTCAAACCAAGGAACAAAGCTCCAAAGGCTGTTTCTTGAACTGGTTTATACCGGAAAAGTCTGCTCAAAGACTTAGGATGCCAAATTAGGAATTTCCTGTGTCAGCACAAAGAAGAAAACTTTAAAAGTAAATAAGAGCACTTGGCTCTTCAAAAAGAATACGAAAGGTGACATTTCTAAAGACATAGGGCAGAGAGAAGGTAAGATCATGTCTATCTTAAATAAAAACACTCAAAAAACCCCTAAAAACTCCAAAAATAGAGTTAGGTATTAACCTAAATTAACCTAGAACACTTTTGGGGTTTTATTATTCAAAGAAAAAGAAAGTTGATGACCTCGCAAGTTAAGATTTTTTTCCCATAATTGTAACAGGGGAATAATCCCTGAAGTCCATTTCCCCATTTTTAACAGAAGACAGAAAACACTTTCAAAACAGTTTCTAAAAGCTCTAGTACCCCTGAAAGCAAACCAAACCTTTCACCCTGGCAAAAACAAAGCTTTATTTCCACTGATGAAGTCACCAGAATTTTGAAACTCCTTTTGCAAAAACACGCTGAGAGGAATTGAGTTTCCTGACAGTTGAAAAACGTCCTTTTTGGAGAACATCAAAATGCCATTCAGGACAAAATAGGTGGATAATTTAGCTTCATTTGTTCTGAATGGAAGCTGCGAGAGCTGTTAAAAATGAGGAGTAAGAAGATTATACCAGAAGAAGAATGAAATAGATACAGGTGTAGAGATAACTTCACACCCAGCCTGTACTGGTTACACATTTCATCATCTCACCCTCCCAATCTCAGACCTGCAGCAGGTGCTTCAACATCCCCATGACCTGCAGAGCAGGTAACCTGTGGAAGTACTACAACAATGGATGTGAGATGACAGGACAGAAGAAAGGCAAAGAATCTTATAAAATTACAAAAGAATATCAATAGTTCTCCAGTTTATTATTCCAGCCTATGAACACTTTACAGGTCATCTTCCTATACTTGTACAAAATTCACAGATCTTTGCTCAGATCCTTCAAAGTCATGGATCACATTTCTGGCTGGAATCCTGTACTAAGAAGTCTGAAAAGGAGTCACTCCCTGAGTACTTCCTGCAGGTGTTTTTTCAGCACCTTTTACAACAGAAATCATCTAGTACTTAACTCGATTCTCATTTGTGATATTTTGATTTTTAAATAATTTGAAGCAGTATGAAGAGTGGTCCTGGAGCTTTTTGAAACACAAATCTCTCTTATTTTTTGTGGTGACAAACAATCCCTATTTGTGTATTAATTAGAAAGCAACAACAAACACATGATAGTCAAGCACATATCAAACAGAAAACATTGCAAGAATAATGGATTTAGAGCATCTCTTCCCTGGAGGACAACTAGATAAAAATCTCTTTAGATGAATAAAAACAAGAAAGAAAACAACAAAAATGCAGCAATTACAAACAAAATGATGCTGTAAAATTTGTTTTGCATATGATATTCAAATTAATTGTGACTGTTTCAAATAACACAAAACATTGACAAACATGTTCTAACAACAATAAAAAAAGTAGGTGTTGATACGTATTTCAGCAAAACCCTGGTAAGGGAGCCACTCCCAGAAATATTATATTAGCTTTGGATCACACAATCAGATACATGAAACAAAAATTACAGCTTTTGGTGCCCTAAATCTTTCATAGAAACTGCAACCACATTGCTTTCTCTTTGATCATGCAGTTTCCCTCTCTTTATGTGGATTTAATTAAGCAAGGGATGTTTGAGCTGTCAGGTGCCTCCAGTTTTAACAAGCTTCAATCAGGAGATTGATGGGTACCTCATCTAGATAAAGTTTTGTTGGTGAAGCGTGGGGAAGGAAAAGAGAAATGCCTCCCTATATTTCTTTAATGCTGCAATGTCAGAATCCTCACAATTTCTTGTTTTGAGAAATCTGAAAAACTTCTGATTGCATAATGTTTCAAGAGTCCAAATCAAGGAGGAAAGGGAATTATTCTGTGTCACCTGAGACAAAAGCACAGAATAATTTTATCCAAATTGAGATTTGTTTAGCACAAACACAAATTCAAGCAGAGGAGAAAATGAAAGACTACACTAAAAATGAGAGACTACTTTGCACCTAAGCAGTATTTTGAATACCAGATGCCTATGTAAAACCCCACATCATAAATGATTTGAGTAAAATGGTGCATGTCCTTTCCCTCCTGTTTTCTCTTCAGAAATGGTTCCATATTTTTGGTATTAATAAGTTATTGGGCATTTATTTGCTAGAAGCTCATCACTGCTTGCACACAATTAGCTTTGCCCCAAACAACTGGGAGTAAAACGCAGAAGAGTCAGGAAAGTGAATCAATCCCTCAAAATTCTCTCTCAGACAACAGACACTATTTCTTAAACAACTGTTCTGGTCAGAAAGAAAAGCAAAGAGAATGATCACAGGGCAACCAGGATCTGAAATCAAGGTTTCCTTTATTCACAGGCACCACTTATTTCTTGGTGACATTTTTCCCCTCCAAAAAACTTGAGTTTTTAAAAAATATTTTTTTGGGGAGGAGCGGACAAGTGTGGAGAGCAAAAAGCAGTTCCATGAACAGCAACAACATTTTTGCTAAAGCAGCATCTCGTGACAGTTTGATTTTGATATCTAAAGCTGCAGCTCCAGGGATTTACAGAATGCACTCTCCCTTCAAATTCTGATTTTAAAATAAGCACACAACAATTAGGGAATGGATCTCTAATGGATTATCACCCTAATAGTACACAATTCTTAGCAAAAATATCTTTCAGTGATCTGGACAAGTTGGTTTAATATAAATTCAAGGATGAAGGTACAGTTTCCCTCAGGCAATTATTCACAATCAGGGAGCTGTTAGATTGCCATTAGACATACAGAAGTAGAATTCTGTTCATGGAATTTTGTTGTTTAGAATCTTGTAAATGAGCAGGCTTTTTTCTCCTATATAATTTTTCTTGTGCCTGTGTAGATTACTGCCAAAAAGTTCCCTCTCACTAGCTAGCCAACATATACTTTTTATACTCTCCTCCTTTCTTGTATATGACCCTTTCTCAGTCTTACTCAGCATCAGCTTTGAAGCCCAATTTCAGGTGCAGTCTCCCAGGTGCAAAACAGAATGGAGCTCCCTCATGTGGCACATCCACATAATCTTAGGGATTAAACGAAAAATCCAACACCAATCTCTAACCAAACTTTTGCAGTTAAATGTACAAAAGTTCATACTACATAATTTACAGAACATATGTTTTTCAATAAATAAAAATTGGAAATAATAAGCTGTTTGAAGTTCTTGATTGCCACACAGCTACTGCTGCATATCACTGTCTTCCCATTTGTGACATTTACCAATTTCTTGGTTTATTTCTACTATAATGGAATGTGCAGATTATCTGTACACTCCTGTTCACAGGATTCATAGCATAACCCAATACAAAAGAAATCAGTATAATCTTCTGTCCCCTCACATCAGGCCTTTCCTTCTCAAAAGGAATGCAAACCTGAGGTTAGAAATAAACTGTCAAAGAAAATTGATAATCTGCTTTGTATAACATATTTTTCATTTATAATGCTCCATAGTTCTTATATTTTAAACTATTCACTTCACGAAAACTATGCCTTAGTCCAGACCAGTAAAAACTCAAAGGATCATTTTCCAAAGGGATTTGTAATTTTTTTTTTACTGACATCAAATAGTTCTAAGAGAAATGAACATTATGCACTAAAACATGACACATTATTAGGTGCTTTTCAAATTCAATCCAAGTAAAGATTATACCTATATAATCCTATAGTTATCACCTGGAACACAGCAAGCATTTTCAGTTTGCTTTAAGAAAGATGAATCAAACAGGAAAAAAATAAAGAAAAGAAATAATGTATGACAATAAAGGAAGTGGAAAGCTCTTTAAAAAGCACCGTGTGTTGAATTTGGCAAGAAGACACATTTACAATTCTTTCTGTATACATCTGAATTGAGGGAAAAATAAGAAGGGAAGAAAAGAACCCTTTAAAAAGCAACATTAGGGTAACAAAAAATGAGTGCCAACTGACCCTGAAAATCCAGATGAACTGGGTAAGATCACCATCTGGGAAAGTTCTTTTAAAAAACTTCTATTAGACATAACTGATGGTATATAAGCACAGAGTTTTAATTTAGTTCACAGATTCAATATTTCTATGAAAAATCATACAATTTTTCATGAAGATGATTTACTGGCACTTTTCTTTCATATTTTTTTGTCTTTATATACTCCTTTAACTTTTCCTCCCTGCCAGGCCCAGTCACATATATTTCTGTGAGACACCCCCAACCTGCCAGCCCTACTTTCAATTCTGTGTAAAACAATTTGCAAACTTGCCTGATTTCTTTGGTATGGTATCTGTACAATCATAACAAAACCCCTGAAATCAAGACACTCACAAAGCCATCTCTACACAACAAAATAAAGAACACACCCTTAGCAAAATTCAAATTAATTAATTTTCCTTTATGAGGAACATATTGTCTATACTGCATTTCCAACTGTGTTTGCTTCTCGGGTTTTTACCTCGTAAAAAAGAGGAGATAATGCACAATTTATCTTGCCAACAAACCACATTGTCACAAATGCACGTGTCCATGACTGTTTTTCTCCATTATAGCATTCCACACCTCTCCAAAGTTATTCTCACACTATTAGGTCTTGATTCCTGATCCAAGACCCTTCAGTGTTTCTCTCCCTTTTATCTGCAGTATTTACTGACTTTTTTTTATCTGATAATTTAACTGATACACTGTTTGCCTTTTGTTACAGACTCTCTCTGAAGCAAGTATATAAAAATGGACTTCCCACCAGTCCCTGAAGAACCTCAGCAATCCCTTATTCTACTAAACATATTGTTATTTCTCATCATCCTGTGTTTTTATGCACTTAAGGCCTGTAGTCTGAGGCTGATTTTGTCTCAAAGCAAATCAACAATTTTCACATAACTGGTCAAGCACTGAAACAATGATTTACTAATATCTCTCTGTTGGCTTATAACATGTTTTGCTCATAAAAGAATGGAATATCTCCTGATCAATTATGCAGGTCTTTGTAGAATTCCTTTCCCAACAATGAATATAAAGATATTAAAACAGAATAATATAAAAAGGGAATAAAGCCAGGTACTAAGCAAAAGCACAGCAAAGTACTGTAAAAAACTCATATTAGGATAAAAATAAATATCTGGAACCTTGCCAGATTAGACCTGACCAATTTTAAGTTTTCCAAATTCCATTTCACTGAGTAACACACAGACTGCATCAAATTAAACAATTAACATGAAATATCTGAACAGCATCTCTGTTACTTGATGGTTCGTAATAAAAACAGACTAACAATTCTTTTGATGCACAGTGTACCACAGAGGAAAATACAGAATTTCAGTACACCTTAAGGAAAATTTCATACTTTGGGTGATTAAAAAAACCACACACACACAAAATCACCCACATTTATTCCAGAAATCTTCAGTATGCCTCATTAAAGCTGAGAATGAGAGGCAGTAAAACAGAAGAGATGGTTTGAGATTTGCAAATGATACTGTGTTCTCTGGTTCAAGATAAACCTGCTACTCCACACACCCTACAAAAGCCCTTGTAATTCCACACTGGCTTTTAAAATTTACAGATTTACACAGAAGACAGACTGACAGTCTTCTCCACTTCTATTTCTCACATATCTCTTAGTACTTACTCAGAAGGAACAAAGCAGAGGGGATAAAAATTAAGGCTAAAACTATGCTCAAGCTTTCATTCCTCAATCCTCTTCTGTCAAAGAGACAGCTTAAGGAAAATGTATTTCATTTTATACTGTGTCTCAGTAGAAAAACTGGACTTGACCAAGCAGGAAGATATCAAAGTTGTTTTTCCACAAGGTTAAACTCATTTTAATTGGGAAATATCTAATTCTACAAGGGTTGCAGCTTAGTAACCATGGATGCTCAAAGACAAGACTGAATAAAGGAAAATAGTCTCCTTTTAAAAGGCCACTGTAAAAACCTGCAAAGCAATTCTGAAATTAGGTTTGTAACAGGATCATGACAAACTGATTGATTTTTTCCCCACTAATTCAGAAAGAAGACATTTAGAAATTTAGAAAGACCATTGCCATTTACTGTATTAAATAACAAACCATAGGTAACTGTTTTCAGTCATGACCAGAAAAAGAGATTCATTCTATTAAGAGAGTAAAATAATTTGTCTTTTTTCAGCAATAGATTTTTAAAACAGCAAACACAACTGGATAATGCACTGCAGGTCTAGAATATTTACAGGCAGCAGAAACAGTACTTGTAACCTTACATTAATTCAATTATGTCTATTAACCCTCATGACAAATATCCAGTCACACAAAATGTGACACCAGTCATGCAAATATTTCAAAGCAACTTTAGTGGGAGGATTTTTTTTTATTATTATTCCAGGGTGAAAAATTAGGTAAGCAAGAGGATTAGTAAATGCCACAAGGCCATTGTGACATTTTTTAGTGGAGATCAAATTGAATAGCAACAGTTATATCATGACTGTCAGCAAACAACATGATCTCCTAAAAATAAATAAATAAACAAACAGATTACAGCTTCAGGGGCTGTTTGTGTGTGAGTGCTGCTGTGCTGCTCAGCACAAACATCTTCAGAACACATTTCTGATGTTGTGCCTTCCAATTGCAATAGGTCCTGGCCATATTCCTGATCTGCTGATTATCTTATTTTTAAACTGGTACCTACAAAATGGTAACTCTGCACATGCAGATCATTTCATATGCTGGGGAAACACACTCTCTAAAGACTAAGTAAACAACTTTAGTACATTTGAGCTCAACAACATCAAATAGTGGAGGTTTTTTCCCCCATAGCTTAATAATGCCAATTGAATATACAAAACTAAATATAGCTCAAATTGCTTGTAATCTGATTTTGAACTTGGCACGGTCAGTTGTTCAATAGGATTCAAAATGCTGAGATGCCATGAGCTTAAACAATTAGCAATGCAAAAATGGAAAAAGAAAAAAACACTGTTTATTCACCAATGCCCTGAATTTTCTAAAAAAGCCTCTAGTTTGGGAAAGTAAAGCAGATTATATGTACAAACTAATTCTTCCTATCTTCTATCACAGTGCTTTCAGAAGTGGGATTTTCTGCCAATGCTGATGAAACACGTCAGCCCCTCAGATGTACTTCTGAGAATTACAAGCACGATCAGTTTAATCAAGTGTGTCTTGGTTGCTTTAGCAAACCCATTTAAATATGAGGCGAGTGTTCAGAGATAAAAGGTTTTTAAATGTAACCTCTCAGAAAATGATACACTGTCAATTTCCTTTTCAAAAGTGCATTTTAGTGATTCTTTTCTTGCATTTGGGGCAACGCAAAATAATGCAAATCTGGGGCATGCAGACATGCTGGCTGTCAAACAGCCAAGCAAATCACTGAAATCTCAAATCTAATACTCAAATCACAAATTTAGCTGTCTTAGAGACACAAAAACTTAGAACAGAGAGTCCTAGATGCAAAATTAAATGTACAGCAACCGCATGATATTTTTTCTTTACTCACGTCGATCAATTTGCATAAAAAACCCTCTAGAACAGATAGTACAAGGTGGAAGTTCTTAAGAGCATTTTATTATCTCACTACCAATAAGTTCAAATTGACACAAGTCTGTAGTGGGGGAAAAAACGGTACTGCTGATACTTAAATACATGTTCTACTTCAAAAAGTTCCTTGAAACATGAACAATTTATATACTAAAATTAATTGCAAAACAGAAAATGTACAGCATTATAGGACTTATAATCACTGCTTCAAGCATTTTCCATTTAAACATAAAATTCCTTAAACTAAAAATTCAACAGCAAATAAATGGTTATTTTTCTGTGCTGTACCTTCAGAAGGCAGTGCAAAGTCTTTTTCTTCCACTTACTATTTTACTTTAGAAAAAAATAGGGTTTTTCTTGTATGCTGCTATTAAAAAGTTAGATTTATCACAAGTTTATTTTTGAAGAAATAATTTCTCATACTTAAATACAAACTACAAAAATTACAAAATCTTAAATAATCAATACCAAGTAGGAAAAGTCTCCTCCTACTGCTGGATGCTCATTGTAATTTATTGATATTTGCAAATCCTAAAGTTTCAACAAGTTCATCATTGTTTCATGGATGGTAACAAAATAGACCATATGATGACCTCAGCTGATCTTCTTAAGAACTGAGTAAACTAAAGTTCAAAAGAGTTGAGTGAAGCTTCAATTAGTCTATTTTTCCTCACTGGAATAAAAAAAAGGGTTTAAAGTTTCATTGTTTCTGACCTTTCCTCATTTACAAACTATCAATAATATGAATTTAGTGAGCTTTGTTCTGTTTTCTCTATATTAGCAAGAAAGACTAACAATTAATGGTTGAAAACAATAGAAAAATTCCTTGGCTAAGCATTTAATGAAGTTTTAATTTTATTTCCTTTCCCTGTATACACTCAATCATCTAAACCAAGCCTTTCCCTGGTACACACCTTAGGCTTTCTGCTCACTGCTCCTTAGAGTTTGTTTTGAACTGTGAGCAGAAGGATTAACTCTAAAGAAATGCTCTACACTAAGGCTAATGATTTGTATAATGCAACTGCAACTTAAAATATAAAAAATAAAAGCCATGCTCCATCAAGAAGCAGTAAGGTAGATTTCTATCTCTACACACTATTTAGGAAAAGTATTTTATCTGGATAAATAACCATCATTTCCCCAAAATATCTACTTTAGTCAAGAGCTGTACTTGCAAATGAAAGTGTTTTCAAATGTCACTTTTGTAGATAGCAAGAACATAAAACTTCATATAAATATTGCAAGAAAAGGCACATGTATAAAATTATTTTAAAGATTATACATGACCTAGAATTTGAAAAACCATTGAATGGTTCTCTTTCCAGTTCCCAAAGTACTGAGAAGTGCCTCTATATTTAAAAACACATTCAAATACATTCAGGCAAAAGACAGTTCTTCAAATGTAGGGACATATACAAAAGCTTCTGGAAGTTTCTCCCCTCTGGGGTTATTTGTGAGAAGTCCCTATTTATGAAAAAATTCAGATATTAATGTACATTTTCACATAGAAATTAAGACACCAGTACATGTCAAGTTGTCTGAAAAACAAAAACAGGCTTTCCTAAAAATGACATCTCGAAACACTTTAAGTGAATTATTTTTCCATAACAAGCCAGGAGGAAATCCCAAGTGTTAAGAGATGACAAGAGTGTTAATGGCATTAACATTCTTTCAGCACTCCATGGCAGTGTGGAATTGATGTCCTGCTGCTCAATCACTCAGAAAGGGGGAAAAAGGTTGCCAGCCATTTCCAGATGCTGAGATCCTGGTTTGGAGAGCATTTGCTCCTTCCCCAGTGACCTGCTCTAAGAGATGCTGCAGTGCAGCTCCTACAAGAGAATCATCAGTTGATGTTTAATGTACATTAAATATCTAAGATTCTCACTGCATAAAGGACCCCCACACACAAAGCAGACTTCTCCCCAGATCATTTCTGTACAATTGAAGTACATCAAGTAAGGAAATGAACCCCCTCACATTCAGTTGTGAAGCAGTAATCATTATTAGATGGAACTGTGAGCATAAATACATATCAAGTGAGAATACATGCCTTTCAGGAAGGCAGCTTTTTTTATTTCATAAAAAGGATTCTGTTTTAATGAATGGTGTTCCTTACAGAAAATTAAAATTAGTTCACAAATTGCTGCTGTTCCATTTAATGATAAGATGAGTGCACAGTGCTTTGAATTTTTTTATCTGCATCAATTTTTGCTCTTTCATTCATCGTTCCCTCAATTTTGAAATTCTTTAAAAATAAGCTTTTAATTCTTCACATGAATGCAATCAGTTAGAAGAAATGTTAGTTAGAAATGGCAGCATTTACTGCTCTGGTAGGCAAAAGATTTTAATAAGATTAGGCATGTTAGTGTCTCTTAATAGGGTAAATGATACAGCTGAAAACCAGTAAAGCTATATAAACTCTTCCTTTAAAGGTAAACTAGTAGATCTAGGACACGTTATATAAATAAATTAAGGTAAGATTGTTTATAAAATATATAATGATCCAAAAGCAACACAGCCAAAATCATGCTCTCCAGGCAGTAGGATAACAAAAAGCATGAACCCAATGACCAAACACCTGCCCTCCTTCCTGCCCACTGGATCTGCCTCTTTTCCCTTCTCCTTGGAACAATGTTCAGAGCTCCTGTTTGTTTTCTAGAGGAATAAACTTTTGTCATTGAGTCTGTGTATGTTGGAAGGGAGAAAGAAGTGGTATTTATTATTTATGTATTTATAGTTCTATGTCAAGATTAATTAAAAAGTTAACTCTGTACAACTTTCCATTTATTCCCTCTGAAATTGCTTTTCATTCTGTTGTCTTTAATCTTTGTTAATAACATTTACATTTAAACTTCATTAATCTGAATATCTTTCTTAATCTCCAACTAGACACATCACTAAAAAGAAACCAGTGTATACACCTACAGCAAGTACAGCTAAAATTCAGAGTTCTGCAGTTTAAAAAAAAAATCTTCAATTAGAGGCACAAACACTGAATTAAAATAAGGAGTGCAAGCCAGACCTGGCTTAGTCTGTAATTACTTTTCTAAACTGTTGAATCAGACTCCCCAGTGCTGCATGAGCAGGGCTAATTATAAAAGAAACCTCTCACATTTAAAGTTGAATTATTTAAAAACTGTTCTTCAAGTAAAGTACAGTTCCACACATGGATTAGATCATAAAAAAGTTGTCTCAGGAATCACACATAAGTTATTTAATATAGCAAGAAATTCACAGAGTATTTTAATCTCCTTTTTTTTTTGTTTTCTTAACCATACTACTTTCTACTTTGTGTTACAGCAGAGTTGTAACCCTGAAACACTCAAGCACTAAGAGAGATGTTCAGCCTGAAAGTCTTTAACCTTCTAATCTCAGTATGTGCCATCACCAACAAATCTTAAACCAGCTGATGAAACAAAAGAAACACATACTGAAGACCAGGGTGTATTTTTTCATCCTCAAGAACTATTCAACCTAATAAAAAATACAGGAGGGTAGAAAACTTTAAAATACTCTATGATAAGCAGAAACAAATTTGAACATTTGATATAAAGAGAGATGACTTTCTAAAAAAGAAACCCACCACTTATCAGGTCATCTATTAATTATGCAAACATAAATCCTCAGGTAGAATCAGTTCATTTCTTACAGGCTTATCTCTTTTGTCAAGCCACCAAATTCACTAGTTTGATAAAAGCTGTCAGGCACTCACAGTTCCAGGTGCCTATTTTAATTACCCAGTGTTGGTAATCTACCTGTGACATCAAGGTACATGCACTGAAGTTAAGCTGCCCAGGAGACTTGCAACAATAATTTTTAGAAATTTCATAGGACCCTCCTATTTTTGCCAATACAAAGAAGCATTAGTACATTAATTTTTTTAAACTCTTTTGCATTGTCAGACAATCTTTCTTCTATAAGAAATTCAGGTGATAAACTGCGAAGAGCAAAAAGTTAAATATTACCTCTTTGACTCTTTTCCTTCACTAAACTACTTGAGTGATGCCCATTATTTTTATAAATAAATACACAGGTAGCAAAACAACAAATGGCAAAACATTTACTCAACACCACTGAAAAATAATTTCTATAGCCTGTAAACCAGAGCCATCAACCTTAACAAGGAAACACAACTGTGAAGGTGCATTTCAGAATGTTGATTTAATTTCTGAACAGAAGAGGGGCTGAGGTGACAGAGTTCAGCCCACACACGGGGTGACAAGGCAAAGGACAACTACGAGGCAACATTATAAGTTGTTCTGATGTGAATGTATCTCAGGGAAATGAGCTTTTTTTTTTCCTAATAGCAGAGCTGATAACTGTGATTACTAGTAGCAAGTCTCTTAACCTTGCAAGTAAGACAAGGTGGAAGAGAATATGTAAGGAATAAGAAACAATTTTCCACTTAGTCAGGAGTTGTCTCCCTTAAGCTACTTTGCTGCAGTCTTGTCAGAAACTTAAAATAAATCCACACAGAGAAGATATTAAATAACTTCTAGTGAAATTCTGTCACTGAATCCATTCAGATGGTAAATCCTGCTAAAACTGACTTTTCAAATACACAGTAGCAGGGAGAAACTCTTCGATACATCCACCTGCTAAACGTGATGAGCAGCTGCAAACGGCTCCTTTTTTTTAACCTCCTTTGAAAAACCCACAAAACCAAGATTCTGTCTGGTTGCAGTAAGAAAGAAGAGATGTCACAAGAACTATCTGAGCTTCTATAAGTGCACAAAATGCCTTGGACTTGACCACACTCCAAATGTGTCCATATATGCACACAGAAAGGTGCTTTGTGCAAAAAAAAAAAAACCCAAAAAAAAACACTTATGAATTTTTCTTCTAAGAAAAAAAGGGCTTCTGCCTAGTCTTTGTTGCAGTTTTGTGAGCTTCTTGTAGCAATAGTACACTTTACTTGTTACTTTATACTTTGGAGCAAAACTAAAGCTGGTTATAGGAAAATTTTGGAGAGAAAGCAAGTTAGACCGACATCGTATGGTATTCTCCCACAGATTTTAAAAAGGACAAAACACTTTTGAGAGCAAAAAAAGTAAATATTTCTCTAAAATTATCTGTTAAAAATGACATTAGAACCATTAACAAAATTATATATATACTCTGCCTTTCAAAAAACACATGTGAAGCTAAAATAATAAAAATATCAACTTTACTACTGATATTTTTCTAAAAGTGATTCAATAAATATTATTAAAATGATTCCTTAAGGCAAAAAAAAATAAAATCTCCATATTACTATCTCTGTGACTGGTCACTATAACCACTTTCTTCCTGGTTTCCCCCTTGGAAGTCTGATTATAGATGCTTTAAGTTCTACTCAGTTCTTCCAGTTTCTTTCTCACTTTTCTTACATTCAACATGTTCTCTGATGCTTTTTTTCTCTGCTCTAGAATAAAGGTATGAAAGAAGACACTTAAAACCTGTTTTCAAGTGCTGTAAATACTCAACCAGATGATCAGAATGTTCAGTTCCCCAATGAGGACGTGCAAAAAGGATATGCTCATCTTCTCTACAAACTTATCGTGCTCATCTTGCGTTTTAGGGAAATTCTTAATGTCATTTTCTAGGCGCTGGATCTGCTGGTTCATGGAATCAAGGTTGCTCTTCAGAGTCTGGGCTGAAACTAAGGAAAAAAAAGGACAATGAGTAAAAAGTTTCCAGATTCCAGAAAGGGTATCAGAAGGGGAAAAAAACAATGTCAGTATAAATAGTCTTAAAGAGAATGATTCCATTAAGTAGACCCATATTTTTCTGAATTATTGCTCATAAAAATCCTACCCTTCATAAAAATTAAGTGAAAATATCTACTGTAATATACCAGATCATCATATTTAACGTTAAAATGTCACCATTTAATTCTACCATTAGTTCTAATTATTCAATTTCTATTTGAGTGTATGGTAAAAATTTCTAATATTTCATTCTTTTAAATCTAATTCAAAGATTAAAAACTAACTAGAGTTCAAAGAGATTTTTACCTTATTAATGCATGTACTTGGTTAAATTATTACTAATGCGTATTTCTGTTACAGGAATGATTTAAGGAATAGACATGGAGAAAAAAAAATTATTATTTTTCTTACATTGAAATTAAACTGATTTCTAGAACCCAGAACTGTGAAACCCTGTGTTAATAAGCAAAGGTATGTCTGAATAATAAAAGCTCCTGATAATCAAACAGAAGGACTCAGAGTGCAGCACACAAAACAAAACCCAAAGAGGCTACTCTAAAAAAACCCTGCTTACTGTGTGACAAGCTGTTCTAATGTAAGCCATTACTTCTGTAATTTGTAATAAACAACCACTAATTGAGACAGCATCTGAGAAATCACGACAACACAACGTTGAAGGTAAAGCAATACCAGACACAAAGGAATTCCAGAACAGGAGCAAAAGTGACAGAGTCTCTGTAGAGCAGCTCCTGGTGTAATTTAGTTACAATTAAATTGTAATATTAAAATTAATTGAATGCCTAATATTGAGTTTTGTGTTATAATCCATGAGGTTCACTTATTCTCAGTTTTATCACAAAGAGCAATTTGACAAATGCTTCCTCTTAATTAAAAGACGCGTTTCAAAACCAAAGTCTGTCTTCCCTTGCCTCCTCCTGCAGAGTTTACAAATCCACCCTTTCCAGCACAGGCAGACAATCCCAACAGCCCTTTCCCCAAGAGCACTGTAACACTTGCACCATTTCACCTCCTTCCTCTAAATCGAATGCTTCAAGTATCCTTTGTTTCAGAGCGAATTTATACTCCACAAACTACTCAATCTTTAGTGACAGCGCATGTAATCGGGTCAATTCTTGCAAAGACAGTGTCACAAACAACTTTTGATGTGTGGCACCAGAGGTGAGAACATCCAGCACGTTCCTGCTCCTCAGTAATGGCCCAGTCAATGCTTCGATCGACTGCAGGCACCTGCCCTCCAGAGCCAAAGCTGAAGGGCTGCATCCAGCTAACCCAGGCATCCTTAGTGCAGCCAAGATCAGCACATAACTTCATTTTTTTAAGGGCTTTCTGCTTTTTAGTATCTTTTCATGGCGAGTGATTTGTCCAGAAGTTCCACCAAGTGTTTTCTAAAGAACTGTTGATTTTTCTGCCTTTTTGTAATTTGAAAAAGAAATTGTGCTGTGACTACGTGAGATTAAGCAGGAGGAGGAATTTGAGTCAAGATGGCTTGAAAAACAGTATATAAGAAATAAAAATCTGGCAAATAAGGAAGTTGTTCCCAGAACAAAATCAATTCTCTATTCTTTGCAAGTAACGACTCGCATCAGCCATAACATCGATTTCATGAGCACATTCAAATCCATAAGGCTCCAATACAGCTGCCTTTATCACAGCCATTATCTCGATTTTATTTTCAATTTTATCAGTTTTATACCGGGTACCAAAGGGACTATTAATCTTGTAATCTTGAAATTATAGTGAAACAGTTTTTCAGCTTAATTCAACCAGGGAGGGAGGGGTGGAATCTATACTGACCCCAGCATCCTTGCAGTTATTAACTTCACATTCAAGAGCTGACCTTGAAATCAACCACTAAAACAGTCTGAATAATAAACTTTAGCAAATATTTTAGGTTATGGTTGCATTAGTTTAATCATTTGATATTATGGTCAGAAAGGAGAACACATTTTTGCTTGAAATTAAGAACTTGAACTGTAATATTTTTATGAAGTTGGATGGGGACACAAACAACACTGAAGAAAATGCTAGAAGTGCAAAGTAAATGAGGAGAATGCAAATGGTCATTTTGTTCGTAAAAAGAACAGCAGCTGGTAAGAAAATAGGCAACATAACATGAAGTTTAACTGTTTTCAGCAATTTGAAAATAGAGTAGAAGTTATTTTTTGTCTGAAATTTAAAAGTGCAGTGAAGTTCAGCACACAATGACAAATGAGAAGTCTTAACCTTTGTGATTAACATGGATGGGAAGAGTTTTCAGTAACTCTGTTCTATAAAATTAAGTTCAGAAAACACTAGATTAGGTGCATCCTGACTTGGAAAGTATAAGGGAATTCTACCCAAGCAAGAGGCTGCATCCTATAGCTGTGCTTGCCATAAGTAACTTCTATATTCACAATCAATTATCAAAAAAGATGTAGAATATGCAATTTTGTTCACTTTTTTTTTGCCTAGCCCAGGCAAATGTACAAGTTTCTGTTCAAACAATTTATGAAGTTGTTGTTCTGCAAGACAAACTTAACGAGATGACAGAACAGGAAACATATATATAGACTATAATAAAATATCTGCATTTCCTCCCATAAACCCTTTTATTAGAGATTTACTACTTCAGTAATGTGTAGAGGAGGCAACATGAATTCCTTTTACTTTCAGAGAAAATCATGTAAATTTCTTAAAACTCTTGCAAAGTTTTAATTTATGAAAGCATAAATTCTACTTGCTGCAAAAGCCATTCCTTTAAAATAATTTCAAAATGCACATACTAAACAGCCTGTCCCACTGTAAGCTGGGGCTCACAAGAAAAAGGCTTATTCAACTTCAATTTGCCCATCATTCCACATGAAAATTAGGCATCTTAGTAGAACTAGTCTAAAAAATCTACATGGAAGGCAGCATTTGGTCTTCAGTGGCACGCAAATACTGTGCAAGGACTATTACTGGGAAAGCCTCTCTCTAGCAGCCAATCCAATATTATTTCATTTAATGTTGCACCAGAAGAGAGCAACCAACTAAATCCAATACACAAATATCTGATTTCAAGGTAGGAACAATGAGGTGAATACAGAAGATGAGGAAAAAGAACGAAAAAACCCAACCCAGCAGCAACAACCAGAAAAAAACTTGTCCATAACCCCCAGACACTCTGGGATGAGCACACCCAGAAAAAAAGAAAGCAGCCTAGAGGACACCTGGACATTTATTTCCTTGTTTTAGAAGAAAAGATAAAATATTAGCCACATTTCAAAAGTAAAACAAATAAATACCAGTGAACAACCCACCTCACCGCCCTCACAATTTTATAGGTAAATGAAGACCCCAATCCACAGTGAAAAGGTCAGCATTTAAGAAATGGGAAAGTTTGAGAAGTCAAAAGACAGTCTAATTTGCTGCACAGGGAATAGGGGAGACAGATGGCATAAGTGAGTTTAGAAAAGGATTATTTGGATTCCTATGCAACAGGTTCATAAGCATATCAAAAGAAACAAGCAAGGATGTAACACTTAATATGTCTCTGAGAACACGTGCAGGAGGTAGGGGAAACAGCCTGGAGGAAATGCAGTGTTCTCCCCACACCACGTGTCTAAAAAAACCACACAAACCCCCAAACCTATTTCCATCTTCAGAGCCAAAGGGAGTTAAAAAAGGCAGCAAGATTTCTCAGTCTGTACCAGACTCTGTCAAACTGGCCCCTAGTTGAGCCCTATGAAAAGGTTGACTTGCAGAGAACACCTGCAGCTCTAAGGTGGAAAGAAATACAGCACCTTTAACATGTGTACCTCAAACCACTGAGAAAAAAAGGATTTATGAGACAGAGAAAGAAATCCAATACCAGAAGTTACACATGTGAGTTTCAGCTTCACTCCTTGTCACACAGAATCACTATAACATACTGAACTAATATGAATAAGGTGAAGATGAAGTGATGCCTATTAATATATTGTCCAGATTATTTTTCATGTCAGTGGAAGACTAATATAGGCACGTAGATCTATCAGTATTCCTTCTGCACAAGTACTGGATGAAACTCTGTTAATCATGCATCATTAAATCTGTGACTGATTAACAGATTATTTTGTACATTATTATTTTTTTATAACAGAAATCCACAGTCACTGAAGGGATGGCACAACGTTATTTTGACATGAAAGGTGATAATAATTTCCTTCGCTTTATTATTTTCCCTATATTAATTTCTCCCTACAAAAAAAACAATCCTATCCACTTATTTTGGAGAAAGCAGTTGCACAGTCTGCACGCTAAGGAAGGCTTATAGAGCGTCTGCTTCAGTCCTAGAAAAATGCTCCAAGCAGTTAATCTCCTGTTGATGTTGAACACTAGCTGGTCCCTGTAGTCAAGCCAAGCATTTTGTATTTACAATAATACAGCAACAGTACCAAAGGACACACTAATCCTTTCTAAAATAAGATTGCATCAGACTAAGAGTCCTCCCCACAAAAAGAGCTGAAATGATACGTTTTGATTAGGTGCAGCATCTCTTGCATAGGAAATTTAAAGGGTCTCTGATCATGATGCAGAACTGGGATGGCCATGTCCATGGTTAGCAAAAACTCTAAAGTGAGAGCCAACAATATAAATTACTTCAGTAAGCAAAAGCAAGTCAGTATGAAGCAAATGAACTCGTGGATTTTTTAAGTCTAGACAGTATTTGTACCATAACTGCATTCTGAGCATACTAATGACTATTTATTTCTTACTGCCTGAGGGCAGATGGAAGTAGTCTTTCACAAAAGACTGAGAAGCAGTTTGAAGGGAAATGGGTGAGCAAGTACATAATCTTCAGGAATTACAATCATTGATTACTCAATTCATACTAAGTAAGTTTCTATTTATTAAGACAATAAATGTTCTGCTGGAGTTGGGTGAGCAGTGCTGCTGCAGCCTGATTGAGGACTGGAAGCAGCTCAGTGTATGTGCACCTCAGAGCATGCCCATATATCATATGTGTGTGCAGATATATGTACATGTACTGGAATAAATACATCTCACAGGTATACATTTATATCTGTACTTTTGAGTGATACAGGTGGCCCATGGTAACTCTGACATGTATGTGTAAGTACATATATTTATGTGTGTATATACACACACACACACATCTGTGATAGATACTGTGATATACCTGTATCATGCAAAACAACTCACATTTGAAGCTTCATGGTTGAACAGCTTCCAGATTCAAAAGGAGTACAGCTCCCTTAGTATGTTATTTCTCAAGTAATTAACATGGAAAAAAAATAAATTGGAGATAGCGCAAGCATCAGAAAAAAGGTCTTTGCTACATGCCAATGTGACAGACTTAAACAAATTTCAACAGTAAAAACAATTCTATATTGAAATGCTTTCACCAGGAAGGACACTGAACTCAATCATTGGAACTTCTAAACAAGAAACCAGAGGAACAGTCAAGACAGGCGAGATCAAACCAAACCTATTACTAATAACAAGCAAACTTCTCAAAACTCCTGTTTTGAGCTAAACATCTGTTTGTAAACAAAACTTAGGGCAGAAGTAAAGAAGTATTGAAAAGTACATAATCAGGCCAACAGTGTCTAAATTTCAAAGCAGAAAACCAACTATGCTAAAAGAAATTATTGTTAAATTCATAAGCTGAAATGTTACAAATGCTTATGGGGTGGAGGTTTAAACACCTCAGGGTCAAAGGGAAAAACCAGAGAGTATCTTAACTAGCATGGGCACCTGGCCATCTTTCTCTTCCAGAAGATGGGAAATCTTTCTGACACCAGGTACTTGTGATTAACAATCAAAACATCATGCATAATAGACTATTTTACCCTGTGCATCTTACACAGAATTTTCCCTGCACCTTTTAAAGTCTAGGAACAAGAGCAGATCTGCCCAAATGACAATATTTCGTTTATATATTATGACCATGTCCTGTAATTTAACTTGAAGAAGCTTCAAAATAGAATTTTTAACAGACAGATTTCCCACACAGATGTGCATCTGCAATTCATTTGCATGCTAAGATTTCCTTCCCCAGCAGAGTCTCTGCATTTTAGTTGCCTTCTCACAGCACTGCTATGGAGCAGTAAAGGAAGGCAAGACACCACTATGCTTCACCTTTTTAGACTGCAACAGTAACTTCATTACCTTAGTTAAACAAAGATAAAGCAATTGTACACTGATTTCATTGTCCTGTCCATTTGCAAGTAGAGGTGAACCCTAATTTTAATGTAAAAGCACTTTGTAACAAGTCCAGCCCCAAGTAACTCTTGGTTTAGAGTTTAATGAGAGATTCAATCTAAGGCATTAATTATCTCTCAGTCCAAGATGATGTTTAACGAGCCATGTATGTGCAGCAGCTCTAGATTGCAATATTCTTCTCCATCTTTATAGAGAAAGGAAAGATACTTATCAATCCCTACCCAAAACAAAATCTCAGCTGCAATCAAAACCTAAAATCATCACGCTTTGTGATGATCACAAACACACATCACAAATGTTTACAAATGTATATGACATTTTTATAAGTCTTATCACAGAAAAAAAAAATCGATATATCTGATACAATTCATGAAAAGGATGGCACAGAGATTTTAAACACACACCTGGTGAAGAACTGCACCACACAAGCTAAAATGTTAAAACCCACATTTTGGGTATAAATGATCAACAGATTTTCAGTTTCCCCAGAACAACGATACCAGTCATCTAAAATGAGGAAATTTAATTTAAATATTACACACACTGAAGTGCAAATGCCATTAACAAGCTTGCCTTGGCAAGTGAGACAGTGGGAAGATTTTAAAAAAAAAAAAACACCAAAAACCATCAACCAAACCCATTGTTTGTTAGGTCAAAAATCAGAAACGTCATAAGCAGCATGTCTTCTCTCCTTTGGGAAATCACAAACAGTGCTCATGATCCCGAAACACTCAATATATCCATAGAGCAAAAAGAAATTTCTGTGGGTAACTTATTTTAATATCAATGGAAGCACAGAACTGGGCTCTGGTTTAGAGCATCAATTCGCTTGTCTCAGCTCCAGCAATTGTGTGCCCATGTATATGTTTTAAGAAGAAAAAAGGAATTCTGATGCACTGTTAGGACTAAGAATCACCTATAAATGACAGGCAGCACACTAGGAGTGCCCAATGCATTGCCAGTATCATTATCAGAATAAGGCAGTTGTAAAACCTCCTTTCCAAAGCACAGCACAGAACAAAGCCATTGACCTCTGGAGTGATCCATTAGAACATCAAATCCCCCTCTTGCCTTGGGCAGGTCATATTACCCAACTCATTACTGACTCAAAATTGTTTACTTAAAGTCAAATTTACTGTCATCAAAAGATCAGTTTTCTGAAAAGAAAAATATCTGAACCTGTAAGATTCCTTCTGGTTGAATCCTGACAACTGTTATACTCATTTCTGTGTCCTGTATAAATTCTGTGTGTGCCAACCCCCTGCTTTCCCTTGTCAACAGCAGCCTTTTCCCAAACTTCCCACATTTACCTCACTGAGTAAATTGTAAAAGATAGCATGTTGTAAAATGTAAGTTTTCAGTTGAACTGACTTTTCATATTACAAATAAAAAACTTTTAGAAAACAGATGTCCCAATTTTAGAAAAAGAACCAGAAGCATCAGATCTGTGGGGTGAGTACAGCACTGCATTCGGCAGCATTCTCCTGGCAATGTGGATATTACCTTCAGAGCAATCAAGAAACTCTCTGTACTTTGATGTTAATTTAATTACAAATGTCTTTCAAGATCTTAAAAGTTGAGTTAATTTTGAAAATAGAGCTTATAATCAGTATCTATTCATTGAGCATATACTCCTGGCAATGGTATAAGGCAAATTGCAAGTGAGGCAAAGGGAACAAGTAAACAGAAAGCAAGGAATACAAAAAGGGGCAAAGCTGTTGTCACACAACCTGCTGTTGTTACTAAAATCTCAAAGGAGTCAAGCAACTTCATCCAACAGACTTCCCTTTACATTCTCAATTTGTGTCAGGAGCTTGGCCTTTCAAACTACTCGACCTGAACCACTTCCAGAGGTGCAACAGCTTTCCCCACAGCAATGGAAGTGCAAACTGAACAACAGATAAGGAGGAAAAGAAAGAAGAAAGTGCTATTTTATAGCTTTCACCTCTCTCTAGTGGCTTGTATTAAGACATTCTCAATGGACTGCAGAACTTAAGAAGACATTTAAAGCTATCTTCAATTTTGAATTGGTTTAACTACAGCCAGAAATTTCTTTAATAAGCAACAGCCCATGAGAGTCATTTGGACTATTCTTTCATTTTGCCCTTGATATTTGCACTTCAGGGAGAGAAGCAGAGCCTTAAAATGCAAGCCATACAAAAAGTTGCTTAATGAAGAATCCAACTTGCAGCTTCAAAATCTAGCTTCAGATTTCAGAGCTACCAGGATTCTGCACACCATTTATTACACTTTAGATGACAGCAACTAAAAAAAATCCTCAAAACATTCACGGACTGGGAAAATTCAGTAAGCAATTCTGCAGAGCAATCCAGAATCCCACTGAGTCTCCAACAAGTTATCTTTGCAAAATTGCTCCTTGGAACTACAACACAAGAACTCTCTGTGAAGTTTCTGCTTCCCTGTCTCTCTTCCCCAACGCCTGTCAGTGAAGGAGAACACGTCTGTCGGGAAAGTTTTAATGAGCTGATGCACAACCACCACCAATATGGTGATGATCTATGCAAATACAGCAGTGTCACAAGAGAAAAGAGTCTTCAAGTATTTGATCCACCTGACTGTGTGTTTACTACAGTCAGAAAAACAGACAGAGTTCCTGACAGTCCAGTGTTGCAGTTTATGTGACTGAAAAGAGTGACAGAAGTCTCTGTACAGTGCAGGACTGGCTTGTGATTATGCTGTAAAATGCCAACTTCAGATTATTAGGGAGAGAAAAGTCACAGATGCAGCATTAACTTTCTCATGCCAGAAGGCATTGTCTGTTTTATACTCACTAATGTGCCAGATTGGGCAAAATCTGTTTCAGCAATTTAAACTGTGCAAGGTGGAAAATGCTGCAGACCTCTTTGTTAAAACACTGTTTCTTCTACTGCAACAAGCTGTAAAACCTTTGTTAGACAAAAAAAATAGCTACTACTTATGAGTATGCTACAGCTCAACCTGACAGTGGCACAGAAAGTGTTAAAATATTGCCCTCATTCTAAATTTAAGGCATTAAATCACAGTGAACTACCTATATAAAATTTTAAAACTAATATTTTATTACATTATTTGTAATAATATATTTGGTACATACATATTTGCATTCCACAGTGTTTCTGATTGCTAATGTCCTTTCTAGAGAGATGCCTCAACCATCAGAACCATATGCTTGCAAATTAAAGAAATAAATTTCAGTGTCAACATGAGTGAGAAATCTGTGCTCCTGTTATTAGTACTTTTTAGTCCACTACACAGACCTAATTCATTCCCCCAAGGCATCTTTCACATGATTTTACTCAGAATGATCTCTGCTTCTTTTAACAACACTTTAAAAGAATTAAGAAGTGGAACACTTACAGAATTTGGTATGTTAAGTGCTGAAAAAAAGCCCTCATTATTTCTGAGAGAGACTATTATATATATTATATATATATATTTTACATATATATATAATATATATATTTAAAATATATACCACATTCAGAATTAAGCCCAACTTGACATGACTCTACACAGCCTAGTAATTCCCATTCTTGGCAGACAAAGAAAGCAGGTAACAGGGACATCAAGAACTATTAAACTTTGGAGGAGCTGGATATGATGTTCAATGAATAAAGACATAGTTATGTTTTATTTTTATGTTTTATTATTTACAGGCACAATGTTTAAACCACGAACTGTGATTTAAAACTGTTGCTCTTAAAATCTGAATTTGTTATTATAAAATACATGGCTAATTTATTTTAATCATCTTAAAACCCTTTTGAGTGTCAAGCCCCTCAGAAATCATAAAAATGAAATAGGTAACAAAATTAAGTCAAAATATGTTTCTTTTCTAAGGAATTCCAAACTATACATTTAACAACATGAGTGTGTCTAGAAGTCCCAGACGTGTTATCTGACTTGAAAGGTACCTCCTGGTTTTGGTTTGAAATTTTGTCTTACTGAATCCCAAAAAGGGATGGGAATTCATCAGGTATTTAATAAAAATCACAGATTATAAACTGGTAACAGCAAAGACCATGAAAAGCAGCAACTGGAATAACAAGTGAACAAGGCAGAGACATGAAAAAAAGGCTTTGCATAGTCTCAAAGGGAACAAGAGGAAAGCACTGAAGACTGGGGGGGAAGATCACTGCCATCAAAGAATGCAGTTCCTCACAGTGTTGTGATTTTTTATTGGTTTTCCTTTCACAGTCTGCTACAAGTAAGAAAAAATGCTTTTCCAATGATCTCGATAGTTAATCAGTTTGACCTTTGCTTATACCTTCCACAATAAAACTGTTTCCTAATTTATTTTTCCTTTTCATAAACCTCTAGGCTGATCTTCCATCTTTAAAAAGATCAAATATTTTATTATACCTAATATCAGATTATTGAAGATTTTAGTACATGCATGGGCAGTTCATCTAATCCCATTGACCTTTTCATATTAAAATCCAGTTTTATGCTTTATCTGCTATTTGTTAAAAAAAAAAAAAAAAAATCAGCTGTTGCTCGGATGCTGGTTCTTTATTCTTACATGAAATTAAAGCCAAAGAGGACTTACTTTTTATTTAAGTGGAATTGAGAATACATACCCAAGATTTAAAAGAAGTTGAATGTGTTAAGTTTTGTATTTGGAATGTTAGGTACTGTTCAAACCACGAGGTTGCTCACTGACTAAAAAGTAAAAGCATACATCTCAAGTTATCAGACTGCCACATGCTTAGCTCATATTTCCTTATTTAAAATTCATGCAGAGCTAATATTTGCTGGTAGATTTCCTCCTATTTTACGTATAACTAACCGATGCCAATGCCCTCATATCCAGCCAATTTATTCCAAAAGAGGCTTCCCACAGGAAAAATAAACCTAACTGTTCATCCCCGAAACCACTGGTTTATAAAACACCAAACAATAAATAGGAAGTGAAAATCTCTTCCACGCAAAGCACGTGAACTTCCAACACAGAATAAACACCACATGTGACAGAGCAGATGAACATTACAATTAACAAGCCCCAAGAAGTACCATGGGGAACAGTTGAACCAAGTTGCACAAATCACGTTTATTCTGCCAAAAATCTGCTTTGCTACAGAAAGCAAAGAAGGGCTGAAAGGGAAGTTTTGGTCATTAAAATTGAACAGTAATTTATGCTCTGCTAGAAGTCGGTGCTGTTTATAGGAAATGTAATGAGCTTTTATCTTAGGGAATGAAACAAATCTAACTGCAATAAAATCTTTTTCATATGTATTCTAAGCATCAGGATTATTAACAAATTTGCTCCCATTAATATGCTTTCTCTGTTTAGGATGCTACAGCTTAACCTAACTTTACTGACTCTTCTGGTTTAATTCCTGAAGTCAACTTACAGAACATCAGAGGCTTTGAATCAAACTATAAAAATCTCAAAGCTGCAAGGTCGAGTGTCAGCCACAGAAGAAAATTCATGAAAGATCATCAAAAGTGGCTGGTAAACCATAAGACTTTATAAAGAAAGGAAGAAAAAGATTAAACTTTAAAAAGTCACCTCCAGAGAAGAACTATCAAGTACTAGAAAACATTTTTGGAATTTAGATAAGATGCCAAATTGCTACTTGCATAAATACAATTAATGACTATGTAACTTCACCATAGAACAATAGATTATTCTGAGTTGGAAGTGACCCACAAGGATTATTGAGTCCAGCTCCTGTCTCTGCACAGAACAACCCCAAGAACCACACCACGTGTCTGAGAGTGTTCTCCAAATATTTCTTGGACTCTTGTCAGGTTTGATGCTGTGACCACTGCCCTGGGGAGGGAGCCTGTTCAGTGCCCAACCACCCTCTGGGGGAAGAACCTTTGCCTAATATCCAACCAAAACCCCCCTTGGCACAGCTTCATGCCTTCAAGGCCAGGTCCAACACTCTGCCCACAACAGTGCTCAGGCAGAAGCAGCCAGCTGGGTGCTGTTTAAACATGCACCTTTATTCATATACATGGTACATTCAGGGCTGTGATGTACAAGTTCTCTCTTCAGTCTCTACCCTGCATTAAAACACAAAACCATCCTCAACCCTGTACAGGAAGATCAGTTCCATTTTGTCCATGCCAATGAAGAATTCAGCAGCAAAGAAAAAAGTGAAAAATGGAGACATTTAATCAATAGGAATAAAATTCAGTTTATATGCAGAAAAAAAACCAACCTGGAAAGGAACACAAAAAGTCTGAGAAAAAGCAAAAAAATTGTATGATAAAGACACTCACATAAAACTGTGAAGAAGTCTGAGATGAAACAACAGCAAAGTTTGGTTGATTGATGAACTATTCCCCAAGTCCTTGGGGAAACAAGAGTTCTGCTCTCAGTAGGCAGAAGTTTGAGGTAGAAGAACACAAACTGAAAGCAAATGACGGCCTAATTAGAAGAATGTCTATCTAACAGCTAATCACTGCACTGGAGAGAGACACTGACTGATAACACTGAAAAAAGGAGACAAAAACCTGCAAACCTGGATAGAGCTAGTGGAAATGTGTATCCAACTTCTTCTCCCTTTTCTTTTCCTTCCTATTCTTGTGCACCCCAAGTATTTAACTTCTGATGAATCATTAATGCCCAGTCAAAATAAAAGTTTGTGTTACCTTCATCAAGCACTATCACCTACCTTCACCTTTGACAACTCAGCAACAAGTGTGCAAGGCAGCACAGCCTATTCCACATGAAAAATGTCCAACAAATGAATTGAGCTTTCTATCACATTCACCAGCCTATGCTGCTGATTGACCGAAAATAGTCAGTATTAAATACTGACTGTGCAGTACTATTAAACTACATGAATTTGATTTACAGCCCGGGATTTTTACAAAGCATATTTGTTATTCTCTATCAAGTGTTAAAAGAAGAACTGTGCTCTGTGTGAATGCACATGCACACACACGGTGCTCACTCTCAAGCAACAAGACTTCAAAGGCTTAAGATTAAACTAAACATCATTATTATACTGCTGACAAAACTTCTGACGTGATTTTTTTAAGTACCCCACTGAAATGCACTCTATTATTTTCACAACCTACTTCAGAAGAAGAGTTGTTTTATTACTGGTTTTTACCCTCCTCATTTCTTCTCAGGTCAATAAAAAGCAGAAAGGCACAATCCACATGGATTATCGATGCTTACAGGTTACATAATCCAACAATCTCAAATGAAATGTTGGAAGCATTTAATGTCAAATCAAACAGCTATTACCTTTAGGTGCTTTATCTATTTGCTTACCTTTACTTGCACTCTCAACATGCTGCAATTCATCTGGAAATTTTAAGATGTCCCTGTAATTCTCCTCACAGATTTCTGCCAGAAAATGCAACAGGGTTGTTTTCTGATCTGATGATTTAGTATCTCGAATCTAAAAAGTAAACACAGGAGAAAGCAAAGAGAAAAAAATTGAATTTTTTTTAGTAAAATGTTTAAATAAAGTGAATACTGCAGATGTAACTCATTAGCAAAACTAATGAGTTAACTACACTGGTTGCCTACAAATGAAACAAATTATTTCAAAATGAAATTTCTTGAAATCTTCATAATTTAAGGCTATAAAATGAATCTACCCTATGGAGTCCTTTTTAAAAGAATAATTAATTTTGATTAGAACAAAACCTGAAGATAGTCCATAAAGTTCTGAGATTTTAGCATTGCCAGTTCAGAATGTTGCCTATAATAAAAAATAGCTGTGAACAGAGATTAAAGAGAACAGAATTTAATTCATTCCTTCAATGCCACAACTGCCAAATCTCTAAAGGAATTCTTCTGAAATGCTGCATAGCTGGACATCATGCTAATAGTCAGAATTTGCACTTTGACCAGTCAAGTTAAAGTAATTCCTTGTTGTAAATCCACAATTCCTTCTTGAAGCAACATCTAAAACATGCTGCTTTAGCCTAAAGACTTTGAGACAAATTCTATACAGACACATGAATTAAAAGCACCCCACCTTACTGAAATATAGAATGACAACAAAAAAGCAAAGATAATCCTGACTGCAGGTAAAAGGAACTTAATACATCCATGTTTATTTATGAAAAGCTGCAGGAAAACTGTGCACAATACAAAGTAACAGGTAACTGCATGTTTTCACTGTCCTCTCAACTGCAGAGACACTTTTTAGTGGTCTAAAATAAAGTATTATTCTTGCAAGTGATAGGCTAATGGAGAACAGAGAGTCTTGAGAGCATTAACTGCTGGAATCAGTTTCTTATTAAAAAGAAAATAATTCTTAAACAATTGCTAAAATACAGGGCCAGTGGCAAGTTTCCAAGTAAATGTACAGCTAAATCCCATGGCAGAGTGCAGGTGTCTGCACAACGGAACATCGGGAACTGAAGAGAATGAGAAAACAAATTTAAAATCTAATTTCTTAGTTTGCCCATTTTTACGTAGATATAAAGAATGAACATATGAGTTCATTGAAGATGTAGTGGAAGTCAAAACTTCCTCTTATTCACAAAGGCAATGGAGTAGGTGTATGTAAGAGTTTGAGATGAGTTTACTTCACTTGACATAAAGAATTAAGTAATACAGTAATACAAGTGTATCTGTAAAGACTTGTTTTAACCGCATTTCACTAACTCATCTAGCACAGTTCTCATACAGAAGTAAGCTACAACATACACAACAAATGAAATAAAGGATTTATTTAAGAAGAATACACAAATGCGTGTGTAAAATCTCCTATTTGTTTTCTCATTCTCTAAATCACTTGAAGTTCTAATTCTATAATCCTCATGACAGGCTTGCCATCGATGTTCAATTTAATAGAGGCCTTTCAGCTTTAAGGATTACCCTGTTAAGAATAAATGAGTGCAGTGGAAAAACAGGCTTTTAAAAATATAAGGTATTTAGGCAATTAAGAAAGCAATTTAATTCATACCAATTCAGCGATTAAAGACTAAACAATGCTCAGTAATGGTATGCAGTTAAAGGGCTTTAATGTGTTACATACACAGAAGTTCTTCTGACTTGGAAAAAAAAATCATAGATTTAGTGGCTAAACATCTGCACGGAAAAAAAATTGCATTTCAATTTGTCTGTGAACAACAGTAGTGGGATTTGCAGCCTTTGATCTCTCTGACATCATCAAGTGGATAAAGCACTTTTTTTCTAAATGGACAAAATTATTTTGCTTTCAAATTGCAACAGAAACATGTTTTGTCACCAACAGCAACACTGTATCAACAAGAGTCAATATTAGCACCCGCTGTGTTGTTTAAACCTGGAGTAAACATTCACTCGGATCTTAAACACCTCTGTCAAATTCACGTCTTTGGCCCAATCATGAACACATCTCTGCTACGTTCATCCTTATTTTCAGCACAATGGATACAGATAGCTCTGTTTGATCTTTAGAATCAAATATATAATTTAAAAAGCAAGTTCTAAGCCCACCAGTATAATGACAAAGGCGCTTGAGTGTAGTTTAGCACATGCTATTTAAATATTAAAAATAGAAATTAAAGGTAGGAACTGGTATGTTAACAACAGCAAGGTTGTGTCTTTACAGCCTCTGTATTCATGCACTATACTTGTATTCAATATATACTTGTATTCAATAACACACATTATTTTATTTCTTTTCATATAACTGCAATAATTGTTACATTCAGCTTCTTTACTTGCAGTAATTTTGCCTAATAAACATAATATTTCTTGACTTGTGAGAACTTAATGGTTAAGCCTAATTTCTGCTGTTCTAGACATCATCCAAGTGGACAAAAGAAAAAAAAAAAGAGCCTATTAAGTTCTGCTTACAAGACCAGGGGGTGGACTTTGATGATACTCATGGGTCCCTTCCAACTTAGGATACTCTATAATTCTATAATTCAGGGTAAATTTTTAACACTGTGGTGTTAAAATTTAAAAATACAGGGTTTGAATTTATGGCCTTTCTTTACCTGAGAGATAGAATTTGGGAATAACACATTTAAAAATAAATAAAATAAATCGTTACATCAGTGTCAGCTACAGAAAGCAGCTCCAGCTGAATGCTGAAGCATCAATTGGAGGGTCAATGCTCTCAGATACATTGTTTGGGAAAGGATTAAAGAGTAATGTACACAGAGCATAATACTCAGTGCTCCCATTCAAATCAAGTAATACACAGAGCACCATGTCCTGTAACCCAGAAAAAAACATCAGCCCAACAAAAACCTCCCTTTACATATAGTACCCAAGTAAAGCATTTAAACCATGCCAATCATACCATAACTCACTTTCAGAATGGGTTTGGTCTTTTTAGAGGTACTTCTGGATGCAGCTTTCAAGTGTGAGGCTTGAAAGTGCCAGCCAATATAAGGAAAAATTTATGTATGAGCCATCACTAGAGTGACACTTTATTATAGCTATAAAAAAGCTTTCCATTGATTTTTTATGAGATTATATACCTTTTCATAACCCAGAAATCTTTCCCACCTTAAGAGAACAAGGGTTGGTAGACAATAAATGTACACTCATCAGTAATACTCAGACCAGATAAACAGCTTGTCTTGTACTATTTGCACTATGAACAAAAAGTAACATGATATTACTTATTACATAAAATACACATTGATGCACCTAGAATGCTACCAGAGTTTTATTAAAACTGAAGGAGGTTTGCTGTTAGTCTTCACATTTGTTACCACCTCAGGAACAGAAGGTGTACCTGCACATGCCTAAAGCAAACCTCTTTTCTTTCTGTTCCCTTTCCATGAGGGTTCTCCTGCTGCAGTTGGGATTCAGGAGAGCAGCTGGTTCCTTCTTACAAATTAAACAAACACAGCAACAGGTAGAAAGATATGCCTTGAGTGAATTACTACAGCAGCCTCCTTCAACTTCAGCACTTTTTCTGCCATATTTGTATTTTTAGAGGGCATTTCATACTTAGGCAATCAGGATGCTCTGGTGCATATATGGGAATAGCTGCTCTCGCTTGCCAGTCTCGATGCAGCACCTGAATTCTGATGCTGATGTCTTATTTGAACAAAATTAAGTTCTCTGCCTTCTGCCAAAGGTTGTTTACAAATCATTTCTATCTTCAATAACATAATACACTGCAATATAACATCCAGAAAGATAATCTCTTTTTAAGGATTTGCAATTACTATACAGGCATTAGCTTTTTAGCTCAGACCAGACAGGTTGGAATTCGTCCTTTCTTTTATTTTCTTTATCATGTTTTAATAAAAGTTGCTGCACAAGAACATATTTCTGTGTATGAAATAACCAGCTCTGTTGTAAAAACATTTATTTTCCAAAACCAAACATTTGTCCCAGATCAATACTTGCCTTTTTTCTTTTTTTTTTTTTCAGATAATATAATGTAAGTTCCACATCTACTAAGTGGACAATTAATTTAAGATTGTTCAAGAAACAAAAACAAAAAGAATCAATAAAAAAAATCAGGTTTTATTGAAAAGTGAATTCATCACTTTAGGATTCTGCATCCTAAGTGTGTATTCTGCACATAGAAATGTGTACACAGACATATCCTACCTTGCTGACAGCTGGCTCAAAAAAAATAAAAATTAAAAAAATTCCCTTATCATGGGCAGAAAGTCCACTGAATGATAGCATAAACCACTAGCCTAAAAAAAAAGGAGGTATTATATCAAAATACAGAATAAAGACTCCCAAATTCCTCTAGATAAGCTTGAATGATGAAATATATTCCCTAGGAGCAGAAATGAAGACACCTTGAAATTACTCAAGGAAAACCTCTAACATGGTAGCAGTGCCTTCTCAAATTGACACCACACACCAAAAAAAAAAATTAAAAAATGAGGAAAAACCTTCCCATGTTCACACAGCCTTCAAAATTCAGCAGCATCCAGATGCCCCGGGAAGCACACACATTTAAGGCACAGGACACTGCCAAACAGCCCTTGCTCCTGCTGTTGGGTGTCACTTATTTCTATTACTGTCTTCTTCAGCCAAGAAATATAAATTAGAAATTTAATTTCACAGCAAGATTTCACTAAACAGGATAACACACTCCCCCTGCCACACTCACACATACACAAGTTTTCATTTTCTCAGTGAAGGCCAATTATTGACCAACAATAAAACTTTGAGACTGTTTGAATAATGTAATACAGCTGGTAGGTGGTTGTAGGCAGATACTAAAGCTGGTGCTTGTAAAAGATAAGCCCAGTTGATATAATATTTTATAATGTTCACAACAGTTAAAAACCACAGTCTTAGTTAAAAAACAAAGCCAATAAAGTCATCTTACTATTTTGGGTGGAAAATGGGAGGGTGGAATTTGAAAGCTACTAAACAAAGCAACCAACTGCAATTATCACTTGAAAATAATCAGTGCGCAAAGAAAGTCATTACCCAAATAAAAATTTGGATACTTAACAATAATTAAGAAAAAAAATCTGTTGAAAATACTATGTAAACAACTCTTATTTCTAAAATTAAACACCAATGGAGTGGAAGGCTACCTCTCTCAAAATGATATTAAAGCATAAGTACAGGAGCAAAACCATTTGAGAAAAAAATTAGTCTTGTAAAAGCACATTACTATACAAATCTAATTCAAATTAGAATGGTAAATACATAAACCAATGAAAATTGGAGCTTTAAAGAGCAAAAACTACCTTTTAACATAAGTAATAAACAATAAATCTCAATTGCAGACAATGCATATGTCACATTGCCCAGGAACACTGATCTACATTTCCATTAACTTCAGTGACTTGTTCTGAGTTTGGAACTTATGAGTGATAATTCATAATGTTCAATCAATACATGGAGATATTAATGATATCATTTCATGTCTGGATCTTGGCAAGATCTTCTTCTGTGTTTCAACCACCATCACTGTCTGTGATTATTTTTAGCCATGACCTCATCACAAAATATACCTGGTACCTCAATGCAACAGCTCAGTCAACATTTTATTATATTACTCAGAATATTTAAGTATTTTCTCTAAATCTCACAGGGAGGGTGGAAAAAAAAAAAGAACAGAAAAGAACACTTCCCTCAAAAATATCTACTTTGAAAACAAATTTTAAAAGGTTAGCGAATGGATTTTGTTTCTGAGGGCAATGGTGAATTAAGTGAATTAAATAGTCATAGATTTCTGTCTCCGTTATTTTCAGATGAATTTAGCTGTAAGCACAGGTAGCTGTGCTTCAGCAATTATTCAGTTCAGCAGAGAACAATTTGCAGGATTAGTCAATCTACATTAGCTGTGTCAACATGTGAGATTTGCATTGACAGCAATTCATAAATCTATCACCTGGAGAGCAAGAACTCAGACCTCCACTCTGCTGCAGCACCATTCCTGCAAAGTCATTTCCCCACCCCCTTGGTAACAACTAGTTTTCCACTTAAAACATTAATTTCCCTTTAGATTCCACTACAACCAGAAAGAAAAGAAAATGCAGCATGAGATCTATGAAAAAAATCCTTCAACTTGGCTTTTCTTTTAATAAAGTTATTAAAGAATAGAATTACGCTTCTTCTCAGATGATGATTTTTATTTTATCAGAAGTTGGCAAGATCTTTGCATTAAACCACAGGAAGCAGAGTCTTTCCCTGCTGAAATATGTCAGATGACACTTGTTGGGTGCATAAAGTATGATTTTGCCCCAGGGATAAAACTCCTTGAGATATACATCAGGTCTCCTCATGATGCCCAAAAAAGGGTCCTGAAACCTGGATCCTCTGATTAGACCAAAAAAAAAAAAAAAAATCTCTGCAAGTTTTACGCTATTTTTTTTAATCTGTTTAAAAACACTGGATGTCTTTAAAATAAAGATACTTTCAAAAGTACTTTTCAAACTGAGCCAAGTTTGGATCAAGGCCTTACACACATTTTACCACATAAACAAGCAAGCAGTGCACATGAAATTCCAACCACTTTAGATTCTGGAGTTCTTGATGCATCCCATATTTTGCCACCACAACTGAAGTTAAACTTTGGTTAAAGGTTAACAATGTTCATCTTAAATCCAAATACTTATTGCTGTGACAGTGCTTGAGGGACAGCTGGGTGGAAGATGGGAAGATGAGTAACCAGAGCTACTTAACACACTCAGAGCTCTGTGTATATTCTATTGATAAAACAAGTAAACAAATTGAAAAAAATTTGTTCTAATTGTGTGCTGCAGAAAACTCAGAACAGGCTTACAATTAACGGGCCTTAAATCCCCATTGCACCAAGCCAGCTATAGCAGGGACCATCCTGGAAATGCTTACTCTGTATTTCCTTTGTATTTCTCAATTCATTATTAACCACAGAGGTGCAGTTGGTAAATTACATTGACAGAATTTTTTTTCCCTGCTTAGGATACTTTCTCATGTGTCCTGAGTTTCACGAATCCGCACTTCAAAGTTTTACAGCTTCAGCTCACCTTGCAAAGAAAACTGATGTTGAAGCCGAGGGACTGTGCGTTTCTGGAGCCAGAGTTCATGTAGTTTCCAAGGAACAGCACCAACTCCAACAGTTTACTGAAGCTTTCACTCTTCTTCAGCTCCTCACAAGCCATTGTCACTGCCATGATGTCAGGTTTGATGTTGTTCACGTGCTCCTCAAACATGAGCCGGAACAGGATCCCGTTGAGACGTGGCCGCAGCATCTTCACTGAGCTCATCTGCAAAATACAAAACATTACACCAGAACATAAAAAAACAGCAGCTTATTTATGCAAAATAGTTTGCATTAAAAAAAAAAAAACAAAAACATCATGCAGCCAGGAAGTCTACAGTTTCTGTGTGTTTTCATTGCCTATCTGGTATTTCCAGGAATCTGTAAACTGCTCACAGGTATCTTTCCCCAAACCATGCACTTTGCCTGAAAAAATTAGTAAAAACAAGAAAGTGCTTTGTGATTCCAAACCATTTAACTTGTCAATTCCAAGCTCACTGGCAATAAATGCCCACTGCCAAACCCCTTGTTCCCAGCAAAGGCAATGTGAGGCAGTTCTACCAGTTCACAAGAACCAAAGATCAGCCTGGAAGTACAGGTTGTAAATATTCCGGACGTGGATAAAGAGTTTTGGGCTGAAATTCATGACAATTAAGTTTTATATAAACCCAGTATACCTAGAGATACTAAAGTAAGTTCATACTAGTAGTATACTCTCAGTTCTGATCCCATGGCATCAGACTTCATAGGTAACATACAGCCTGCTTTTCAACCTCTTAAAGTAAATTTTGTAAAATTACTGCCCAGGACCCAACCACCTTTGTGTTTCAGACACTTGCCAAAAGGTAGTACAGGACTAATTCCTTCCTGATCTGATAAAAAGGTGGGAGGTCATAAATCATGGTGTGGTAACCATGTAACGACAGTGATACTGAAAAATATCTACAATATTCATGAGTTTAAATCCCCAATACCAAATTCACTAGACACCAAAATATGGTGTTCTATCATATTTTGCACAAGTAAACAGTCATTTCCTCCTACTTAGAACACTATAATTCACAAAGCATATTTAAATTAAGAGAAAAACATGTATTGAGCTCATTTAAGCCACTTAGAAACTTTCATTTAATTGCAAGAATGATTATCTTCCGAATCTACCTCCTCATTTTACTCAGCAGAATACAGGAAGATTTCTCCCCCTGTGTATTCACTATCAGTGGTGTTCCTGAAGCACTTAGAAAGAAAAGCTTTGTTATGTGACAAATCACAGATCGTGACCATGAAAACAAAGATTTTGGTGTGCCTCTGTCTCTGCTGTCCAAAGCTTTACTCTGGTTCCTTGAGAAACCAGCATTTTTCTACTGGCGTTATCTACCAGACACAGCAGCAATAACTTGCACAGGAAAGACTTGAGTGGCCTGAATAAAAATTAATTCATTCTAAAATGAGCATAAATATGAAGGCGCTCCAGATGGTCTCAAACAACTCCTATGATCAGATTGGAACAAGGAAAAGGAAAGGATCAAGAAAGAAGCATTTCAGCATAACCAGAGATCTTTTTTTATAAATCTCCATTGTCACAAATTTCTCTGTGAGCCTCTATAAGCCCAAATCATTGAAAGTCTTGCAACATTATTCTTCTAATGATTCTGTATTTCAGAAATATCATACTGAAAACATCTGCCTTAAAAGGATCTACTTACACTAATCTGCACTAGATAGAAATTAAAATTAATCACATAATTTGCTTTAAGTTTTGTAGAACAATCTCCAATTACTGTTTTTACTCAAAGTGGCACAGAAAAAAAGTTGTCAAAAGCTTTAGATCCCGAAAACAAAATGCAGCAAAACATGTATAAGCCAACAGAACAGTGTGACAAAGATTTGTGAAGAATAATCCTTGACAATACTTCAGCCAACTGTACTTTCTTCTTTTAATACTGTGTTTGAAGTGTCATGGAACACAAAGCATTTATTTGCTTTGTGAGGTAGTTTGACCACCAAACCAGCAGTAAGTTTTAATTTCATTTGCTGACTTGCATTATCTTTTAAAAGTATCTCCACAATTTCTCAAGAGCTGTTTCAGGTGGGTTGTTTCCTTAAAATTCAGAACGTTTTTACACACATATACATCATCAGATGATGACCACAGATGCTATTTTAGTTCCTCCCTCCCCACCCTTCCCTTGTTTCCCTTTCATATGCCTGTTTCTAAATCTAGGTGTTCAGTGCCTGACAAACATACTGAGCTTGGAGGAATCTGCTGGAATAGGTAAGGTGTAAAGACTACATTCACTTAGAAAAAGGTCCAGTTCTTTATGGTTCTACAAAATTAGTGTCCAAGGCGTATAAGAAATAAGACATGGAACAGCAAACATTGGCTTCCACCACAAACAGTTAAAGAAGCAAGAAAAGGGGTATTTCTTTTCCAGCTCACTGTCAGGGCTGGGCTGCATGTCATTATTTCCCCTTCTGGGCTTCCATAAAGGTCTTGACTGAACTCTCTACCTAATCAAGTTCTTTATTCAGTTCTTTATGCTTTATTATCATCATTCAATTCTCAAGTCCTGTATTAAAACTAGGATCAAAGGCTATTGGAGAAAGGCAAAAAGCACAATTAAATTTGCCTCACTTACTAAGAAAAAGCTGACATTCCTCTAATACAAATTTGTCAACTTACTAAGACAACTTACCCTCTTTACCTATATTATATTAAAGTTGTCTTTTTTTTTTCTCTAGCAATGTTCTAGGAAGATTAATTCTTCAGCAGCTCTAGAAATCACAATGAGGCCAAACAAGTGGCAAATAAATTCAATTAAAAAAAAATGAAAGACTCAACCAATGCAGGTATAATAAACTTGTATAGTTCTCCCCACTTAGTCCACCTCACAGTCAGGACTGCTCAGGACAGCTAATCCTGGTCAAACAGCAAAAAAGGTCACAAAATATGCAATCACTATACAACTACATTGTGAAACTTATGCTTTTGAAATACTAAAAATGTTCAACTGGCACTGAAATGGAATTGCATTTCCTTACTAAGCTGCAGCAGTTCCCATACCATAAAAAACTTAACTCTTGAACAGAAGTTTTACATTTAAAAATCAGATAACATTCTGCCTAGCTTATTTAATGTTACACAACTGATTCAGTTAATCTATTTTTCTTGCTCTACTTCAACATCAATGCAAACTTTCCTTTATGTGAAGTTGTGTTGCCTTTTTTGATCCCAGTATATAACTTCAAAAAGTTCCAATAACTAATTAGAATACATAATTGATTTTAACATTTAATCTAAATGAAAATGCAGTTCTAATTTTCATTTACATATCAGCTGAATATTAAGTTAATCGGTCTCTTCTAATAAGTTAATAATTTACTAAGTATGGGTTTTCTACACAAATTTTAAGCAACTTATTCCAATCTTTATTAAATTTGATGGGCAAAGTGATTATCCAATTAACATATCTTAATAATTAACATGCCTAAATTTACATACAAATAAGGGTACACATTTTAAATATTATTTAAGATAGGAATAGAAGAACACAGACAAACTAACGTCAAGGTTGCAATTATTATTAATGCAAAACTCCAAACTTAATTGGACACATAGGAAAAAAGAAGTTCAGTCAGGTAAAGAGTTTAAAGTTCAGCTGTATTTCTTCCACTTCAATGGATAGTTCAATTAAACCAAAATCAGAAACAAAATCAGCATTTTAGTACTAGTAATACAGTTAGAGGCCTCTGAAAATTAGACAGAAGCACTACCCATAAAGAAAATACTGTTTTTTATTAAACCAGATGGTAAAGCTGAATAAGCAAACAAGCTTCAGGAAACTTAGTTCCTTCATAAGGCAAACATCACCATTTGGAGATGTTTGACTAAGCAGTTTTTGTTAATTAATGTTGCATTAAATAGTTGAAAGCTCTCTCAACTTTCCATAGGCAGTCACTCCTCAAAAATATAAATCAATGAAACAGTGATCTTGACTATATATTGGTACTGTTGGGAAATAAGGATATTTTTATGGCTATTTCAATACAATCAAGGGAAAAAACAAGGATGATCTAGTTTCAATCCAGCAGTAATCCTAACTCAGATAAAGGCATGATCTCCAGGTATATAAGTAGTATCCTAATCCAAAAATATCTTTATATAAAAGCTATAGAGAGCAATGCAGTAGAGACAGGCTGAAGCAGAACAGACAAGATGGTGATTATGTTTATAAAAGGGAATGTGTGGCAGAAGGAGGGGTTTTAAATTGTTACTGATCAATTAATAGATGGTAATGTTTTACTACTGCAGCTCTTGCCATAAGACTAACTAATGTATCAGACTTCTACCAAAATTCCTCCTCTTTGTTTTGAAAGAAAAGATTTTTGGAACTTTATGCCATTTATTGGGGAAAAAAAAAATCAGCAGGCTAAAGTTTTTCAAAAGAAGTCATTGATACCTTTCATTTTCTAAATCCTCTACAAAAATCTCATTAGATCATATTCCGTTACTTCCCCAACCAAAAAATAATTTAAAAAAAAATTAAGAAAAAAAAAATCACTCAAAAGGCACTTCTGAAGCCAAATTATGCTCAAATCGGAGCTTTTTAGTAAAAAGCTGATTTTACTCTTCCCTTTTAGGAGGCCTCTATTCCTGTTTTAATGCATTTTAATGCACATAATGCCTTAAAAATCCAGCAAGAGCAAACCTGGCTCCTGTGGAGCTGGGAATAAATCCTGAGTATATTACAGAGGCATCATCAGCATCCTAATCTTTTGGACTGGCAAAGTGAAGTGAAAACAGGAACTAATTTGCCTAAGGACTTATCAGGTCCTTGGAAGACCTAAAGTGATTTCCAAGTCCTGAGTAGTCCTTGGTATCACACCATCACCCCCAGCCTGGATTAAAGCAATTTATGCAAATTCCATAATTTTCTTCAGAGACAGGTTCCAGCCATTACAACACTCAATATCCCTACTTTTGCATTATAAGTACGTTACTAAATGCTAGTAAAAGAAACAGAATACAAGCTAAAACTTCAGTCTCTATATGAATCCACACCTCTTCTAGAATCATTTTGCAAGTTTGTGTGTTTGTACATATAAACAGATATTTTACATGTATATGCATACTTACATATATATGTATATATACACATAATAAATATATGTATACAAACACAAGACACTTTTGGGCGTATTAACTCTTTCAGCTGTTCACAGTTTTTGATACGAAACAAAAAATTTATTGGAGTTGTCAATGCCATGGAGTAAATGGGTCTTTTATGGACTCTTGGAAATTTAACTACTTGAAGCTCCAGTGTTCTTCAGAACTGTTTAATAAACATTCAGGACAAAGCAGACAAAAGACTTGGTCTAGCACAGGAGTGTCTGTTGCTTTTAATGGCATACCAAAATTCCTTACAGAAAAACACCTAGAGTCATGGAATCATAGAACACCTTGGGTTGGAAGGGACCTTAAAGATCACCTGGTTTCACCCCCCTGCCATGGGCAGGGATGCCACCCATTAGATCAGGTTGTTCAGGGCCCCACCCAAACTGGTCTGATATGTGTTCAGAGAGATTTTTTGATTGTTACTCAACAGGAAATAGTAACTTTTTCCCACTGCAGGTCTTCCAAAAACACTAACCAAAATATTTTATCCCTAAAATTTTTATGTGACTAAATGCAATTCTGCAGTTGATCATTGCATCAATACGTACCACAACTCCAAACTGTTCTGGCTCAGCAAGATCATTATATTCATCCTTTAATTCAGCTAAGGCATTGAGTTCCTTCTGCTCAGGAAGATTCTTCACTAGGTTCTAAAACAAACAAGGCATTATATCAAATTTGTTATATTAAACTATATTAAAAATAACATGCTTAAAATACCACAACATGGAAATGCATGAGGAAATTATGGGAAGCTTATTTTATTTACGCAGCTTTAACACTACATAAACATCAAATCAAATCAGTAATTATTTAATACAGACATCAACTCCTCTGTTACAGTCTCTGATTTGAAGAATACCTTCTCAGTATTAAAAGGTTGGAGTATAATTTTTCAGGGCCTGACAGCATCCAGGAGTTTTGTCTATCTACAATCTTTTTTGCCCTAGTGATTGCATCTTGCTCATTAAATATTAATCAAGAAATAACCGGTCTGTGTAAAACAAGACATAACTAGCAAAAAAAAAAAAATTACAATCTTTAGACATTCAAAGTAGCTGTGCACAAAATACACTTCAAAATACCTTACACAAAAAAAGGTCACCATCTCAAAATTGCACAGATCTTTTGGATGGCAAATACACTGGAACTCAGCAAAAAGCTGAAGTTGTTTGCAATCCTATCCAAGCCCCCAAAGAAATTTGTATTAGTTAGTATATGATCTTAAGATCTCGATACTGATATGCCAAATGTATTAAATATTTCGATTAAGACTGAAGAACACTTTGTTTTAAGAGATACTCAGTAGAAGTTTAGTTTGTATTTAAACTTTCATATATACACCAGTTAAAATCAAAACAATGTAATTCTTTAATTAAAACCATTTCTATTCAAGCAAGCATCAATAGGAAAAGAATTACATGACTGTTAAAAAAGCAACCAACACTGCAGAAGCATTTTTTTTCAGATATAAAAATCTTAATTGGAGAAAATCTGCACTATTAGAGGTACAGATGTCTTATTTTTAGACCAGACCAATCTTGCCATCACTCTTGCAATATCCTTATTCATGTTGAGAATTTGATTACTGATCACTCTGCCAGGCTTGAAGGAGAAATCAAGGTACAGCTTGGAGAAGCATCAGTCTAATTTGTCAAATTTGCAAGTGATAGCAAATGTAATTCTCCAAGCTGAAAGAGTCAAACATTCACCCACCTTCATAAAGAAAACTAAAGATGAGAAGCAGTCTCATACAAAACATCCCTGTTACAGAGAGATTTTTATACTCACACTAAGAAGCTGCTGAATGTCCCAGGAAGCAGAGTTCAATATACATGGCAGAGAGATTCACCTCCATGGCACACAATTAAGCTGTAGCTTTGTGCTTAAACTTAAGTATGTTTCCTTTCCTATTAACCCAAACCCATGTCCCACTCTACTAACACTGCAGCTCCTTTTTTAGATATATATATAGATACACACACACAAATATACATATACTTTCATTAAATGTGTTGAATAACTGAAAATAAAGATAAAGCCTTCAGTGACCACATATTCAAATCCTTGTCAGTACTTCAGGAAACAGTTTCATAATGTATTCATGATGATATGGGTTCACATAAAAATAAGGTAAATAAAAATGGTTAACATAAACATAAAAAGGAATCTAAGGCTGACATTAAGAGGCTGAAACTCTCAGTCACTACTTATTGTCCCAATGCCCTTAATTGCACCAAACATGGTGTTAGACAACTGTATGGTTACAAAAAATTACTCCCTCAAAGACAATTCCTCAAAGGAATTGAAAACATTTTTCCCTAGAGCATTGTCCTCAAGGAAGAGTTACAACAGTATAGAGTCTACCATGTACTCAAACTCATGAATCCAATTTATTTTACTAAGTATTACACCATAACTTTGAAAAGCAGCAAGAAACAAGGGCTTGAGCAGCAAAATTGAAAAAACACTTTGCTATTTGCTCAATTATGCCATACCCACTTCACTTCCACCACTTTGATACTTAGAACAAAGCAGTTTCTACATGTGCATTTTTAGCACGTGGGAGTTTTGCTAGGCATAGAAGAAAGTGAGGTTTCCTTTGTACAATTTTTCCAATCAGTAGTATTGAAAACTGTTAAACTGGTAAATTAGTTAATAGCTCAGTTGAAGATTAAAATAAAAATAAACCAGAATAGACAGAACATGAAATCGATGATACAGCCCATTTACCCCAATATATTTCTAAGAACACCCCTTGAAACGCAGAGGAATCTCTTCCAGGTTATCACTTGCATTTCCCTGCTGTTGGAAGCAGCTCTGCCACACCACTCCCTTCAGAAAGGGACCAATCTCCAAAGCCTTCATTCTCTGAAGATTATAGGCTGCTGAGTTTCTAGACAGTTGCATTCATGATGAACTCACATACATTTATTCTGGTGATAACATTACCTTTTACTTATGCAACTTCATTTTTCTCCCCAGTACTTACACACATCACTCCTCTCCCCATACGGTTATAATGTAGTCACATCCCTCACAGCTATTTATATTGCTGATCTAATCAAGCCAATCTTTCCTGCTTCCTTCTGTAGCCTGTTTCTCTATCCCTCAATCATCTTAAGTAGTTTTTAAGTTCAGCTTCTCTATTTTAAATTCATTCCTGAGAAATGTACCAAGTATTTTAGATAAGGTCTCAGAAGTACCCTATTCAAAAGTATAAAAATTATCCTCTCGACTGGAAATCCTTGACCTGATACACCTTGCAATCACATTTGCCTTTTTTATGGTGTATGAGGTCGGGCTGGGACCAAGTTAATTTACTTCATAGCAGCCCATATGGTGTCACTGTGACTTGTGACCAAAACAGTGCTGAATTACCACTGGTTTAGCTACTTTATTGAGCTGCATTTGCCGTAGAGATAACCAAGCTGAAGCTTCTCTGTGCTTCAGCTATCCAAGGTGGGGTTGTTTCCTCACCCTTGATTTTTGATTTTCCTAAACCTGTAGGCTTCTGAATCACATAATCTGATATTCCTGATTAATAAAAAAGTCCTAAATAAAATTAGGACTCTGTACTGAGCCAACTCAGTTTAGACTTGTGTCCCTGGAATAACCAATTTACACATCCAAGAAAGAAAGAAAAAATTAATTTTAAAAAAACTCAGGGGCAATGGGACAAAGGGGCAAACAGGAGATAGGGAAGGATGAAAGGATAAACTGAAGCTCAGTATGTTAGCTAGAATCTGAATCTGTGTATGATATTAAATAAAACAATTCAACACCAGTATTACTGGTGTGCTAAATCTTTACAATTTCTAAGCTTTATGTGCTTCTCTGTTGTACTGTTGTTCCCCAGAGATCATGAGGGGCCATGACCCTCCTACAGTGAGCAAATCAGAGAGTGATGTAAAGGAGCTGTATGCCACACTTGCTTGTCTGCAGCTGAGAGACTGAGCTTACAGTGAGACCAAACCATTTTGAGAGTAGGTTTCATTTGCAGATGGTTTTTGAGTTTCAGCAGCACCCTGAAACATTCAGGTAATTTCAGCTCTCACTAGAGACAAGCAGAGTTGTTGCAGAGCTGTTTCCACAAGAAGCCTAAAAGTTTTTCAGCTTGTCTTCAAAGCTGAAAAAACAGAATTCTCAGAGATTTCCTTTTGAAAGGAAAACTTCATCAAGTGGGAGATTGTAAGGTGCTTCTGTTAATAGTATTTTAAAGACAGTTTTACAGCTACCTGTGACCATATTCAACAGTAGAAGTGAAATAAATGAAGCAGTAATCACAACCGATACACCTGTAGCTGATAACCCTCTACATTATTCTTACTCTTGAATTCCTATACTTTCACACATTTTTACATAAAAAACAAGCTGTGAACAAAAACAGACATATTTTCACATACCTGAATCAAGGATTCACTCAGCTTCTCTTCATCAACCTCTAAAATGATATTTTTTATTTCTTCATAAGGCAAACGGAAAGAACCCAAAAATATTGCTGAAATTCAGTAATACATAATTAGAATCAAAAAGGTCAAAAAGATTGATATAAAACGGCAAACTTAATTTCTAGCAACTCAAAAATCATCTCTTCATCTAAATAAGGTTTCACAATTAAGAAGTGTCCTATATAAAACAAATGCTGGATGAAGCACACTACTGCAGTTTGACTTATAATGAATTTTTTCTCTAAGAAATGAAAGTATGACACTACTTTTAACTTTTTAATCAGCCTCAATTACTCACTAGCAGTCTTACTTAGCAATGAAGTCTGATCTTTATGAATGACATTACTACTGAAACACACCTATCCAGCCACTAGAAGACTTGATCTATTATTATTTTTGCTTTCATAACCATGTATGAATAGCTGTACTGCATTTACAATTGCACAAATGGTATTTATGGTATTCTACAAAAAATTCCACATCAAAAGGCTGATGAAGAGCTGGACAAAGAAAGAAAAAATGCCCTAATTCACTCTTTAGGATAGCTGAACTTATACAAGAGACAATATAAAATCATAGAATCAGCCAAGTTGGAAGGGAACTCTGAGAACATCAAGTCCAAGCCTTTTACTAGACCATGGCACTAAGTGCCACATCCAGTCTCATAGAGTGCAAAGCCTTCAGAGGGGGAGTTCTCAAAGCAATTTGAACTCAGAATGTTATGAAATCTCAAAAGAGCTCCATTCAATAAACTACAAAGTATTAAACACAGAGAGATTAGCGTAACACTTTAATAAAGTGCTCTACATTCAGCCTAACTGCCATGGTTAATTATCCTGCAGCCATGTTTTCAAAACTTGAAGTTTTATATCAGTTGTGTCGAAGTTCATTTTCCGCTTAAGAAAATGTGCTCATGGATGTGGTAATAAAAAATGCACAGATTTGGTTTTGGTTTTACACACTTATTTGCCATGGGCATAGTTGGACTAGTGACATTTTACGGTATTTCTAATTCCAATAAAAGGAATCTACTACTCTTAATGATTGATTTCCTTCCATAATTAAAGAGAGAAGAAGCAAGTTAAATGAAAGAGATGGGGTTGTTTTCCTTACAATTTATAGTAGTAGTATTGGCACCTAAGTTAGCCTATTTGGTAATATTTTTCTCTTTAAAATTCTAACCTCCACCAAGCTCTATTTCTCCATTACCCTAACCAGAAAGGACATAGGAATGGCCTCTCCACCCCAACCAAAAAACCTATCACTGTGCCTTTCCCAAACTGGTGATCATCATTTAATTACCCTTTTAGTCCAAAACAATTAATGAAAAAATCAACTTACACAAACAACACAGTTCATTACCATTTAAGTCTAAATCATTTTTCCATTTTACTTTTTTTAATTTTTCCTAAGTTGTACAGTGAATTCAAAACAGGTGTGTTTAAACACTTCTGAATTTAAGACTCATTTCAAATCAGTAGTTTTTAGAAAAAAACAATGGCACAAGAAAAACTAGGAACAATCATGTGTGTATATGCTAATTAGATATTGACCTAATGCATTTCATATCACTTACATAAATTTTGTGCGGATTTTCCATCCAAAACTCTTAATTCTTTGATCTTTTTCTTCGACTGAGCTGCTTTCTTTTCCTCCGATTCTTCTACTGGCTTTTTGGCTGGAAAGAAGGTATTTATTGAATTCTGATTCATTATTACAACTGTTCAATCTTAGCTAATAGAAACTCCATTAGAAAGCCATAATAAAGCATCTTTTAGAATCAGTTCAAGGCAAACTGACTGTACTCCCTCAACCTACTGTAAAATACTGAAAGACACAAAGCAAATTTCCAAAAGTAGAAGGAGCATGAAACAAAAATATGACAATGACCAATTTTCTCAAGCACTATGAAATAATATTTGTATATTTTAACCCACAAAATTTCACTTCAGCTCCAATTTATTCCAAGCACTTTTAAAAATGCAGGGACTTGGTGTCAGTTCAAAGCACACGAGTGCCCTCTGTTGATATATTAATAATATTAATAAGTTCTTCATCCAAAACCAACAACATTAATCATTTGATATTTATCACACCGAACAAAGGTATGTTTTTACTAATTATTTATGTTGTCAGTGGTAAAGAGCAAAACTAACTAAGAAAATAGCATACCTTTTAATTGATTTCTTTTAAATTAGCAATGATCACTAGCCTTGTATTCAGCAGTTGAAATTATATAGAAAGAAATGTGGAACTGAAGTACCTGAAATATAAGCTGATTTTTTGCATAATTTAAAATAGTCAATTTTCACAGAATTTTCTTAAGTGTTAATTAAACCCATTAACAAGGATTTATATCCTTTTCAATATCACGTAACATATTTGGCACTGAAGGAATAGAATTAAATGTGCTTAACAGTAATTGAACTTAATGAATATTTTAAGTCATTCAAAAGTAACTAAAAAATTGGAAAGTCAAATTAAAAGGAAGTTTCAAGTAGACTAAACACAGTTTTCTTCTCTGAGCACTGTTTTCTGTTGTACTATAATGAGCTATCATGGGTTTCATTACAGGTATCTCCTAAGAAAAGATGTTAATTTTTAGTGTGAAGAATAACAAAACCTCAGTTTCATCCTCTTTAATAAAAAAAAAAAAAAGTAGAACTTAGAAAACAGATATTTGTCTCCTTACACACCTTACTACTTGTAAAGCATCTGGCACAAAGCAATGCTATGGGGTTTATACCACTGAATAATTAGTTTACCTTGGGCATTTTCATACCAGAGCTAACCAAGGCAGTACCAGATAGTTCCCTCATTCCCAGCTACCACTGAAGAGCCTAAAGCAGGGAAAGTTAAACAGAAAAGATGATTCAAAAAGAAAGCAACACTTGCTCTCCTCTTGCCCTGTCATTTCTCTGCAAGCCTAACATGGCCAGTTGGCTTGGTATTTGTAAAAGCAGAGCTACAAATCACCAGATAATCTGGAAATTCCCACCTGCACTGACCCTTTAACTATAATGAGCTGCCATTTAAAATCCTAAAGTGACACTACACCAAGTAATCAGACCCTTATCACTAATTGTTCTCAATTAAACAAGGAAATAAGACCAGGTACTCAACAACACAAACAAAAAAACCACTCGAGAGTGAAAAATTAGTTGTCCCATGAGAAGGCAACAAACATTATGAGTTGTGTTATATCAACAGGAGGTACTGCAAAGCCTGGATTTGTGTCTGCTGAGACAGGTGAGAGAAATGATTCAAGAAGATCAATGACCTATTCCAAACTCGATCCATTTAAGAATTAAACCCTCCAGATCTCCATATATGACTGAGTCTTTAAAGTGTTGAGCAACACACACCCTCACAACCCACTCAAAAAGCACTGGACTTGTCAGAGTAGTTGGGAACCTCAAAGACAAACCTGCTCTGTAACCAGCTATGACAATAAACACACACATTTCAGTGTGTAATCACCTCAGTCCTGTGGCTTGCAAAACTGCAGAGGTAACAAAATTAAAAAGAAAACAAGAGGAACAAATGTTTTTGTTACCAAATGTCAACCTCACACAAAGGAAACTTTCTTCCTACCGTGGTAATTCATGTAACCCGATTAGAAACAGCGAGAGAAACACCTCTGTGAGCAAGAGTTCAAGGGCAAAGGTGTTACATGAGCTCAACCTAAAACAGGTTTTAAATTATTCAGCTACTACAGTATCAAAAGAGGAAAAGTGGTTTGGGGTTTAAGCACATGGTATTTCATACACACACAGAGGATGGGCTGAGCCACAATTCACAGCAGGAACTCTGTCTGTACAGGGCAAAGAACCAGTTGCCCTTATTACCTCTCCTCACCTGTACCCAGGTGCACTCCTCTAGTGGATGTACAACTAGGAACCACACTTAGAACACAGACTATCCTGGTCAGAAGTTTTATAACAAACTACAGCTACTCTTACCTACTTAAGCCTGAAGGGCTATAACATCATCAGTTATAAATAATCCATTTTCTAAATATTAAATGTCTGAATTAAAATAATTTTTTTCTATTTGAAAAAGCTCAGAGAAGATGTTCCTTCCAAAGGTTCCTATCTTTCCATGCATGAGACTTCAAAGTCAAAGTCAACTTTATGCCTATTCATAAAAACCATAGAAACACTGGAACCAGATGCTTATGGGAATGCATAAAGTCACAATATCGCATGAACACCAATCTTACCAACCCAAAACTCACAGACAGAAAAAGACACTATTAAAATTTCTAGATTAGACAACCAATAGAATTTCTCAACCACTGTTTGACCCACACTTGAGCTGACATGAAGCATCAGAGCTATACAAAGCCATGCTCCTCCCTCTTCTATCAGTGTCTGTCTCCCTCTATCACACAGTTCATTTCAGCAGTGACTCAACTGTGACAGAACCATTGATTATGGAATTATGAAAAATAATTAAATCAATTAAAAAGATACTTGATACTTTACAGAATCAATAGACTATGGCTGACCAACGTCCCGACCCTTGTCAGGTTCTCCCTTCACAAGCTCCTGCTTAAACATGAGACACATTTTGGTTCGATGGCACAGAACCAGAGGGAGAGATGAAAGAAGGATTTTATAGCAAACAACACAAGGTAGCTCAGGAAAGCAAGTTGAAAAATCAATCTGGAAGCTCAAGCAGCTCTATTACTTCATACAGACCTTGAGTTTAGTGCTGTCATTATTCATCACAGCACTTTGATAATGGTACTGGCTTAGATCTTCATTCTAAATCAGCTTTTTTTTTTAAACCAAGTTCTTACAGCACCTAGACCTGGTGACTATCATACCTAAGTTTCCATAACAAAAATGGTCATATTTATAAACAAAGGTGTAGCAGAGGAGAAACTTCCTTACTTTCTGACCCCAACCGACTAAGCAATAAAACACTGAAAGAAAGAGTTCAGCTCTCCAGCTCAGAAGCCTTATTCCAGAGTCCAGTTCCTCTCCAACTCCCTGCTGAGCCATCCACATCCAAGCACCCTGCTGAAGTTTGCTTTTCTTCTTTCAGAACATGACAAGGTTTTTCCCCACCTTAAGTAGGGCTTGATCCAAATTCAGCCTTCCATAGTCAACTGTTTAACCTCCCAGAACATACTAACCAAGTCTCTATCAGTCCTCCCCTGCATTAACAGACCTGGAAGGATGGCAGAATCCTGCAATAAGTGGCCAGGTTCTCTAGCAAGTCAGTCTTTGCAAAAGTGACAAATATCTCCTTCCAAATTCTCAGTAGAGAGTCCAGAAGTCCAAGTGTTTCATCCCCACAGGAAAGCAGCATGTGCATCAGAAGAGTTCAGACTCCAAAGGGCCCCTCAGGTTGTCCTCAGATCACCATGTCTGGGGTAACAGACAGAGCTCATGCACATCTGCTGTGTTTATGCAAAGCACTTCTAAATCCCCTACCCTACATCTCTGTGTTTCTCCAGAATGGTTAATCCCATTTCATACAAAGTTATGTAGATGAATATTTGGACTTACATATGTATTTGGAATACATATGTACACACACACAAACAGGTACACATATGGGTGGATTTTTTGTTTTTGAGAAATGGAGAAAATTCTTCTCTTGATTGTTTAAAGTGATTTCCCTGTTCAGTTAGGAGGAAGTAAGAACCAGGAAAGCATTAAAAAAAAAACCCAAACAACAATTAACAGTCATTGAAATGGCAAAATAGCCACTAATACGTAATTATCTCACACCAGTTAGACCTGTAGAAGGTTCTGGCTGGGTTTACTTTTCTTTATAATTTACCTCAAGCAGACAAAAGAGGGAAAAGGAAGGAGAGCCAGCATGATAAAGCCAAAGGAGAGCATGTGCCAGCTTTAGCATACACACACATCTTCCTAAAGACCAGAAAAGACAGATCTAAACACCAACATTACATAACTTTTTTTTTTCCTAACTTAGAGTTCTATTTTGTTAGTAATAACATATTTGTTTATCAGTGTTGGAGGAAAGAGCTGATGCAATGTGCTGCAAGGGATTGTTTGCTGTTCATCTGACATTACCCAGCACATGTGCAGCTTGAGGGTGTCCCTTCAGTGAGACCTTCAGCTGGGAACTCATTTAATCCCACTGAACGTGCCCTGCTTGAAACCCTCAGAACCCATTTAGGGCATACTAAACAAAATGTTATAGAAGTTTAAAACACATTAAGCAAGACTAATGATAATCATGGCACAGAACATAGGAAAACATGTTGAAATACTTCAGAGACTTAATTAAGAAAAATATTCTACCATCAGTACTTTTGTACTTCTGTAGCAAAAAGAGTAAGGATACATGGTTCTTGAAAATTATCATTTCCCACCTGTTCATTAATTAAAAGTGGTCATGACAAATTTTTAGAAATATACATGATTTTCTTTAATGGTATTGAAACTGTTAAAGCATTTTACTATGAGCTGAAATGTCCGGTTCATATAAAATTCCTTTCTTTTTTTTAATAATTTTAATAAGAATTAATAGCAAAAACTGTCAGTCATGAATCCGATGAGAATGAAAATTAAAGGGAGATAAAAAGGAGAACATCGAATTACAGTGTGGAGAAAGCAGAGATGTAGGTGAACTTTACCTTTAACCTGCCTTCACCTTAGCCTTAATCCCCTACTTCTGTCAACTCTGTACACACAGTGAACAAAAACATCCTTATATTGTCATGGGAAATGAATGAGTAATTTCACCTTATTTCCATCTGGCAAAGGGTTTCCCAATTGCATTTACTAGTATTTGGCAGCAAAAGTAAATATACAAAGGAAATTAATTGCTTTGTTATTCCTTTTACCTGAGAAAAGAACTATGGCTAGTACAGAAGTATGGGATAAAAAAAATTAAGTGTACATACAATTGCAAGGGATGTAAACTACACCCACAAGAGTGGAGCTGAACAGCTTAAAGTAATAATTACACTGAGTTTACTCAAAAAAACCCTATGTGATACATCTTAGCAGAAAAATGGAATAACAACCTACGAATGCCATTGAAGGTTTAGAAAGTAATTTGTAGCACAAAAATCCAGTAAATTCTGTTGCTACATAATCAAACTTCTTGAAGCCTGGCTAAATTGATGATCTTGGGATGCTACTGATCGTTTTTTTATTTCCATGTTATTTCTAGAGGCACTCAAAAATGGAAATTAAATTCAAACAATGGTGGAAGAGGGAGAAAAGTAAAACAAAGTAGTGTCTAATCTGTACTTGTTCTCTTTCCTCCCCAGTACACCATCACTGAGTGTTTCCCTCTCCCTGACACATCATTTCCACTCTCACATGGAGAGGTGCAGCAGTGCCCAAGGTCTGGGCAGGGAGCACAGCTCTCAGGTTCAGCCTGGGAGCTTCCACCAAGCACTTGTTTCAGTGAAGTAGATGAAACATGTTCCAGGCAGCAGAATGAACTCTGACAAAATTCTATGTGCTCAAGCCAAACTATGCAAATGACCTGTTGATTGTCAAGAAGTGCAAAAGTGCTCATACAATCATAGAATTTTTAAAAACCCTCTAAGATCATGGAGTCCAATTACCAATCCAGCACCACCGTGTTCACCACTAAACACATGCTCAAGTGCTACATCCACATGTTTTTTGAACACTTCCAGGGATGGTGACTCCACTACTTTCTGGGGCAGCTTTTGTCAATGCTTGACTGCCCTTTTTGTAAAGAAAATTTTCCTAATGTCTAATCCAAACCTCCCCTGGTGCATCCTGAGGCCATTTCCTCCCATCCTGTCACATGTTACCTGGAAGAAGCATCCTGAACAAGCAGAGCCCTGACACTGGCAGCAAGTCAGAAGACAGCAGTGCAGGCTAAACAGAGTAGGGACCAAGCAGGTGTTCTCTATCCAGTCCTGTACCCAATGAAACCAGAAAATATCCAATGCACCCCAGAAGGGGGGGCTCTGGGAGGTGCTACAATTCACACAGCTGAAGCCACTCTCTCCTGGATCCCATCACCTTTCCTGCAGAACATGTGGGTCGAGCAATTCATGAACTGCATAAACTGAGATTAAAGTGGTTTGGTATCCAAATTCATTTCCAGTCTCCACACTGTCATTTGGTGTCTAACTTTGACAATGAGCAAAGCGTTTCCCCAAATATCCCGAGATAAATGCAAGAGCATTAGCAGATGCCAGACACGCCTCTTGTCAATTCAGGCAGCAGCTGTGGGATCTCATGTTTATTCCCAGTGCCACCTGGCATTTTTCAGTTCACCTAAAATCACTCAGTTACCAATTCCTGAAGTAAAATTAATTAAGCACTCCTGCTGTCACTCTGTCCTTTCTGCAATCAGAAGAGCTAAATACCTGGTACAGCATTAAAAAAAATAATTATTACAAAGCAAGCAAGGATTTGATCTGAATCTTAGTTTGAACTCTTAAGATAAAAAAAAAAATAAAACTAACAGGGAGGAAAAAACATGGAACCTCTTGCAATCTTGTATGTTTTTTGCCTAATTAATGTAATCAAGCTGAAGGAAGTGGCATCAACCCAACAGATTATGCTCTGTGGAAGAAGAAAAAAGATCAGAACTTAGTCTTACAAATTAGGGATTTTTTAAAATATAGTAGGGGATCTACACTCCTATTATTTATTCTTATAATTGATGGCTATTATATTTGACCACCACGATTAATGACTACTATTAATTTAACATGAAATGTTTCTGTTCTATTAAAATTGCCCTAAAATTGTTGTAACTAGCCTAATTTTCAAGCACACTCTGAAGATCTACAGCAAGAACTCGTGCAGCAGTTGTAAAGTTAAAAGTGGACTTAATTAACTGTATTGCAGTGGCTTTCAGCTTTCTATCAACAGCTTGAAATTAAGTTGATGTCTGGGGCACAAATGCTTTATTAAAAAAAAAAAACAACAAAAAAGCCCAAACAAGCAAACTAAAAAAAGGCACAAAAAAAATCCAAAAGACAACCACAACTGATTTTGCCCTCTTCTACTTATTGCTAAAGAGCAATGCAAAACATGTTGCTTTTGCTGTAAGACAGTAAGCAAATATTAACAATTCATCACACGCAAATGGTCACAGAAATACAGATGAACATCAGGAATCAAACAACAGCAGGCAAACAAGGATTAAACTGAAAATATCCTCCATGGGCCTAATTTACTGTGTTGTAGATGTGCTGTAAGAAGCTGGAATAAAAGCCAGTAGCCTTTTCCATGAGCTCCTCTCTCCTATTTTCTCCATGAATACTGATATGGAAGAAAGCCTCAGGATTGTGCAACCCCATTCCTCCCTTGGCCATTGCCACCACTTCAACACGTGTGACCCTGCACATGAAGGGGTTGGGATCATCTCCCAGGAGATGATGGTTGGTGGGTTTGGTGGGCACTGAGACATCACAGGTCACTGCAGCCCATATATTAGTGCTTGACTAATGAGACCGGTCAAGGCATTTTAGGACTAATACAGTAAGTTTTTATGTGGGTCAGAGAAGACATTTGCCCATGAAAATAAAATGTTGCCTATAATAGCATTTCTAATTTCAACGGTCACACGTCCCAGTTATATTTTTTCCTCTGACATCAGGCCACCATCACCACGGGACTGGGAGACAGGACAGCTATCATGATTTCCCAGATTCTAACTGATATGCCTTTTATCCATACAACTTCCAAAAGTAAAAAAAAAGTACCAAGACTCAGAAAAAAAAAAATCAAACTACAAGTCATAAAACTGCTATCATATTTTATCAAGATTCCAACAAATTCATTTTCTGTTGTTACTATGAGAAGGCTAGTAAATAAATATCTTTTAAATGAGGAGTTCACCTATTGTTTGCCTTAATTAGGCCTGTAAAAAGCTCATCTTCCCCAATGAAGACATCTATGGCAATCACATTTTCCAAAGGAACTTTCCAAATAATGAAACTAAAAAAAGATCCCAAGATCCAAAAATCCCTTTACACAGTCAAGTTAAATAGATATCAGTGTTTAATGGAGCAGACTAAAATGCTACTAAAAATGACATGATAAATTGATTTTGTCTATCCCTGTGATATTTGACATTTAAAACTCCTGACTAAATATTTAAACTTAAAGTAAAACACACATTTCCAAATGCATATTTCAGTATCCTCTTCCTTCTTAAAGCATTTCTCTACCATCAAGGTTTTAAATAAACATACATGAAAAATTCTTTCACTTGGACATATCTAATTCCCAAACTCCTCAATTTATTTACCATCTTCAAGATCTACTGTAGTTTTTCAAGTGTTATGTGGCACATCCTGGCCATACACTCTGACCTACAGTAAAATACACGATGTTAAATTTCCATTGACTTGGTACATAAGAAATTTGATTTACTGTTTAGTAAAAAGAATTCTATACTCCTACTGACTTAGAGTATGAAAAAATATTGATAATTAGCTTGCATTTATTGTTTTATTAAGCCAGGAGAATTCAAAAGGATGTCTTCATAGGCATCAGGTCCAAAGCAGAACTTCACAGGGTAAATAGGGTCTTATTAAAAATAATTGGGAAATTATGTGTCTTAATAGATTTCCATTAATTTCTCTAACCAGTACACAGTGCCCTGTGAAGCTGATGGTAATCACAGCTTTGAGAGTTTATAAATATAAATAAAGATGAAAGTGCCTATTTGTAAAACATCGAGAAATAAGTCTCCCACAAAAACAAATGTTCAAAACTGTGGCCTTGTGGTGGATGGTATCAAATAAACCTAATTACTTGCATGTAATCTATATTAAGCAGCCCTTTCAACCTAACCATACACCAACACAAGTGTTTTAGCTCCATGTTGGTGACAAGGCTACTCCAACCTTTAGAGCAGAGTTACTTGGTTTTAACCAGACTCATCAGAGGGCAGTGGCTTGTTTGGAACAGGTCCCAGCACAGCCCACGCTGTCCCAGGGAAGACATTGCCCATTGTCCCCATCGTTCTGACTAATGATCACTCTATCTAAGGTCATCCCAATAGTTTTGATATTCTGTGACAGTGAAACCTTTCTGGAATACTAATGTAACTCTCTGAAAAACAAACAGTAATGGAGACATTTGGTGACAACCAAAACTGTGAGGTTTCCCTCAGTAACTGGTGTAGATCCACTGACACTCATTGGATAATGGCCAGCATTGATGTCTTACTGTGTCTCCGCTGTGTATCATGTACAGCTTTGGTCTGCCCCTCTGTGGCCTTTGAAAGTATATATAAATTACTTATTAATGAGACTTGCAAGGACAGATAAAGGAGGCAACAAACTAGGAAGATGAGAAGCAGTAGGGTTAAAACACTGCAAACCAACACAATTGTTTGAAATACAAGGGAAGAGCAATGGCACAGGGTATGAATGCTGAGAGATCATGAGTTCACTGAAGACACAATACAACAAAGACTTGACTATGTGTAAAGATGTGACCTCTGCATAAAAAGCAAAACATCAACTGCTGGAAGCTTGGAAATATCACCCTTTAATTGATTTTATGTACATCAAGAAACAGACTTTTAACACGTATTAACATGTAAACACTCTTTTTACTAAGCATCTGTTCTCAGTCACCTGCTGAAGATAAAACACAGGGCTCAGCCAGCCTCAAGACAGCCCTACACAGCTGTGTATGTTACTATCACCTTTAAGAGATTTACCTTGAAAAAGCTTTCTTGGGGTCCAAGTATACCAAAGTGTTTTTCAAACACCCAGGTGCCCATGGAACACATGGGCAATGATTATCTGCCTTTAAGACATACAAGATAAATTACTTCCACATTACAGGATTAGTCTTAGGGGACCTACCAGAGTACTACTAAATTAAGCCTCTTGCAGAAACAGCGACCGGTCTCTCACCTTCACCAACACTGTCAGGTCCCACTGTTCACCTCAGCACATTCTGAGAATATACAGAGACAGAATCCACACTGTATTCTAAAGTTAGCAGGTGTAACCTGCTTACCTTTATGTTACCAACATAGGCAAAATTTGGCTAAAAAGATTCATAAAAAAGGCAGCATCTCTGTGCTAATGATCCAAGTGTCTTAAATGCAACAATAAAAGCGCCAAAAGGAAAACCTCAAAACTTATTCTTTTACTACCACTCAGAATATCCAACTTAATGATAATTCCACACTGACTTTGATCATGTGGACTTCTTGCTTTTAGAAAGCCTTCAAGCCATAAATTTCTTGTCACCTGCCTTTTCACAGTGGGAAATTATTCCGCAGTACTATTCTAAAATAATTATATCCTCACATTGGTATCTGAAAAGAACAAAGTTTCAGAGAACTTTCAGTTTCTCACAATTGCACAAGACACACAACAGTCACACAATATTGAGAGATGAAATTACAACTTTACATCCTTTAGAAATTATTAACAAGTAATTTAATAACTCAACAAAATTATCAGCTTTTATCTGTGCTAATGCCTGTGTACCTATTATCTGTAATTTCTCAATGAATTCAGAAACTTAATAGCATGATTGTTAACTTTTAATCCTTTAGATAGCTTTAAAATGTCTCTTTCTCCAAAGAACCTTTATTCATTTAGGTAACAAAACTATCCTTACTCTATGTACATATGGCAGAAATTCCTGCAATGGCAGAATATTCTGTTAAAGCATTATAACAGCACTAGAGTTGAAACAACTATCATCTCACATAAAGGTTCCATGTCAAAAGCAGATGACATTTTTTGCGGTTTTTTTGGTCAGCAACAAGGAAAGAAAAAACAGTTGTGCACATAAAACCCATGAAGGGGGACCATTTTTTGTAAATACAGAATCATTGGAAGCCAGCAAGTGTAGAACTGGAACTAGACCACAACTTAGACACATTTTGTCAGTTTTACAAGAGGAAAAAATACCACATTCTAGTTCATTTGATAGGAAGAAGTGTAGTATGTGCTAACTATGGTTCTGCTGCAGAGAACATCCCTTTAATACAGACTTAGAAGAACTATTTAACAAGTAAGACCATAAATTTTGCTTATAACTACATCTTTGTTTATAGTGGCGTTTTATTTATTTAAACAAATACACTGTTATTCCTAGAACCCTGCTGGAAGCTTTCAGGATAGTGAAATACAGGTGCATAGTCTGTTTAATAATGAGTACAAACTCTCCTGGCAAGGAACTGATCTGTTCTCCATCCTTTCCTCTAACCTTGTTTATTTTTCCCCTTCTTCACTTGGGTCACAAATTCATGGCCAACTTTCAGCTGAGGAACCTGCACTACAACACTCTGCTTTCCAGTAGTACCCACATATGGAGTTTCCTTTACCAATATTGAGCAAGTTTCCAGAAAACATATTTACAGCTACAAACAACACATGAAAAGGCAAAAGATGTTGTTTCAAAACCATCTTGCACAGAACTACAGAACACAGCCCTAGAAGTGACAAGTGATTCACCCCAAACTCATCAGTGTACTTTGTGTATGCATAAAGATATAAATTCTCACATGTGAAAGAGAAGCCACTGTTTAGGAAAACTGCCAAAACAGATAATCTTAACAGTTCAGCTAACAAAAAATTACTGTAAAAACCATGGAATGGGCTACTTAATTGTAGAACCATAGAATGGTTTGAGTTGGAAGGGACATTAAATATCACCTGGCTCCAACCTGCTGCCATGGGCAAGGACACCTTCCACTAGACCAGGCTGGTCCAAGCCCTGTCCAATCTGGCTTGGAACATTTCATGTTGTGAGCTTTAAATTAAACATATTTTTATAGTATCTAACTGAAATTCATATTAAAAAATGCAGTTGCAAAAAGAAAAAAATACTTGAAGAAGAATATCTTTTGTGGGTTATTTTTTTCTCGTAATAGAGAAAGCATTCTTCTCAGTCTAATATTTTTATTTATTCATACAGAAGGGATTTTATTCCAGGAATATAGACCTTTATTTGTTTAAAAACAAACAAAACTCGCTTCTCTTTTCAGTTCAACACAGACTCTTTTTTCAGTTCAACTTCTGAATTTCTTTTTTATCCAATTCACAGAAAAAATACTCTCTGTAAGAGCATTATAGATCAAGACTCCTTCATGAATGTATTCATATTTCATGCTAATTAGTCTTTGTACACAATCCTTTTCCCTGGTATGCCGAGTACATGTGTCTCTGTCCTCAGCTCCTCGTTAAATGTGCTGTAGTTTATTTGAGCACTGCATCACTGAGACTCAAAGAGACATTTCGGAATACGAAACTGCCTTTCTTCCTCTGCTGTATTTTATCAAGCTGATACCAACAAAAGCTCCATCTCTCTTAGAGAAACAAGGCAAGCAGTAGGTACAGAATTTACTAAGTACTAACAGAGTTATCACACAGAATTCCGAACTTCTGGAGTGTGTGTATGTGGGTGACACATATTTGCGTGCGTATGACAAGCAGTGATTCTTACTCTTCTCTAATGGGAATCTGTGAGACACCAAATGTAGAATAAAAAACAATGCACCAATTTCCTTTGTATGAAAAACCCAGTGCCTTTGAGACTTCACCTCCCCATGACTTTCCTTTATAGCCACAACTAACTCTTCCACCTTTCCTCTTCAAGATTTTCCTTTTCAAATTCTGAGAAGTCAGTTACAACAAATTAATACATTAATTCTGTAAGTTACCACCTAAAATAAGACATTATAACTAAGACAGTTTAGTCACAACATTGTTATAAATACATAGGAGAGCCCTTTTAAGAAAATACATGGCTGTTCGCACTCCAAGTCTACTTAAATTCTCTTTAAATTTTACTGCTGAAGCTTTTTGACAAAATTACTGATTTAAACTTGCAGAAAGGCTGATCACCAAGGGCTTTGCTATTAATATTTTTCAGAAACACTTTCGGTTCCAGGGATTTCTTAACCAAACAATGGTTTTGCAGCAAACACACGCAAATTTGGAAGAGCCTTTACAAACTCAGCACTGAAAGTGGCACTAAAGGTGGGTGGATAATCAGTGTGTATCTGCAGAACTACTACAGTCACTAAGTAACCTGCAGGTTTATTTCATATCCTTGCTCCTCCAGTGGGGAAGACTAACTTGGTCTAGTGGAGTTCCAAAAGGGTTAAGCACTGCCAATTAAACTAAAACTGAAGGAATCACCTCCACATTAGAGCATTTGACCTGAATGCAGAACAGATAAAATGCTGATTCTGAAAATGAACTCCATTTCTACAGGAATTGTGTGCAATACATTATGCTATACCTCAAAGCAATCAATGAATAAAGACAGCAGCTTTCAAATATCTCAGACCTCAAACTATTTCCCACCTGTCTCTTAATCTGAGTATAATTTAATTCCCATACAGACTCTTTGTATTTGATTTTCTGACGCTGCAACTATTGCAGTTCTCTATGTAATGCTGACTAAGACAATATCCAAACTTCTCAATCCAAACCCTCTGGTAGAACAACAATGCCCTGAAAAAATACTAACTCTGCTGCACACATAGAGAGAGCAAGCTCCAGGAATAACAAATTGGAGATCTAGGAAAATTGTCCCTCATTATTTTTCCCACTTATGAATATACCACAAAGCTTTTAAAAGCAAAGTCCTAAGAAATATAATCAAAGTGTAATGTGGACTGAGATCTCCAGTGATACTCCTGTATCTGTCCAACCCTATTGCACAATCACTCTGAAAGCATTATTTCTATAAGATTTGACAGTAAAACAAGACAGTAAAACAAGTAAAAAAATTGCACAACTGAGACTAAGCCTAACTTCTGAGAAAATCTAAATAGATTTAATTTGTTTTAATCTGGGATATTCTTCATTCTCTGTCACATGATGAAAACAACTCTATAGTCTCAAACCATCAAGTTTCAAACTTTAAAAAAGAAGTTTCATACTTCCTGTATGTTTCAAAAGAAAATCTTTACAAAGTATCACTGTTCCCTCACATCAGACCACCAGAGACAAAATGACAAAACTTGTGGTCTAAATATTAGCATCATCAGAGTAATTTATGAAAAGAAAGTCTTCATTTTTTCTCAGTAATATTTACAATGCCATCTGCCCATTTCATCATACAACACTGTGCTTTATCATACAGAATTAGTGTCAAATGCAATCAACACAGAACTCTCAGACACTCCCAAATAAAGCAAGTAAAAGATTTTGTTGTTACAGTGGTTTTTAAACACAAATTTGGGGGTGAATAATTAGCTTCTGATGTCCTTGTAGCAAATAAGTAGTATGATCACTAGTAGGTCATACCAACAGGACATCTATTGTACATAGTATGTTTTTTCAAAATAAAATACATATTCTTTGTAACTCAATGCTACAAACTGCCTTTGATGTAGAAAGGGAATTAAGTTACTGAAAGGTGAGTGTGCCAAAATGCTATTTGAAATTAAAATATTAAGAACTAAAATTTACAAACTTTGCCCCTCAACTGGAAGTCTTCCTTTGTTTTGGCCCCTTTGGAATGCCATTTCATTCCTTTTGTGATGTGGGGAATGAAATGGGCACTGATGATCCTGAAATAAAAGACACACACTCCCTTCAACAGGAGCAGGTGCCATGAGCAGCCACCAGTTGCACAGAGGCTTCCTCATATGAAAAAAAATTCCACAGGAACATACATGCAAGGAATTCTTGGGAGGCCTCATTTGCCATTCCCCTGAACAATAGCCCAGCTGCAGCCAAACTACATGAATCCTTCCCGGGATCAGTTTGGGAACTGTGCTGCTCTGTATCACTACTGCAAGTTTTATTTATAAAGTTTAACTCTTAAAGAGTCAACTGGTGTAGTTAAACATCACTACCTGATGCAAAACTGAACACAAAGAACACATGAGACCTTTCTTCCCCCTCTTCTTTTTTTTTTTTCCTCTTGACACTTTAAACATAGCAAGATTAGGTATCATTATCAGATGCAAATTGCCCCTGACACTTCTGGGCAGAAAAGCTTTTCTTTAATTGGTAATCATATATAAATTTTTTTTCATTAATCAAGAAATATATTCTTATGCATTTACCATAATCATTGTTTAATTAACTCTATGATCAAAGAATCAAAAAATGCATATGAAATATATCAAAATACAGAGACACATATATGAATCTATACTGGATGGTAATAATTGTGGGCATCAGTTCATTTAAACCATGCATAGTTTTTTCCATCCCCGAGTTTGACAGTTTACATATTGGATAAATACAATGAACAAGGAAAGGAAAGAGTGAAAAATGGCAAACTAACAACTCACTCTTTCTTCTTTATGGTACTTGAATTTATTCTGCTGTTGAAAAACAACAGTTTCAAACACACTGAAAGATGAAAACAAACCAATCTGCTGCACGTCTGTGCCAAACAGATCTGAAGACTGATGACCTAAGTGTGCAATCTGAGTGAAATTCCTCTAAGACACACAAAAACTTAGAGACCCTAAACTGCAAAGCTGTATCTTCATCTGCTTTGGATTCCCACATGTTTGCAAAGGAGAGGGAGAGGAGGGAAAGCAAACAAACACACACTGCCTGAATTAATCCGAAGACCAAGGGAGCCACCTGCAGTTTGCAATCCAGAAGCAAATACTTGATGAGCTCATAGGTTTTTCTCTTTTTTGTTGGCAAAGCAGTGTAGGTAGTTGAAGTACTGCAACATATCTCTGCTTAACAGTAGAGATTTCTGTAATTGAACTGAATCTTGCTGTCTTACACCTACAAGTAGAGCTGTGGTAAAGGAAATTGGCCAAAACTGAGACCTTTAAAAGCCTGCTAACATTTAAGTTCTCTGATGAATTTGATCTGGGCTTCTCAGCACACCAAATTAGAGCCATTTTTTAAAAGTACTAATTGTTGATCTTTTTGTTAAAAGTAACAAATGGAAGTGAATTCAAACAGTTTTCCTTCAAGTTTAATGGTGCATTGACCTCATTCTTTGGCTGCTACTTATCTGTTTACTATGAAATACCTGAAAAGTAAGTAAAACAAAACTTTTCTGCCAAGCTGGAAGGAAGGGCTGATGAAGAATGATGTACCTTTTGTAATGTCATTTGTCAGTCAGGAATAACAGTGAATAAAAGCTTTGTGATATCTACAGAGAAACGCTGCCCAGATGTAGAATCAATCTTGAAATATTGCATCACTGTGATGGCAGAATAAAAACTTGAAAGCTGCACTAAATGCATGCAAACTTCATTATTTCAATGAGATGTTTAAAGCTAAAACCTTCATTCTGATCACAGGAAGAAGATTATCTCTTTCAGCAGATTAACTGGTCACAGAGGGGGTTAAAAATAAAATTCATGTCAGAAAGACATACCTGTTAATTAGGTAGGGCAAGGGAAGGAACAGAAAGAAACTGCATCACCAGTTTGAAACCAGCCTGTCTGACTCTGCCCACTCCTCATTATCTGGCAGAGGCATAGATTAAAATAGCATAAGTGTTAAACCACAACAATAAGTTACTCTAGAAATTAAAAAAAAAAACCCCAACCTACCTAACCAAAAAATAACACACTATCCTTTAAGAATGCGAGTTTTCATGGAAGAACAAATGCACACACTATTTTCTTCAGGAGTTCAAAAAATCATCCTGCTTTATATCAAATGTAGGACACAAGACACTGCTGTAAAATGCCCTTCCTAGCCAGGTTCTACATTCCCTTCTTGCATAAAGGTCCCTTGCACAATTAAAATAAGAAGGCACAATAAGGTTCAAAGACAAACTGCACTGAACATTCAGTGGCTCCATGAGGAACAGCAACAGGGCCTCAAAGAAAACTCACTGAAGGTGAGTATTCCACATGTGAATGTAACATTAACATCTGCATGATGCCAGTGAGTAAGATTACACTATCAATTTGCACATGGATATTACAGAATTAACATGTTATTAGTATCAACAAAGCATGTTCAAACCAGAAGGGTTGTTTTAATTAAAAGCTAACAAAAATACACTGATCTGTTCAACACATGTGAAGAAACTAAAATATACACAGTTATGCCTTTCATTTTGCTGTACTATAGAAGGTTTTGGGGAAGAAGAATAATTTCAAATACTGAATAGGTAAGTTGTTCAAACTTTCTGGCATGTTTTCTTAACAATGGAAAATATAAGGTATAATAAGGTGTTCCTGTGGATGCCACAAGCAAGGGCAAATAAAAGCTGGAAGTGGGTGGGAATAGCAGCCCACCTACATACCAGCCTTTAATTCACCGCTCCAAGAACGCTGGCATTTAGACCTCAAATGCCATGTACCCACAGAAAGTAGGTGGCAATCAAAAGACTACTGCAGCTCGAGTCTTAATGATTCACTTTAATTAGAATGTAGACGTCCAAGTACTTTAAGGCAGGAAAGGAAAACATGTAGGAATTTTACCAGAACTGAAGGAAGTCTTGATAAGATATCCCAATCAACAGATGCAAACAGAAGGTTCTAGTCAACGATCTACTAGCAGAAATAAATTGTCAATACCTTTTAAAAAATATTTTGTTCATGTTTAGTTCAATTACAGCTTACATGAATGCTTGTAGTTTCTCTTGTCCTTTCTCACTCAAACTCCCATAATGTGAAAAACACAACTCAGCTATTAAGACCTTACTTCAATTTTGAAAACATATCAAAATTATTGTTGAACTGTATTTTAAAAGCCTAATCATAAAGAAGCAAGAGAATCCTGATCAAGAAGTTTTCCCTTGAGGCAAGTTGGATGGATAATGAATTCTGTACTGGAACAATCCCAGTAGTTACAGACTATTATGTACTAATTACTACCTTTACAGATCTACTGTACACATAATTAATTTCTTCAGAGCACTACTAACATTCTTGACTGGCAAAATACACAACCTAAATTACAAGAGCCAGAAATTAACATGATCCTTTAGGGAGAAGGCATTAACTTGCTTTGCAGTGTTCTGCAATTAGACTATCAATCAAAGAATGAGAAGTGATTTTGATTGCAGCAGGCCCCATACATTAAGTATTGTCACATCTCTGCAAAGTTATCTCAGGCCCCAAGCATATGATGTGTCACAAGTTGTCTATAGAGTCATAACATTTCAGTCCTTTACTTTTACCTATTAGCAAACACTTCACCACACAATTCTACTTGTATTTAATATTCCAAAAATTAAACAACAACATAGGGAGCTTTTTGACGTCTTATTCCACAAAGCATCGCAGACATGACACTGCTGTTGCTGTTCTTATCCCTCACAGTGGTGACTAAAGATAAAATTTGATGTCAATTAAGGGACAAAAGCAAAGTCTGATAAAAGGATGCTCCAGCTGCACAACATAACATGACCTGTTTAAATTATTTTAAAGACTTGCTTTAAATAGGTTCTTGCCAAGAACACTAATGTTTTAAACAGCTAATTTTAATTGATGGGGCTTTTAAGTTATTCTACAGAATTGCAAGCATACACACCCCAACTCTACCAGAAAGCAGTAGCCCAAGCTTCCTGAGATGTACAACCACATGGGATTAAGATACTCAGTATAAATTCTTCAACTTCGTTAGAATATTTCTCTCCCAAAGTACCAGTTCCCTACAGCTCTGGCTGCATTCCTTGAAAACAGGCAGCACTCAAACAGCAAGACAGCTCACAGTGTAGAGATAACCAACATTAAGTTATTTCTGGAGTATCTTAAAACAATACTATGTTAGATGAGAAAAAAACACAAAGTTTTGTTCTCATTGTGCCAAAGAATCATGAATAGAATCCAGAGGTTTAATCAAATTTCAGTGCTGCAACTTACATGGAATTACAAATTTTTAATAAGTGTGTATGCCATTCCTTTTAGTTCAGTGACTATTCCCATTGGTTTCCAAAATGCCATGAAATACAAAGAGAGTAAACACTAAGTCATCACAATTGCTTTTGGCAATTGTCAGTTTTCTTCCTCTCATCCATTTATTTGTTTTACATGCTGACTGTGCTCTTGAGAATATAAAATGCATTTCTAGTTGTCTTTCTATCCTTCTCCTGTAATGTATTAGGAGAGCACACCAAAAAATAGGATTAAAGCAGAAGAGAAATTTTATCCTACATCATGTTTGAAATAGGTATCGGGGGGATTATTGAGCTGCTCGTGACTCTTAAGGCAAAAGGTGAAGAAGAATGGTGAACAGTATTCCATATTTCCCTTTGCAGATAGCAGTTGCAGGAAAAAAGTTGCTTCTGGAATGCAATTTTTTGGGCCTGCACTGCAACTGAATGCTCTCGAGATTCTTTTTGACTTGTAGTAGGTTTTTCAAGTTTCAAGAAAAATTTGAACTCAAAGACAGACAACACTGACTTTCTCTACAAGTCAGCCCAGTAAGATTTTCATATCCTGGGTAACATGTAGCAACATTTTTAATTTGCAGCTTTTGTTATGGCATCTTATTTTCTACAACCATTAACTGAGAACAACACAAGGAAGAACAGGAAAAATATCTGCAAGGCTATCACTACAGTAAGCTATTTGGAGAATTTCTGTTGTTCCTGGTTTCAGAACTGTGCAACTATGTCAACAAGAATTTCTTCTCACAGGAAAATGACATCTATGTCAAAATTTCAAGAAGGTTTTTTCAGTATTTTTAAGAAAGAAGCTTTTCAGGAATTCCGAAATATTTCTTCCAATTTCTGATGAAAAAATTCAGCTCAAGGCAGAAATTTGTCATTTTCCTTAAGAAGGGGCTCATGCCATTGTGAGTGACATCTGCTGCCAGGCATTGTTTCCCTTAAAGGTCTTCCTGACATACTAAAACCAGTGACCAACTCCACATCATTTTAACTGCAGTGCTATAAATCAAGAATTGATCAAACTTTGATATGAAAAAAGTGTTAAATTACTGCAGATGATGCTTTTGTATTACTGCATGTAATATCTGAACATTTACACCAGAAAGTGGCCTAAAGGCGGGTGGATCAGCCTCAGTTACACCTGACAGAGCTCCAGCATAGTTTTTATTCTCATTGTGGTGTTCTCTGCAGTATTCAAACAGACCTGTTTCACACTGTTCCAACAAAAAAATCCATATATTATCTGATGCTTTTCCATGGTATTATGCAAACAGTTTAAAAAGTGTGCACTCACACATTCAACCCTTTGAAAACTGACTTGCATCATTCACTAATGACAGCAACAATGCAGTTTGACTACAGAGAACTTGGGGTTGGGGGCAATGCTTCCTAGACTACACAACAGAAATTTAAATGCTAACTAACAGAGTATGTTTAAAAACTTTTTCCTTAAATGACAGCTACGCATAGTATTAAAAAAAAGTGAAAGCAAATACTGAGGACATAAACACAATAAGTTTGAAAAGCATGATGGTTTCAACCACATATTCCAAAATCATGACAAGAAGGCACAGTATAGTTGTGATTTTGTGATTCAACTGCATGTTGTAATTGCTACATCCCAAAGCTTACTTGTACTTGTAGAGGATTCTGATTTAGCAGAGTCATACAAGCAAGTAAATTTCTGTTACACAACAAACCCTCCACATCTGGAATATCTGCAAGAATCTGGCAACTTACAGTTCCTGCAGCTAGGAATATTAATGCAAATAAAGCATGATTTTAGGATCAAAATTTGCATCTGTCTGCAATATACTCTGCACTTTTAAGAAATACTATTGCAAAAAGATTCCTTCCCTCGTGTCACAAGGTGAGGGAGGAGCAATTCTTGTAACAGACTCTTATGCTTAATAAAAACATAGGTTTTACATCATCTCCCTGCTATAAAACCATCATAAGAATCCCATGGTATTGCACAAAGTATAAAAGAGATTGTCATTGCACGGTTTTAAACTTAACAGAGGCATAATAAAAAGTAAAATAAGAATGTACCTTTCATTTGGGTTCCAAAGGTAAGCGCCAATTTCGCAAACAGCTCCGGGTTTTCAAATTTGTCTTCTTCAGCTTTTACCCAAAAGCTGTTTTCTCCTATCTCTTGTGGTTCAATCTGAAAGAAAATGGCATCTCCAAAGTCAATAACTAGTTTTTTCAACACCGAGTTAAAACAAATGCCACTGAACTTTTGTGATTATTGGACTGAATGAAGTTTATCCACATTCTGGTTATGTTCTCATAATGATGCTTCCTGCACAAACACAAGGGCATGAACTGCCCTTTAACCATAAATGGATTTTAATGTGTTTCTCCCGTTCAACAAGTCCACCAAGCAGGCCTGATAACATATTAGCATCTGGGTTTGCAAGTCTTCCAGCTTTCTCTGGATAACTTCATAGAGAGTTCCCAAATTCTTCACCACTGCAATGCACTCCTGCCACTGGAGAGCTGTAGCAGGAACACTCTTTCTTACACTGCCAGAGTATGGAATAGCTTCTTTGTAAATGGACTGTCAACATGGACCCTTCAGTGACTCAGTATTTAGTCTGTACTGGCTATATTAAAAAAAGAAAGTGCTCTGAAATATAGAAGCTGAAAGACAACTCTACTCTTTATGTATGACTCAGAACTGCTATTTTGTTTTCAAAATATGTTCCTCTAACAGCTTTTAACATATTATCAATTCTTGTTTACAAGTTTGTTTAAATGCCAAGTAATTTTCAAGGGCTATTTAATTTCAAGATGACATGCAGGGAATTCAGCAATACTGTATTTGTCAGTCTCACTTGATTTTTCACTGCAACACACTGGTCCTCCACCTTTTACCTCCACCTCCACCAGCTCCAGATAAGATATTTCTAAAAAAACTACCCTAATCCAACACTAATGGGGAAGACAGTTACAGCAAAAGGGACTAAATTAAACACTAAGAATTTTATTCCTCAAATGATGGCTCCTTGAAAGAGATGAACAAATAGACTTTCCACTTTCTCAGCAGGCAGGAGATCTTTGGCGCCGTTCCCAGAGCTCTTAAGCAGAGCGTCCATCTGCAGTTACTTCCCATTGTCATATCCAGTGTTCAGATGTACACTTTATCAATTATTTCTATAAACTCACAAATGTAAATGATTACAATGAAATTGGCTGCAATTACCAATATGTCTTATAAACTAAAAAGCTTATTTTTCTATGTGTTTACTGGACAGCACTCTGAGTGTGCTTCACAGTTACAAAGCTCCTGCAATTATCTCTCAAATCAGATATTACTTAGCAAGAACAACTGAGTTTAGCAAACATAAGTTATATGTCTGGCAGAAATTCTTTCCTGCTTAACTGAGATGCCTAAATAAATGTATCTAATCTAAACCAACCCTCTTTTAGCTGAAACTCATTAGCCCTTGTACCCATAGCAACAGGCCCCGCTAAACAATTTGTCCCCAGTTTTCTTACAGGCTCCTTCAAGTACTGAAAGGCTACAATAAGGTCTCCCCAGAAAATGCAATGAGGTTACCCAAACCGAGCCATTTTTTCTTCTAAAAAAATGTGATTAAGTTTAACCACGTTAAGATACTGGAAGCTCATGGTGCCCAAACCTTTCCCTTGAGCAGTCCCACGGCTCCTCCCTGTGGTCACAGCCCTGCTCCAGCACATCACTGATTGAGAACAGCCAATAAGCATCTCAGGCAAATAACCTAAAAGTACCATTATGGGCCTGACACCAGCATTCTCTGAACTTACAACTACACTAAACATCATGAACTTAGAACATTTCTGCTTGAAATAGCATGCTGCTCGCTATATGTGAGAACTGCTTTAAAACATTTTAGAGATAGACAGATATAGGGAGAGAGAAAGAGTGATACACAACTTAATGCAAAGCTGCAATTCACGTTCACTGCACCTAATATAACAGATTGGAACTGCACTGGCTTTCTGGGTTACTTGGTCAAACACCAAGTTCTGTCAAGATGAATGTCACTAAAAAATTCCTCATAGTATACAGTCTTAACTATATCTGTAAAGTAAGGAGAGGGAGGAACACAAGCTTCAAAGTTCTTGTCGTACCTTTGACCAGTTGATTCTCTTCATGGAAACTTCCAGCTGATACTTCTTCTTCTCCTTCATCCCATGTGGTAACGCTGGTGTGACCGGAAAAGGAGCAAAGGGAATACCTCCAAGAGGTGGTGGCATCGGAGGCCCACCAAAAGGCGGGGGTGGAGGAGGAGGGACTCCTCCACCAGGGAGTGGAGGTGGTGGAGGTGGTCCTGCTCCACCGGGCAGAGGAGGAGGTGGAGGTACTGCTCCACCAGGCAGAGGAGGAGGTGGTGGTATTGCTCCACCGGGCAGAGGAGGAGGTGGAGGAATTACTGTTCCACCGGGCAGAGGAGGAGGAGGAGGAATTGCTGCTCCCCCAGGAAGTGGAGGAGGAGGAGGAATTCCTGCTCCTCCAGGAAGTGGAGGAGGAGGAGGAGGAATTACTGCTCCCCCAGGAAGTGGAGGAGGAGGAGGAATAGCTGCTCCCCCAGGAAGTGGAGGAGGAGGAGGAATTGCTACTCCCCCAGGTAGTGGAGGAGGAGGAGGAATTGCTGTTCCCCCAGGCAGCGGAGGAGGAGGTGGGATTGCTCCCCCAGGTAGTGGAGGTGCTGGAGGTGGTGGTGCATTCTCACTTGGCAGGGTGGGAGGTAATGTTGGTCCTTCTGTCAGTTGACCTGTCAGGACTGGACCCTGGAATACAAAAGAGGAATTCTTTTCACTGGGGACAGGAGGTGCTTTCATATGAAGCTGAACCAGCTGGGGTGCCTTTTAGTCACCTGCACCTCAAGAGAGTGAGAAATGCAACTGTTCTCCTATTTAAATGAGAAACAATAACAATACATTGTACCATGTACCATAAAACTGCCAAGTAAACTGAATAACCTAGCATTTTTATAAAAACAAATTGTTTCAATTTTAAAGAAAATTTAATAGTAGCAGTAACATTTAAGTGAACAGAACAACATTTTATTTCTTACCAATGCACAAAACATTTATCCCACTTAGAATACCCTGGCAAGCTGGGGCATCAGAGATGAGAACAACCATGCTGAATTTTAACAGCACTAATGTGGTGGTGGAGAATTTTCCACAGCAATCACTGAAGCAGCTATTGCAGTGCAAGAGGTTACAAGGACATAGTTGTTCATAACTATCCTGACATCCTGTGGGGCTGGAGGATGTGCAACAACCCATCCTGATTGCTTTTAAATCTGCCTGCAGATGTTTCTTTGGTAATAGAAAGAAAGAGCAATTGCAATATCCATTCTAATAAGTTGCAAAAGCAACAAGGAAGAGAAAACAGCAGCATGTTAAACCATCAGATGTGAGTGCATCTAAAACAAGTGCCATCACATATTGTATGGGAAGCATAACACTAGAGAATAGAAAGGCACAGATATTAGAAATGTTAATTATACCATTACTTTGAGTGAGTTGTAGCATCTAGATAATCTGAACTGTGTTAGAATCAATAAAACAGGATTAATAATTAATTAGACTAAAAAAAATTTTGACCTTGCATGAAGCATGTATTTCTTTGGCCCACAAACTAATACGCAAGCTATAATGCAACAATTGGTGGAGAACTCATTAAAACAGACTGTCCAATTTCAGTGTAACATTATCTTGTAGAAATTTCTAACAAACATGAGATTTGGTAAGAACAAAGTGGCAACAGGAGTGTCTGTCTCCACCCTACAATCCAAATAGGAAGTGTAATCATAGGCATTAAAGAAAAAAGGCAACAGGTAGACCTTGCCTAGCATTGAAGCAACAGAAAAAAAGTCAGGCTGAGGCAAAAGCACCAAATCATATTATCTGTTAGTTCTTAAAGGGCATAAACAACAAGTCTAAAACTCAAAGTTGGTGTAAAAAATAAAAGGAAAAAAGTTTTATATAAAAATATGAGTAAAAAATATATTTAAGAATAAAAGTCTTTAAAAAATAAAGCCTTCAAAACCAAAAACTTTCTGCAAAACATACATAAGTAGCAATGTTAAAGCATAAAAAAATACTTGGAGGGGAAAAAAAAGAAATTGGGCTGAATTCAAAATTTTTATAGCCTAAGGAAAACTTTTTCCTCAATAAAGCAAGTACCTGTGACAGGTGTTGAATATACTGGTATTTCAAAAATGTTACCTCCATTAACTATCCTTAGTAACTTACACTGGCTGAAAAACAAATCAATACAACTATAACAAACATTCCAAACTCCACAGAGACAAGATACTCCAGGGCAATTTCTTTTCAATTCCTTAAAGAAAAACAAAAAACCCCAACCAGCTCAGCTGTGGAATCTATTGTGATATAGTTTTATTACCTGGGTTCGTAGCTGTTTGATTTCTGTTTCAAGTTCTTTGATTTTCTCTTCTCGTTTCTGAAGCTCCGCTTGCGCCTCTTGTCGAGCTGTGAACTCTTCATCAAACTGTAAAGATTAACCAGCAGTGTTTGTCCATTTATGTCCACACTAAATACTATATTTCCAGGAATTCTTGGAGCAATACCACAACTAGAGCAACAGATGCACTTCTAACCTTTGTCAGAAGCATTTTTCTAGTATGTCCTCCTTTAGTACCACATCATTTCTTCCATCAATAATAAGTCAGTGACACAGAACCACTCAGATCCAGCTGTTTAGCACAGGTTTTCCAGCCCTAACAGAACATTGCAGACTTCTCAAACTAAATTTGAGTTTACATCTTATGCAGTGACCTTAAATTCATTAGAAATGAAATCTGCAATTACTGTGTTCAAGAACATGTACTGCCTCTTGGCCTGCAAAAGTCTTCTAAGATCAGACCGACAAAAATCAAAACTTTGAATGCTTTTAATACATGACACCACAGTACATGAACTTCAGTATTATTGCTGCTAATATAGTATGTTCAGCTCTTCATATCCTTAGACAGGATGTGATGAGAGGAGATTAACAAATAATCCATCAACATAATCTAGGAAACAAGAATTTAAGCAACTTGAGAAAACATGTTGTATCAAAATATTTTCAGCACAAACACCAATAGTGATAAAGCAGAAGGACCTGTCAATTTATTTTTAAAAATCCCCAAAAAATGTTTATTACAAGAAATATACTGAGCTGCAAGTCTTCCTACAGAAATAATTTTAAATGTCTCTCCTGTGTCTAGTAATAAATCTAAACTGCCCACAACTGAAATAAGACTTAGTTATCAAGTTCCTAATAAAATAGAACTAGACCAGAAGATTAAAATTGTTAGAAAAACAACTTCCTAAAGGAACTATAAGATTCCTAAATGTGGATAATAGGGGAATAAATTACTGTCCCTCATAAGATAATAATTTACCATGGGCATTTTAAGGAAATAATGCAGTATTTCAAAGTTAGCATCTCTGTGCCAAAGGGGTCAATGCTTTTTCAAACACTGAATGACACCACTTTTCAGTAAGTTTCTTCAGGTTCTAAAACAAAGCTAGATAAACAGTTATGAACATTTTCCCCTCAATGTGTTTTTTAAAAACATATACCTGCACTTTAGGTATTTAATTGTGACTAAGTATTTAAGGACAAAAGAGCAACAAGTGGAATTTTTCCATCAGTTATCTACAGCAGAGGAATACAACTGAAGATATGTACAGATAATACTATTCAGCTGCTTTTGAATTCAGATTCAAATGAATCTAAGCCTAGTACACACACACACAGAGAAAAACCAAAAACCCATTGAGCTTTAAATATGAAAGCATATCGTGCCTGTGAGATACCCTATTTCCCAGTTCTCACTGTGAAATAAGCCTACTGTGTTCCTGTCAGCCTTCTGTCCCATACCTTAAAGAGAGCAATGAGTGGGACTTACCTTCCTGGAAAATTCTGCTGCTTTCTTTTCACTCTCTTCTACTTTAGCTTTGTCCACACATGCATCTAGAATTTAAATAAAATATCACACAGAAGTCACATAAAACCTATTACAGCTCTGCGGTGCCTCCCAACCATAATGACCCTCTGAGCCCATGACACAAAAGCAACAGACAAATTTTCTTTTCACACTCTCTTTTCATTAAAGGCAGCAGCATTTGATCTGGCCTTCTCCACAAGTGCACCTGTAGCTTACATGAATTTTTCCAGAAAACTGAAAAAATACACAATCAATGAAAGGCTAGACAGAAGGAGACAAAGAAACACATGCACTTGGGTAGAACAAGGGAAAATTGCTTAAAGTGTACAAACCAACAAGATGTGTAAAATTCACGTCCAACCTTCCTCGATATTTAAAATCTGGGTCCATGCCACTGCAGTGCAACACTATCTGTGACACACATTCTTCTATGATCTTGTAATACTGAGGTCTAAAACAGGAAACATTGTACAAGACAATGAGAACATGAACAAGGGTTTATTGAAGGGGAGGCAACTGCAACTCCTAATAGATGAATTATACAATTATCAGTAAAAGTATCAGGTTAAAAGTCTTATTTGTACTCTTATTTGCAAAGATTTTGCATGTGATACCTTGACCCTACAAAGACACTTAGATACACATAAGAGAATTTACATTAAAAAGAAAAGATACAAGGCACTGTGGAAGTATTTTCAATTATTGGTTATACAACTAAATGTCAAGTTCCTTGAAGTCATGAAGGTAACAAAGAAAGAAGAAGTGCTCAATAACTTAAGAGATTCTTGGGATGAGGGTGTTAGACTAAGGTTAAAGTCTTTGAAATCAACATTATTATATTTAATAAGATCTTTTCAATACTCACATTGAGCAGAAAGACAAAAACCACATCAGTCTCAGAGTGGCTTTTCAGGCACGATTATGAGCTACTCAGTTTACCAGGGCCTTGATTTCTATTCTTGTCCCTATTCCCTCCAAAAAATCCAACCTGAGAGCTGACACTTACCTGATAAAGTAATCATTCCTGATGAGAAGGAAGTGTTGGAGGATTGACAAGAAGTAATTTTCAGAAGAAGTATCTTTCACCAAGTTATACAGCAGATGAAATACTTCGCTCACATCGGTGCAAACATTGTTAAGGAAATAAAACAACCAAACAAAATACAGAAGAAAACCACCACACAATAAAACACCCACCCTACTCAAATACAGCTCCCTGGACATTTTCCACATTGTTCAAGTAAAACCTTTCCACACTCTGAGCTACTATCCTTATTAGTCAATATTATTTTTCCATTAAGATTATCCCCAGAAACTCTGTCCCCTGTTTAACAATTAGGACATTTTCATTATTAGTCAGAACAATCATACCATATACTAATTGTCCTAGAATCCCATAAAAATATTTCACACAAAGTTTTATCTCCATTCTGAAGTGAGCCAGGCTATTGGCAAACATCAGCTAGTCAATAATTTTGATTTCTTAAAGATGACCATTCCCTGTAATTACCTGTTGTGCAAAGCAACAGCATTACATGGGATTTTATAATTCTCACATTGATTCTATCTACCTTCCTCTGCTTCCTCCTAGAAACTGCAAGCAGCCATTCTGAACTTTAAAATTACTGCTCCTTCACAGCTAGAGAAGGCACATATCTCAAGTGTTACAGAACCTACTAGAAATTTTGTTCCAATCTAGATCTCAAAACTCATTTTTCTTCAAAGTTACGCTCTTCCATAGGTGTAATTTTATATCTTGATGTATTATGAGACAGATTTTAGCACAATAAATGTTATTTATGAAAAAATAATTCAGTTCCAAATAACTTACATTTCGTATGCAAATTGAAGCACTAATTTTCTAAATATTTTTTAACAAAAAAAGCAACTGGAAAGAAAATCTGCTTGACAAAGTCCCTGCAACAGATAAACCACATGTAGAGCACTATAACTTACATTTAATATAGTTCTTAAATGATGTAACCAGTTCTAACACCATTTCCACAAAGGATATTCCATTTCAGCTTTGATATCACTGAGTCGGTGTGACAGTTCAAAGTGGTCTTCATCTTTGTTCTCATCAAACACTCTCAGCTGAATATCAAGTTCATCATTTTCCTTATCTTTCAAGGCCTGTTTTTCAAGGCAAAGTATATCTTAATTTTTCCTTTTTTAAAGCAAGAACTCCCCCCCTTGAAGGATTGTGTCATGGCAAAATATAAGACATTAACCTTTGGAACAGGAGTGAGCTGTAACTCAGTGCCTGTGGGTTTTTTATTTGAATGATACAGCTGAGAAAAACTAAAGGCAAAATATCAGCAAATAGAGCAGGTCTGGGCTGCAGAACAAACAAGAAGCCTTCTAAATGAAGTTCTCCTAATGGGACAGAGTCAGCAGTTTCTGCTTGTTAATGTCAGAGTTCCTTAAAAACAACACTTTAAGGATATTTCAAAACATCAATTAAAGTGAACTTAAGAAGTCTAAAGTAGTGTAAAGAAGATATGTTCACAATTTCTGTTTTTTAAATTAATCTAATTCATAGCCTTAAAACATGCATAGTACATTGAGAAACACAGAGAAGGAAAAAACCAAACCAAAACAGCATTTGGAGCAGGGGAAAATGTGTTTTTCTTTGAAGAAATACAAGCAATTGTTCTAACATATATAAGAACAAAGTTTAGCTTCCTACCAGGCAAATCACAAAGAGAAATTACTTCCCAAGCCATGTGAATGCACTCTGTGCTTTAAATGGAAATTGGCCTGGATTTGTCATAACTGGATGCAACCATGTGTGTTCCCCAATAAAGCAGAAACTCATGTCAATTCTAATGTTTATAAGCAGAGGAAGCTACTCTGAATCTGAACAGATTAAGAGAGAGAAATATGGATCCCCCTCCTGACTCTTTCAACAGATTAACTGCTCAAGCTTTTTAGAAAATATTATCACCAAATATTAATTGCTTTTACACTCATATCTGTATGTCAGAACGCTCTATAAAGTTTTCTATCATGATTTATTACAATTCAGTTTATTTTCTACCTAACCCACCTCCAGTTCCTAAAGTTTTTATTGATTCTCTAACTTTCAACAGATTGAAAAAAACAAACAACCTAAGGAGTTCTTTGGGATTTCACATGTTCTATAGCAAATAAAGCCACATTAATGATCACATTAATGTATCTGCATGATAAAAACCCTAAATATATACCCTAAGAAAAAATAACATCACAATTTCAAGGCTGAATGTGCTAAAAAGTGAAGGTTTTTGTTCCTGAAAAATGTTCCTGACAAAACTTCATATCTTAAAAGTCACAGCAGTATAAATTCTGTTTCAGATAAATATAAGCAGGTACTCTTTAATTCCTCTCATGTGATGAGTATCTTAATTGTACATATTTTTGATGTAAGCATCAGAATGATTTCTTGGTTAAGAGCTACAAATCTATCAAGTCACAAATATTCATATTTCTGTGCATATGACTGCATGAAGACATGCAGTCTCAAAGAAAACAAAGGTGTAAATTTGATTTTTTCCTTAAAAACTCCCAATGTATTTTCAGCAGCAGATTAAAGAAAACCAGATTTCACAGAAAACAACAGGAACAGGATATACAAAGCAAGTTAATCCAAGATTGGTTCCACAGCCAGATTCATATTTATTGCATGTGCTTTGAGCACATTATGCTAGATTTGACTATCCTAATTTAATTTTTAATATATTGACTTGTTTCAGGCTACTATTCTCGTTCACACAGCTAAATTTGTAACTATGCAGACAGAAAGCATATTTGGATTGATAGTCTGACCTTCCCCACCCCCAGTCCTTGACATCATCTGCTGTCCTGAGTAAAACAGTTTGGTTATCTTGAACATTCTCAGTGGATTGTGATCAATTCCTTTATACAAATAACTTACAGGTAATATTTTCTTCAGGCCACAACGTAAAAACTCATTTCTCAAGTGTATCCTGAAATCCAGATCGTCTGGGGATGTAACAAGGGCATTGATGAGCTGCATACAAGCTATCTGTTATGAGAAATAAAGGCAGAAAGCTTTAGTAAGTATAGAATGAAAATCAATACTGTATTTCACTATTTAAGTTTAATTATAAAAGCAAATACCAAGAGATGGATATTATTTATCATGTGGTACACGTGCAACACTTGGGTTCATTTTAGCAACATCAAATTCTGCTCTGTTTCCATATTGTGATGCTTCTGCTATGTCAAAATCATATCACATGAAGGATTATCACAGAATTATATCAGAGAATTGCTTGTGTTGGAAGGGACCTTAAAGATCATCTCGTTCCAAGCCCCCTGCCACGGGCAGGGACACCTTCCACCAGCCCAGGTTGCTCCAAGCCCCATCCAGCCTGGCCTTGAGCATCTCCAGGGATGGGGCAGCCACACTTTCTCCGTGGAACCTCTGCCAGTGCCTCACCACCCTCAGAGGGAAGACTTTCTTCCTAATATCTAACCTAAATCGTACTAGTTATTCCCAAACTACAGTGGCACATCCCAGCTCCTTCTCTGTCTCCTCAGTATTCACCAGTTTGAAAAAAACCTGTTTCTACAGTAATTAAAAACTTCAAAAGAAAACAAGAGAACCACCCAAAAAACACCCATACCCAAAATAAGTCACATCACCAGGTGTGTGTGGCCTGTTCTTGTACCAGACTTCTGCAAAATGCCTGAAGTCTCAGGATAGTGGCTAATGCTTTAATTGAACAGCTGTGCACTTAAATTGATTTACTTGAACACAGGTAGACAATAGCATAATGCTAAAAGTGCTGATCCACATGAAAAGATTAAAATGGGACTCCAGGGGAATACCAAGTTTGGTAAAAGATGTTAACTGCAAATAGAAGTAGCATTAGGGTAGGACAAAAAAAAAAAATCAATAACTGCAGTGGAAAAAAAGTCAGATAAAAAGCACCCTTCCTGTTTTAATTACATTCACTATTTAGTTTTAATGGAACACCTTATGGAGTCTCAAATTTCTATTAAAACACCCTTTCAAAGGCAATCCCTTTATATAGCTGCATCTTCAGATAATGCAGTATCATCATGCTTGCTTGAATGATTCTTGTTATTTTACTACTATGACATGACTTAACAAGCCAAAGTACATGTCCAATCTGAAATTAATAGAGAGAAGAGGTGCCATCTGCTATGATTGCTTCTGCCAGGAGAGACTCTGGCTTAATGGCTTGTGCTAATACATTACAAGTAAAGAACGATTTTGTCAGAAACAAGTTAATGAGTCTTGCAATTGTACCTTTACTGAGGTATCAGTGAGGTTTTGGGAGGGGGAGGTTGGCAGGAATAGTGTGTAGTTGTTTTTGTTCAGTTTAAATCAACAAGGTCATAAAGTAGGAGACAACTTCAGAATGAATTCTTTGGTGATAGGCTATTAAGATTAGAATGTCATTTACAGAAACTTATTGAACATCATTAACTCATCAGCTCTGAAAAAAGAACTACTGATGGTAAACATAGCATTAAGACAACTAAAGCTGACACATATTTGATCCAATACTGCAAAAAGGCATCCCTTCCATGCAGGGTACCTGCCCTGCCTGCATTGTACTTTTCCCTGTCTTTCAGCCATGGTAGCTGAAATACAAATTTTAGCAATACAAAATGTGTATAAATACTGTATTATGAGAAGGACATAAGTCAAAGCCATCCTTTAATAAGATATTTAGCCATGTGGTCTCTATGCTTGCATTTTAAGAGCAATCAAAACTTGGGCTATTCAGAGAATAAAAACTGCTATCCCCTGACACATAAGCAGCAATGTATGTGATGTAGGACATGACTTAGTAAAGACCACTGGTACAGAATGTTTATTTCATTATTTTATAAAAGTAATTGTAAAAACTCACTAGATTACCCTTAGAGATGCATTAATGGCTGATGGAAAGCACATGTTGAACACACAGCAAGGAATGCAGAGTTCTTGTTGTGAAAAGCACCACCGATATCCTGCTGCACAATACTCATTTCAAAAGGTACCCTGCCAAAAATGGGCACACCCAATTCCACATCTGTCATAATTAGCATATATCTGAATATTTAAAAGGCACACATACACTGCTGCCAGAAGTCCCAGCACTACTAACAGATTTATTACCTGAACATTACATCTGGCATCCAAGAAAAGGAATATCATTAATTACTGTCTTTTTCTAAGATCAAGACTTCAGGGACAAGGGACAAGGAAGTGAGTTCCTTGGTTTCACACCATTAGCAATTAGAAAATCTAATACCAGTAGGCATTTGCATGTATTTTCCCTCTTTTACTGCACACTGGAGTAATAGCACTAATAGATTTTGCTTGTAACTAATTTAAAAATCATAAAGTAATACACAGAGTTCTAGTATTTTAGATGATTTCTGAAGTGTTGATAAGCACCCAGAAAAGTAAACTCACCTGCAGCTGTATGAATTCATGGTTCTCCAGTCCTTCAACAATCTGAGAAAAACGTTCTTCCCTATTGTTCCTTTCAGCAGCAGTTGTTATAGCAGTTAAAAGTTTGTCTAGACTAAAAGAAAGATAAACTGTCAAAAAGCACAGCACAGCACAGCCAGCTTTCTCATTTTGAACATACTCAGCTCACTACTTCTACAACTCAAGTGCACTGACAGAGTTTGAATACATTTATCTACATAAAGTTGAAAACAAACCAAGAACCAAGTGCTAAAAATATCTACAAAATTAATGTTGAATTAAGAAAAAAAAGACAAATAAATCTCTAAATTACTGTGACATTCAGCTAATAAACAACCAATGAGGGGGAAAAAATTACTACCTTTGCAAGACCATGCACTAGATACCAGCTGACACGTTTAACATCCCAAAATTCTAATAAATTGTCTTTTCAGAAATCAAAATGTTTTAATTTATTTACTGAATAGAAGACATGGAGTTTGTCCATTTTAATCTTCAGTAAATAAATACACTGATGAATTTAAAAGAAATGTTTGCCAATTGATTATATTTGTTTTAAAAATCTCATGGGCAAGTGCTAAATAAGTCCATAACTTCAAATGTTCAAAACTCCAGCTATAAATGTAAACTTCTTGTGCCTGTTAAAAAGAGGTGATATTGTAATAAAAAATACATATATTTATTTCCATATTATTCTTCTAAACTAATTAAAAATCTTAAGATGTGGTGCCATCTTCCAATACAGTAAGTTCCTCTCCCCTCCTCAGGGGAGATGTCCCAGTCTCAATCCTCCCTACACTAATAAGCTCAGTAGTGCCCCTTGCACATTGTTCTGAAGTGTCTTTAAGTCTGGCAGCTTTTCTTGTGATGATTAAAGTTCACAATTGCTGATTATTCTCAGAGAAATATGAAATAACTTATATTTATGAATAGTTATGGCTCATTAATCTTCTCTTTAGTAAGCAACCTTCGTCCTTTCAGACCTGCAGCTTCAGCCACGGTTGGTGGATCTCTGCTCATTTGCTTTTGTCTGATTTAATCTTGGATTAAAGCACCAGAACAGGTGCAAGTCTCTTTTCATTTGAACTACACTAATAACGACTTAATAGGTTACATTTGTTTCACTGACAAGTTTTCTCACCTGTGTCCAAACTGACAACTCATGAGCACAAAAAAAAAAAAATTGCTTCAATATCTTACTTACATGCTTTCCTCTCCAACAATGCAGATGGCAGAAAGGATTTTCACCGTTTCAGTCATCATGTGTGGTTGCTTTGGATCAATTGCTCTTGATAACAGTAAGAGACCTCTTTGATCTCCTATAATCCTTTGCAAACCGTACTTAAGGAAACAGAAAGCTTACAGTGAAAAGATCGTATTTGCCTTGGATACTCATCACCATCTTTGGGCTTCAGATCCTTAGGAATTCTCTCAAACCCTCCCTCCCTTATGAAGTTTGGCAACACTCTGCCAAAACCTCCTGGTTATCACTGCTTGGGGACATAGGTCAGTCTCCCTACTCTTAAATTTGAGGCTTTCTCCTGAGAGAGAGAGAGTCAGTCAGCTCCTCAGGAAGACACTTATCTTATAAAATCAGATATCCACCAAAAGAAAAATTAGGGAGGTTTTCCATCTATATCTGAAACACCTCAACAGTATGAAAAATTTATTCATTTTTCCCACTTCATTAGACAGACTATTCTGTGATATTTTTCTAAACTGAGTAAAAGTAGTTAAAAGTAATTTTTATGAAGTTTTATTTGCTGGGGAAAATAAACACAAGACTTCAGATTTTGCTACGCATAAATCAGAATTACAAGTCTAACATACCAACTTCTAGAAACAGTACTCATACTCCGTGAACATGAGTAACCCATGTTAGAAACACATTAGATACAATTTAACCTAATCCTTTACCCACTCCCTACCAACGTAAAAACTGCAGCTAAAAAGATATTAAATCCTACTCAATTTAAAAATCAGGCGAAAAGTACACTATATTATCAAAGACAATCATGTATTGAAATCTGAATTTAGAAAAATATATTTTTCTTTCACTTTCCAAGCAATGACTTTCCAATTTCAATTACCTTAAATTTACATTATCATCCTCTGTCAAATATTTTACTTCCAAAAATCAATAGTACTTAACAAAACTATGAAAAAATGCATATTCAGAAAAGTTCATGGAAAAGATTCTCAACAGAAATTGCACTAAGTTTTTAGACCTGCATTTCCAAAGAGTTAACTAACACTGGATATACAAACTTTCCTTCCTTCTCCAAGATTCAACATGCTACATAGATCTTGAACTCAGCAAAAGCCAATCATTTGAATTTAAAATAATCCTTACTTTATTGTTCATAAATGCTCTGAGGCACTGGATAAGTTTATGTTGATTCTTCTTATCAATACTTTCTTGCCTTGAAAGGAATGAGGAAAATAACATAAGTAAAATCTTCACAACCTCCCCACGCCTCCCTTCAAATAGTCCAAGTCCTTACTGTTTCTTGTCCAGAAGCTTTTCCAATGCATCCAACAAAAGCCCAAGACCTTCATGTCCAAAATTGTTAACCCAGCTGGAAAAAAAAGGAAAAGAAACGCTTTTAAATATTTCTTAATCTAATGTAAATCTTGCAAAGGTTTGTCTCCATTACTGCCTGTACATCCCTTCATAGGCTCCACTTTCGGTCCCACTTCCCAGAAGACTTTGATCAACCATCAAGACAAACACTCAGTTCCAACAACTACAGGCTGTTGAGAAGCTCTGTGAGAGGTGAGGAGATACTGCAGACAGTTACAAACATTTCACTCATCCTTTTCCAGTGTGCTGAGAACACCTCTCTCATGTCAACAAGCATTTGCATAATTGCTCTGGTTTCAAAAAAAAAACAAACCCCACAACTCTTTCTTGCTTAGCAAAAACAGCATGATGAAAACTAGTGCAGGAATTGCTACTCACCTGACTGGATTGCTGGTTAGAGACACTCTCAAAGACTCCAGGCAATTAAGAAGTTTTTCATCTGAAATTCCAGATCGCAGTTCATGGATATATTCTTGTGAGGACAGTGTGCACTCGTGCTTGCTGTTTTTCAGTCCACCCTATCACAGGAGGCAGAACACTGCTTAGTGTTCTATTCATCATAGTAGTGTTTATATGATAAAACACAAGACTAATATTTCCACATGAATTTTTAAATCACACTACAAGTATTAAAGACACCTGACTTGGATTTGTCATCAACGTTTAATACTTTCGGATTTGCGTCACAAGGGTAAATATTTTTTCTGGAATCTTTTTCACTTCTTTGAGTAAAAGTGCATGCACTACAAATTGAATACAAAAATTTAATTCCATCATTCAATTGTATTAACATGTTAAATGAGTGTGCAGCAGTTAAACATCTACTTCACAAAACTGTATTAGAAACAATCATAAACAGAGACACACAAAAAAGCCCACAGTTCATGCAACTGCATGACTTAATTTCTTGCTGTACCATAATTCCATGTTTGGCCCCTAATAGAGATCTCCAGAGGATCTTGTTTGCTACAAAAGACTCATATGGGAGATTTGACAAAGAGCTCATCTCCCTGCTGAACTGCCACAGAAGTATAACTACTTACAAGGTATTTCAGTATTAAAATAACTGATTATCAGTTTTTAGAGCTGTCACATTCAAAACCATGAACAATACACAAAATATTTTACCAAAGGGTGCAACTAATCTTTTGTACAGCCCTGACAAGTTGCAGTGGGCTTATCTCAGAAGAGTGGTTGTGATTCATACGCAGTTCCTAAAGCTCCTTAGCTCGGGAGGGTCTGTTGAAGAGAACCTGATAAGGATGTCATGGGTGTAAAGGCAACAGGAGACAGGCCTGACCTAGAAGAGGATTTATATGTATTTGGTTTTAATTGTATCAGGAACTCCCACTACTAATATTCTAATTGTCTCTCTTTCACAAAGCTCAGCTTCTTATGAAGTTTCTGGTTTGCTCTAATAAAATTCTTATCATTCATTTTCCGAAAGTGACACTAAGTATGGCTGATGACAAAATGACTTGTCTAAATTTAAGTTAATGACTTTGACCTACATATTTCTGTTATGTGCATTGAATCTAAGTTCACAACATACTTTCAAATTCAGAACAAAATCATGACAGACTGTGAATGCATTAAGACAGAAGCACCCTCTTGACTGTGTCAGCTCTGAAAATATTTCTTGCTGACATGCACAGCACCTTCAGCTGGACGTGTCAGCTATACATCAAAGGACCAAGACAGACAAAGATGAGTAAGTAGGATATAAAGGAGGTACAATCAGTCACCATCAACCTCCTAAACAAAGACATGGTCTTCCACCAAAAGACAAAGAAATAAACAGGTGGGGATTATCTTTACAAGAGGAGGGACTGACTGTAAATCAGGTAAATATATCAAAAATCATCATAGTTCAGGAAAACCATCATTTTGAGAGACCAGAATGTAAAGAACTAGAAAAGACCAGAACGTAAAGAACAGGAAGAGCTTTATGCTGCTCATTGAATGGATGGAAGCCAGAAGAGATTTTATGTGTAATTAACGTACAGCACCTACACAATATGGATCTACACTGGACAGAGTTTTTGTCATTTTGGTCATTTTCCAAACTGTAAAAGAAGTACTGCTGTAAGCCACAAAATGTATAGAGAGAAGAAATAATGGCAACTTCAATCAAGCTAGACCTTTACAAAAAGCACTCTAGAAAGCAAGAATCCAAGACAAAATTGATCTTCCAAAGAGATTATTTCCTGTCATTACTGCCCTTCCACTGCAGTGCTTGGGATCCCATGGAAAACTCAAACAGGTTAAAGCTCCAAAGTTCCCATGAACAGGCAAACCTCTTCTCTGCAATTGTCACTACAACCCAACAGCATCAACATCCCAAAATTCCTTTCCATAACCACAGCAAATCTGTAAATCTTCAAGAAAATAGCTACATATGCTGGCAGATCAAAGAACTCCTGAAGGATGACTCCTGTGAAAACATACTCTGTAAAGGAGCACACCAAGTGCAAGCATTCTTGAAGCAATAATATGCAGAAGTCATACCCAACACTTCTTACAATCCAGCAAGTTATTTGTACAAAACATTTTAATGCACTTTTAATGCAGAACTATTCTCGATCTCCATCAGGCCCTGAATTAAAAGGCATGGGGACATAAACAGATATTAGAGTTTCTCCCCTACCCATTCTGCAAATATCAGCTTCCTTTAAAAATAATCTCTTCACAAAACAGCTGTTCAGGCTAATTCATATCATAAGGAAATTACATGGCAGCAGGGATTATTTGAAACTGGTTTTAACACACTGAACTGGAAAATTAATAATCTGTCCCTTCAAAAATCAAATACCTTTAAATACACAAGCACAAGGAAGGTATTTTCCTCTGTCGGGGAAGAACCAGTACTCTGTACAAAACTGAAAAGTACTGGTGAACACAAACAAAAAGTCTGCTTAAAGACCACTCTGAATAAAACAAAGCCAACACAAAGTTCTTTGTCCTATACACTATATTTTATATATTTAATTCAATTTGTGCTGATGATTAGACAGTTTTAATTCATAAGCTATTCTCTATTATTTTTACTACAAAATATAATTACTGAATATGACCTCAGTAGAAAGCCTTGCAGTACCTGAAAAAGCCTGTTTTGGCTGAAATAAAAAATAATGTCCATCTGTAACTAAAAAGAAGATCTCTGCTTTCAGCCCCTATTTTAAATGTATTTGTAATTATTTTCCCAAAATTCCTTTTTTCCAGGAAACAAATTAATTCCCAAATATTTGTTTATAATATTTTCATTTAATCATGACAATATAAAATGTAGATGAGCCCTTAATAAGAGAAAAGATATGTTGTCAGTGATTTCATCTTATGCTTATTAATTGACCTTTTGAATCCTCTAAATTGATCTTATTCTCACACTGATATGCAGTAGTTGGCATTTCAAGACTAACTATGAATAATAACAATTAGGACATAGAAAAATTCCACATCTAAACAGAAGGAAGTAAGCCAAATACTGTCAATTTAAAGTTTCAAGTGCCTGCCTTCAATAAAAAGCAAGACAAGCCTGAATTATAATTGTTGCTCACAATGAAGGGATGAGTTCAGTGAGTTTGAAGTATTTGGAAATAGACTTCTGAAAACTTAAAAGCAAATCCCTCAAAAGTGCAAGCAATGATCTTATACCGGTAAGATAAACATGACTGAGGTGGTTGATAATTAAAACAAGGATTCAGTTATGCCCACTGAACTTTTAAATCCCAGATAAAAGTTCAAAATATTCCAGTCTAATCTTCAAAAATGGAAGTTTATTCATAAGGAAAAACAAAACCATTATGTTCGTACTCACCGGAACTTTACTTCCGACTATCTGCATGCAGTGGTCAGCCAAGAGAGGTTATTGTGTGAAAAAGATAATAATAATACATAAATAAACACAGCAAAGTACTTAGTAGGATGCAGTATCACACACATTTTTCAGTGTTTAATCATTAGTAGTAGTTACATTCTTTTATTACTTTATCAAACTGTCTAAGAGTTAGAGCTTCTCAACAGGAAAACAGTAGTTCTTCTGTAGGAGAAACAATTTCAAATTCTTATGTTCCACTGCTGAATCATCAGTATTTGACACATTTACCAACAGATAACTAAATACCTGGCCTGACAGCTATATCTTGAAAGATTAAGTATGCCATTCAGTTAAAATTATCAGGTCAGAAATTTTATATATGATACTGAGAAAACTACAGAACACTCTAATGGCATACTCACTTCCTTGGATGTATAACAACTTGATATATTATGGAGCTTTTGATCTATTTAGGTGATGTCACCACTGAATTTAATTAAGTTTTCATAATCAAAAACATAGCCTACAGTTATAACTCTAACTTGCATTTCAGAAAAATCTTGTATGGCATTTTTATTCAACTGCTCAGTATGGATGCTTTTAATTACATGGATAATTAAACAGTGATTTTCAGAATGCCATCTTCTCTTTTTGCCATTGAACAGCACCTCTGCCTATTCCTGAACAAAAGGTTGAGTTTCCACAGAGGAAACTCCACAGGAAGGCAGCACATCTGTGCCCTGTTCTCTCACTTGGCACAAATGGCCACGTTCCTGGGAGCACCAGGACTATGGACTTCTGCTCAAATATTGTCAGCCTTTCCTCATCAGCTGTTTGCTGCAATCTGATGGCAGCAGCCCCTCTACTGAATAATCACTGCTGTCTGATTAAGAGCCTGATTTTGTTCTGAGATCTGAATTTGACTGTATCTGTTCAGCCTCTACCTGCTTCATTTTCTACTGTTATCTCTTCTATTATTACTTTAGGAAGTCTTTCAGAAGCAGAAGTCCCTGCAAGGCTTTCACAATCACATCTTCTCTCCTCTTCCTGATGAAGCTTCCTCTAGAAGCACAAGATGAACTGTCATCACCAGACAATCTCTTTTCCTAATTTACTATCTTCTTCTCTCACCAATGTTCAGCTATTCAACATGGAATGAAACGTCACCAAGTTCAGCTCTGAAACAGAATTTCATTCCTTCAGCAATGTAATTCCCCTGGTCAACAATCTTTCTCTTCGAGCAAGAGAAGGAATCAGAAAATCACTTCACATGAAAGCATCCAGCTCATCAGCTTCTACATGTCCTCCACCCCCAAGAAAAAGGAAAGCTTTCTTCATCCATGAAACCCAAGTTTCCTTTCTCACTCAGAACTCCGAAGACAGAAGTGTTTCAGAAAAGCATGGTCAACATGCTGCAGATGGCACACAGGCAGAGGAAACAAGCACCAAATTCAAAAATAATTTGGTCAAGACAACAACAGAAATGAAAGTGATACTTTCACATGAGTCGAGAGAACTCAAAAGCCTAATTAAAACAAACATGAAATGAACCATGAGAAAAGCTACATCAACTGTTAAGTGTGTTTTGTGAGCTCTAAGCAGAAGAAAAAGTCCAAGTATTTTCAATGCAAAAAAGGAACATCTGTGACCAAAGAAAAAGGTAGAAATTTTAAGACATTTTAAGATCACTTTGAATGCAACCAGCATTTTCATGGATGGTAATCCTGAAGAAAAGAAAGTTTGACGGTTCATGACGCAATAAAGATTAATTAGGGCTTGAATTCATGTGAGCAGAATTGTAGTTTCACTAAACAGAAGATGAATTTAAAGGTGAAAATGAGTTTTGCTCCATTGTAAGAGCCCAATCATCATTTTACAATTAAGGCCTATATTTCTAATTTTTTTTTTTAATCAATTAAGATGCTAGTTATTTGAAAATGAAACTGGAGTAACATGCTACAGAAAGGTAGTTTATATTTCTGCACAATTCCATTCAAATGCTGTGATTCAATTGCAAGAAGGACACACCAAAGCACACAAACTTCAGTACGAGACATTTTTCCACCAGGAAAAACATTTTGCATATGTGTAAAACATCCATACTGGTGCTGACTTAAGCTCTAAGTGCACGTTCACATAAAAGGACCTTTTAGAATTATTTTTTTTCAATTGTTAGTACATCTTGACAAACATATTCCCAGTTCTGTTAAGTTTCCCATGCTGCAGCACATATGATGGCAGGATTGCAATCTGTTAAAGTTCCAGCAGTTAGCCATGCAATGGGAGCCATGCTTTCCTTGCTCAGCCACAAAATTATGGTACATTTCAGCATCAGTGCATACGAGAGAGATCACCATTGTTCAACTACTTGTTGGAAAGAACTGGAAGTACTTTCACTTCTACTTTATGCTTTCCCTTTCTACTGCTTCAATAAAATATTCTTACCTACCAAGAAAAATTTAACATTGATCACTAAGTGAAGTCAAAAACCTTACAAAGCATAATTAATAGTTCCCAAAGATAGTCTAGGCAAAGTACATTAACAGGCAAGTTCATACTATTTACTGCATAAGCTTGAATAATTCTCCAATAACTTGTATGTTTAGTCAGACTATGCTTTAAGCACTGGATTCCTTCCAGCACAGACTTAAGGACTGTGGATTTTGTTTAAGATGAACTCAAGCAGGAACATCACTCCTCTCAGAAACTAAATCACCATTTTCATTACCATTTCATCACCATCATAATGCAAGATCTTCCTCACCGAAGTTTATGTTTCATGAAAGGCATTTGCATAATAATTGCATGTCATCGTAGTCTTAATTTTTTGAAATTTTGCTCTGCAGAGCTGATTTTCAAGGTTAAAAAGAGGCAAGTCAGCTGTACTGCTTGCAGTCCATGCTTGCAGATTCATTAGGCAGACGCCAACATAATCTTATTTGCCAGTTTATTTCCCCACAAAACAGATTGTTTAATGCTGTCTATATTTAGCACTCAGACTCAGCCCCGCAGAAGTGCTGCCACTACATGTTTGAACAATTACTCCACAAGTGGTCTTCATTTCCAGTAAGCTTTTATTGCACACAGCAACTGAAAGATGAGATTCATTAGATTCATTCTCATTTCCAAAGAAAATCATATGCATTACCCAATTTTATTGAAGAACTAGACTGATAGCAAATTTTGTCACTTGAAGCACACTAGTGCCCCTTGGAAACACAGAGCTTCCCCTCAGCACCACTTCTTCCCAACACTTCAATTCATCCAGTTCCTTAGAATACAGGAACTTAGAATACCACTAGGAACTTCCTTAAAATTCTTTATGCAACAAAAAGGGGCACAAATCAGGACAAAACCTGTTTCTAAGAAATCAAAACATCCAACATTTGTAAGTTTTTGTGGCATATTCTCCTTTTACATAAGAACTATATATGCCCTGGTCAATTTTTAACACACAAAAAGCACTAATGTTGTATTTTATAACCAATCAGTAGTAATACTCCAACTGCAGAAAATAAATAGTAGCTCTTCACTATTTAAAATTGTATTTCTGCACCCCAAAAAATGTTGGGGCATCCAGTCATTTCCTTAAAATTTTGGCACGTTGAAAAAGATAGATTTCAAAAATTCCACATGAAGGATCAATCAACAAAGTGTTAATCATTCAATTAAAGAAGAGAAAATAACCAACACAAATGAAAGGTCCAAATATACTTTTCCTATTCAAAATGTAATTTAAAACTCGTTTTAAGACCATCTTTTCACTAAAGGAATCCAGTACGTACGTCACTGCTGAAATTATGAAGTCCTGCTATCCCTTCCAAAAACTTTTGGTACTAAAAATTCCTAAGATGAATTCCACAGAAATATGCTCAGCTTTTATCCATGTCTCTACATCATTCGATTTGCAATTTCCTGTATTTTTTTTTTACAAGAAAGGATCAAGTTTTTACATTGCCCAGCAACTGAAACACAAACTAACCCTTCAGATGCAGCTGCAAGCATTTCAAAGTACATTAGTAAGTACAGATTTATTTATTTGTTCCTACCACTCTTAGATAAATCCAGACCAAAAAAAAATTAAAGTTTCAAGCTTGAAAAGCATAACACTCCTAAAGCTTCTTTCCTCTGTCTTGGAGAGGTGAGTACTTACGGATTTGGCAGTTGCAGAAATGTATTGGACAACCATCTCCCGTTTTGTGCTCAAGTCTTTATCTCTTAAAGGAGCTTTACGTTCCTCATTTAGGTTCATGTCTTCCTGTAAAGAAACAGCCCACACAACATCAAGAATCTATTTCATGCTTTTTACTAGTCTTTGTTCTTTTTATACTACTTTCGTTAAACAAACAAGAAGTGACTTTTTCAAGTTTATCTGCAGGAGTTTTTTTTAATTCTGAGCTACCCTATTTTCTCATTTAATTCTGTCACCTCTTGTGTTCACTGTTTTTGAGACTTGAACAAAATTAGTTTATTTACTTAATTTAAATAAAGGGTAGTTTACATTGGTGAAATTTGGCTCAACAAACAGAACTAGAGGACAAATACAAAAATCCTACAGCTCAAGTTGATACTTCAGCATTAACTCATGAAGTTCCCTGTGTTTTTAATACAATGTTATCACCACAGACACCATTCCTGCACTATCTAATCAGAGGGCTGTTATTACATGGATTATTAGCTCGTAGAAGTGGCAGATGTGAAAGTGTTCCAACTGATGTATTTAAAACAAGCCTAGAAGTCAAAACATTCTGCTAGATTAAACCCAGAGATGCCTGTTTTAACTTAATAACTGATTAAATGCAATGTAATCATTACTAGTCATGCCATTAAAAGTCAAAGTCACTTCAGATTGTCAACGAAAGCCAGTAAATGTTACTGTAATAACTTACTAGTGAACAGCTTTATCAGAGAATTGTGAGTCTCTGGAAGACAGACCTATTGTCTGCTTCAATTAACATTACCTGGAAAAGTTAAAAACTAATCCCTTTACCTAACAAGTAAATCAAGCAAGTGTTAATTAACACTTATCCAATCCTTCAAAAGAGATTCACAGCTTCGTTGACCAGAGCAGAACCACACAATGGAACAGGACAGTTCTTGACTGCATGTAAGTTCACAATAATTTTGAAGAATGATACAGAAAACTGTATTTCTAAAAATACTCAAAAAAACTCATTTCTTGACATGTCATGTACCAATACCAGTGTGCATGGCAGGACACACCCACTTCAGTTAGTTTCTGTATTACTAATAGAAAAGTTGCCTTGTGAGTAGAATCAAAAGCCTTAATAAATGATCCTATGACAGTGGATATTCAAGACTATGCAAAAATTCAGGTTTCTAGGTATTAATATTTTATTAATAGAAAACACTATTTTCCAACAGTATTTATTAACTTCACTTCATTAAAAACAACCCTTCAACAGCAGTATCTAACTACTGCAACTAAAATCTATATGGGTTGTTTTAATGAAGCAATCAACAGGTTTTTTTTTTTAAATTTAGCCTTTTTGCCTTTGTTTTGCCTGTAGAAGTAGACCAAACCATTTAAACATCTCTAATAGTGGCATTCTTTGAGTTTACGTGCCAGTTTAGACAGGTCTATTAGGCCTACCCTCACAAGGTATGGGATACTCCCCAAAATTACAATATTTGAAAACAACTGCTATACAATAAATACTAACTTGAAACCAAATTAAAACTCATAAAATGATGTGGAATATCATCTTACCATCATTTTTTCAAAGAGATCCATCACTTCTTTTTCTGATAAGTTCATGCAACGCTCATCAACAAGCGCTTGGGCATGTGGGATCTCACTAATGGAAGGTTGGGAGTCAATAGGGTGCTGAATAAGAGGCTTCTCTTTTTTCACTGCTGATCTCCTGAAGCTTGTAATCCTGTCACGCTGCAAAGACATCCATTCAAAAATCAGCAGAAATAGAAATATAGGAAAGCAGCCAACACACACATTTTTAGTTAATTCAAGCAGCAGAGTTAAAACTCAAACTGAACTGTAAGTAAAAATACTCTTAATATTCAGAGATTACTTTTCATAGAAAGACAATAACATATAAGGTAAACTCATGACAGGTCACATGCAAAAGCAATATAAATATTTCTCGCAGCTTCAAAACTATACCATCTAGGTTAAACTCTTAGCATTTCAAAATCTTCAACTCATCTTCTCACATTACTCCCTAATTATCCTGATAGTGAATAAATATGGTACCACAAAGGTAATGTCCAAGCGTTCCTTCACCTGAAGAGCTATAAGTCTTTGGAGGACAACTGAAAAAGCCAGCGTTGGGAAGGAGGTACTCACAAGTTCATCAGGCTTATAAAAAAATCCTGCTAAAGTAAAATAAAGTTTGTAGAGGAATTAATGCTCCAAGCATAGTTCACAATTCCTTGAAGCGTTTTTCAGTACAGACTCCTGAAATTAGTGCAAAATTTTAAAAAGCCAGGTAATGGATTACTGACACAGAAGCAGCCACCCATAGTTAAATACACATAACAGACATTAGTGAAAGCATGTCATACAGTCTGCCACTGACTTGCTTTAGCCCTCACACCAAACCCCCAGCTTTGTTTTTTAAGCATGCTTACTCAGTTACTTTGTTAATATTGGAAACAACCAATAAGGACACCTTCCTCATAAGGCCATTTATTTGTTTTTGAAAAATAACTCTATTTTGAATAGAGTCCAATTTTTTGACTTAATAACTGCCTTTAATGATATATATATATGTAAATATGTATATATATATATATATATATATATATATATGCTCATTTCGAGAATGTTATGCCTATAGCACTTTTTTCAATTAACTGTTTGCATCAACAAATACTCCTGTATTTGTTTCAGGCACTGAACAGCCTTATGAAGATGTGCTTTCATCTAACAGCAGCTTATGTAGGGTTACCAGGATCATTCATGGCACTTAGGTTACCTCCATGAAAACACAGAAACCAAAATTTATATTTGCTACACTTGTACAACCTCTGTGAGGTGTGAAAAGCTTAATATAATATTTCACTTGCAAAATTTTGATTCATTTTCAATTAGTGAGTCCAGAGTGAAGAAATTTGAGCAAGTGCTGTGAAGTATAGTGAAGAAGGATTTTTTTTCTGTCACTGTTTTGTTTCTTTTTCTTTTTCTTTTTGTTGTTGTTTGTTTGTTTTTTTTGTTTTGGTTTTTTTGTTTTTGTTTTGGTTTTGTTCATTTTTTTAATTTTTACTTTTTGAAATTCTAGAAGACTACCTTAAAGTTTTGAAGTACAGTATCCCTAGATAAGCTGCATTCCCTTTGAATTTCTTCTGAGCTTTTCTGGGGGGTTTTGTGTTTTCTGAATGGGGGTAGGTGGGTTTTCTTCTTCCTTAGAAATCTTACATTTGTGGACAGAAACACAATACCTACAAGGATATAGTTGATGTCTTTAACAAGGCAAGAATATTACTTTAATCCTTTTTTTTACCTTATTAGAATAGCTTAAATTACGTTTTTGGAAACTAAAATTAGGGCATAGCCCAGTAAAAAGGCCAAGGATAGGACAAATGCCTGAAAGGCAGTATCCAAATTTAGCCAGTATACACCAAATGCAGTGTAACTGTTCACTTAGTTTAAAAAGCCCATTCAGCAGGCACAAAAAGTTATTTAAGATCCAATTTCCCCATACTGTGATCTGTTTCAAGTATAACTTATTAACAACAAATTTGTTTAATGAGATTGCAATGGTGAGATCACTTTGAAGCCACAAATAAATCTTCTACATGATTACTAGGTACAATCTCCTCATTTCAGACATGTAGAATATCAGGAACTAAATAGCCAGTGTGGCTTAACTATTATATATATAATGCAAATTTTTAATTTTAATGAAATCGATTTTGATATAACTTTCTGCAAAAATACTTTGCAACAGGTTTCAAAGTATTCAGCGCTATTAAGTTAGTGCTACTGAATACAAACTTGTTGTTTGGCATTCAGTACACACTTATTACCCAATATAATTCCATTTGAATCATGTGGCAACTAACTTTGAAGAACCACTGCAGATCCTTTACTGTTAAAGAGAAGGTCAAGAAAAATAATGCTTGAACTGTTGAGTAACAGTTTCAACACATCCACAGTATTACTAAAGTATTTAGAATGTGGTCAAAGAAGTTCCTTCAAATAGAAATCACAATTAATCTTCTTCAACAGAAATTACAAATTAAGATCTTTAGGAATAGTCTCTCAATTTTCTGAAATCTATTGATTAATATCCTTATAAGACCATGTTATTTTGTCCACAACATTTGAAATAAAGTAGCATGCAGCGTGGAGTTACCATTGCAAATTAAGATGCTACAAAGACCTTACCACATCATCTGCCAAAGTTTTTATTTGAATATTCTATTAAAAAAAAAAAACAACACACACAAATCAAAGAAAAAAAGACAGTGTTACCTACTGTTTCAGAATAAAGAAGTCTGTATTTCATGTATTTGAACATTTAAGAGCATTTGAAATTTCATTGTGTTCTAACAAAGCTAAATGAACATGGAATATACTGCATTTTCTATGAAAAAGCAAGCTTGTATCTCATTGCACCTGGTCTTTTGACTATTTAATTCATGAATCTGAAACCTGCATTGCTCTAGTACCCCCAGTATTGCATAAAAATGCACCAAGATCTCTTAGAAGGCTTTCCAAAACAAACACGGACTCCTGGACTTCAAACTGCGTCAGCACAGAGTTATGTGACATTCTCAGCTCGGACCATTTTTGAAACTCAGAGCTGAGAATTTCCTGTGCCCAAGCTTCTGGAGCCTTCTGCCAACTTCTACACTGAATAATGTCCATTGGTAGATGAACTGGTTAAAGTCACTGAATTGGTGATTCACAAACCACTCACTATCATCTCTCCCTCCCTTGTACCCGCTCACTTTTTCCTTAAGAGCAGGAAAATCCTGCTGACAAAAATCACCAGTTACATTTCTATTCATGGCCCAAACCACTTACATTGCACACCAATATCAACAATGTTTATCAAGGAAGCTTCAGTTTATGAACTTTGCTCAATTTACACGAAGTCATGAATAGGAAATAAGGTCTAGAACTTATGGGGGGGACAGAATTCAAGAAGCTTTCAGAAGTACATGGGACAGTGTGGTGGACTGACCCTGGCTGACAGGTCAGTCCCCATGGAGCCACTTGCTCATTCCCTCTCAGCAAGATTATGTAGAGAATCCCAAGTACAAAAGCAAGACAAACTTAATGGTTGAGATATAAAAACAAAAAAATAAAATAATGAAACAAATTATGCAAAACCATCAGGGAGCACCAGCAGACCAATGCCTACCCAGCTTCTGAGCAACTGCTAATTTGGAAAAAAATCCTCCTCCCCACTCCACAGCCCTGGATTTGTTGCTGAACATGGTGTCATATGGTTGGAATATCTCTTTCATCACTGTGGATGAGCTGTGCTGTCTGTATCCCCCTCCCAACCTCCAGACCACCCACCCTGCTCCCAGGTGGGAAGGAGTAAGCCTTGACACTGGGAAGGGATGTTCAGCAAAAGCTGAAGCACTGGTGTTCTATCAACGCTGCTTTGATCACAAATCTAGGACACAGCACCATATGAACAAACTCCACCTCAGCCTGACCCAGCACAGACATCTGGACATCCAGGTGTTGACACCTTCAGCTTCCAAACTGCCACATCTCAATGCCTTTCCTTATGCCTCTCCTGTATTTTCATTACCTGGACTTAGAATGGAGTTTATAATCTTGAAATCAAAACTAATATGTCCATACTCCAGTAAATAGATCTTTTCTTTTTAATTGAGATTACTGAGCAAAATGAAGTAAAGCCTAAGCATGATTTCAACCCAGAGACAACTGTGCAAGCAAGAAGTTCTAAAACTGCGTATCTGTTTTAGCAGTTACTTGTACTAGAATTTTTTTCCCCTTCTCATTTAAGCACTGTCAATCTCTCCCTGAACCTGGAACAGGATAATCTACCCCATCTCTACACTTATATTGCATTTGTCACTCAAACTCCTCTGGGCAAAATACGGAATACTAAAACAAGATACCACACACCATTTTTTCAGACACCTCAAGCACTCTTCCCAGATATCCTTATGGTGTGTAAGGTACACTGCTGCCAGCAGCTACTCAAGATAAGCAACACATTTAACAGGTAGGAGAGAAACTGAAAGCAGCTGGAGGCAAAGCTGAGGCAGTTATGTACCTGCAGATTCTCACACTATTTTGACAATCTCTTATACTAACAAAGAAATCACACTTCCAGTCTGATTTCAGAACATAAACCAAAAGTAGTTTACCTCCCTACAAGGAAGTTAAAGATATTGTGGATTTTGTAGTCCTCTAGCATTATTCTTTCAGCTACCTATAAGTCAGCAGAGCAACACAAGACAAAAAGAAATCAACCCTTTCCTAGCTTGTTAAAGACATTAACTCCTTGTGTTAAGAAGCAGCGCAAAGGAAAAGGTTTTGCAAAAATCTCCAAGATTAAACATTTGCAGATAAGAGATATCAAATTAATATTTGTACGTATAATTATACATACAATTTAAGACAGCAGCGTATAATCTGTTTTTAATGCCAACACACACCCCAGAATTTCTTCAGCATCTATACCAAAGAACTATTTCCTACTGATTTACTTAGTTCTTTACTTAGAAGACTTAAGTGACAGAGCTTCTCCCTTTCAAACACCATATTTCCAGTTTATCAATAGTTAATATCATTTTCTATTTACTCTTCCTGATTTTAGTTTATGTATCTGGCTACTTGCATTAGTACAGACAGATCATGCCAGTAAGGCACACAAAAATCACACCATATACTAACGTAACTGCACCAGACAATTCTTTTATCTTAAAAGGCCGAGTCTCAGTCAGGAAATCTTGCACATGAAAACAGCAGAAAGATATTCATAGTTCACTACATTTCTTGGTATAGAAACCACTATTTCCTCATGCAAGCTCAGTTCAGGCTACAGCAGCAACAATATCACATCCACAGAATTTAATGACTTGAGATGATTACAACAACTTTTAATGCAAAACTCACAGTAAGCCTATTTTTCTTTACATCTTTCTCGAACTTATGTATTAATAAAACCTTCCAGATCACTCGAGCTGGACACGAGTAAATTGAAGTGAATTTACATGTGTGGATTGATCTTACCCTTATATTTAAGTATTACTTTGCCATGTTTTTAATTGTTACACTAAAGATTCACTTCCACCACAAAAAATAAAATCAGAAGTAACTTTCAGTTCTCCACATGTACAACGAAACAATGATCATCTGGATAACTTCTAAACTTAACAGCAATTTTAACTCCAGTGCCCACTGCCCAAGCAAACTGTGGTGTGCTGCAACATCTGCTCCTGCACGTGGGCTCCAAGCTCAGGGAGCAGCTCCACCTGCTCCAAGCAATTCTCATTTTCTAGGGGTAGCAAACAGAAACGATCTTCTCTTAACTCTTTTTTTCTTTTTTTTTTTTTTCTAAACTGAGATGATATGACTGTTTTCTAAAATTTAGCTTGACTTTAACACCTCCAAAAGCCATGGTAAAGTTTCTCTCAAGGACAAGTGCTTTTTAACAGCCTGCAAAGACATTTGCATACAAACCAGAAAGGGAATAACTTCCCACATGAGTACCTGAACCAAGGGAGTTTAAAGGGACAAAACCCAAAGCTGGTTAATATCTGAAGTACAAAAAGTTGTCTGCAACTTGAAACTAGGTCTTACAGTCACAAAATAGAATTCACTCCTACAACCTCTGTTCTTCAGTTCAGAGAATGAATAATGTTCCCATTAGACAATTTAACTGTCTGTTAACATATTCAATTTTGTAATTAAATCTAAAAAAGCACCTAGGAAATTGTGAAAAGATACCCGAGTCATACAAGCTGATGTGCAAAAACCAGAACTATACACTCATTTAGGCCCTTCAAGATCTTTCTCCATGATAGAGTGTATCTGACATTACTAATGAAATTAACAAAAACGTATTTCACAACATGTTTGCTTTAGTGTAATATTTTTCCCACTTCAAGGACAATTTACCATTCCTTAAAAAACAAAACAAAACAAAACAAAACAACAAAACAAACTTGAAATGACTGTTGTAATCCATCTGCTGTCTCAAAGATACTTGAAGCAAGCAATACTGATAGTTCTGTTACTATTGCTGGACATTTACATTTGGCCTATATGACACCATATGGAAAAATCTTGTTTGCTTCACAAACTCCTCAAACATGTATTATTTAAATGTTTAAACTAAAGCTTTATCTCAAACCTGAACATGTTCCCTGGGGTTGTACAAGGAGCATGTGAACCCCTTACATCAGGCTGCCAAAATACAGCTGGAAAATGGTTCATGTTGGCAGCACTGAGTCAGTGCTGTTCAACTGCAGGGTGGCAGCCACCTCCCAGACAGGAAGCTGCCTGCTTTTCCCAGTTCCTCTACTTTATTCCCTCCGGGAGACTGACTATTCAGAAAATGCTCTGAAAATAAGTTAGACAATTCCTCGTGCTAAATAAAGCCCAAGGGTCACCCCGGCTGGTAAATCATTAACAGCAGAGGGCACCAGTTCTATAATCGCAGTGCTGGAGATGCCTCAGCACTGCTCCCAAACAGGGAGGGGGGAACATGTCAGAGGAACAGGACACTCACCATCATCTGATCCTCAATGAATGAGGAAAAAGGCCACCTCCACACCATATCTCTGTGCAAGGGGGACAGAGAGACCCTAAGCAGCAATCTGGTCTGGTCTGACTGAAAATGGAGGTTGAGGGAAACTGAACCAGCTTCCTCATTTTTGTCCGACTGGCAGATCACTGTCACACTCCAAAAGCAAAGGGACTGCTCAAAAAACTGCATCCTTCCAGATTACTTTAAAGAAGCCTTTACCAAAAAGTAAATCAATGCAGAAGTTGGAAAAAAAAATAAAAATCACTGTAAACAAAATTAGCCTTAATTTCATCACATTTGTAGCAGAAGATACAAAGGAGTTGAGGAAAACAATTCAACTAACATTGTTTATTTGTATCTCAGGTGGCCATCAGTGTTTTGAAAAGTTTCTTTCAGAAAATAATTTATTGGTGTTCATTGATAAGCTTTAAAAATCAGAGCAAAATTAAAAGCTTCTTTCAAAAGCTGCAGTTCCATGTCAGTCTAAGCCAACAAAATTTCTGGTTGTGGGACACAAGGCAAGGATGGCACCACAACAGTGAGATCAGGTCAGACAACTGCAGAAACATTTTCAAGAAGCCTGTTAGAAGAAGCAGTTCTCACATTAGCCAGTGCAGAGGAAAATAAAGAACATTTTGGCATTTTCCAGAGCTACTGTTAGAGTCCAAACATTTTCCCTCAAGTCTCTGCCCCAAGCAGATCAGAGAAGTTACCAGTAAAGCAGTCCAGGATCAGCGGGGTTTGTATTGATAACAGTTGTGCTACAGAACTGGTGAGTCCTTCATACAGCACTGAGTACAGTCAGGATCTGGTTCCTATTCTGATATCTAGTGATCCTGCAGGACAGGTTTTTCCTTGAGCATCTTGAAAAAATGTCTTGTGACAGTGTAGCACACTTTTCATTACAAACAAATGCACTGTCTCTCTTCAGGACACTCTACAGCTTTTAAATACCTCACTTAAAATTATCAAGCAACAGTTTGTTAGTTAAAACTTTTACAAACCTGACTTTTGAAAGAGACAAGTCACAACTCCATTCATAAATTTCACAACAAACAGGCTGCAATACTGCTTTGATGACGTGCATACCAGCTTACTGGTCTCAATGTGCAGGTTTAATGATCTAAGAGATATTTAACTAATCAAGTTCTTTACAAAGCTTAAAAGACATGGCAAACCTTGCCCTTAGAAGAAAGATTTAAACCCCTTTTAGTTTGATGCTTCCATTTTCATTGAGAAATTCTACCTGTGGATTTTAACTTAGAAATGTGTGTGGCATTGCATAGGCATTAACCAACACAAGGTTTTACAGGACATATCTTCAAAATAAACCAAAACAAACAAGACTCTGCAGCCTCCCCCTCCCAAAAAAAATCAAAACAAAAAAAACCACCAACCACAACTCACAAAAATAAGTAGGTACAGCAGCCTAAAAGGGTCTAATTAAGAAACTTCCACTTTAAACATTCTAGCAAATCTCTATAAAATAAGTGTAGCAACAGAAATGGATACAGTTTCTACATCAGAACTACATGTACCTCCAGGGAGACCTCACGTGTTACAGGCTGTGTCTCAGCTGCACTAGAACAGGTAAGGATTTGCATAAAGACACAAGAAAAAGAAAATTATATTTGACAGTAGGAAGACAGCATATGGGACTGCACCAGCTGTCAGTGGAAATGGGGAAATAAGGACAGGAATTACACTTCTTCATGTACTTGAAACATCAGGCTAAGCACATACACTGTTGGCATATACATTTTGGGTCATTTGCAGACTAGCATTACATTTACTTTGAGCTTAAATAATTTCACTTTCAAATCTAATAATCTTAGTAATGGAGCCCTTAATGGTCTTTCTTGAAGAATATTGTATTTTAAAAAAACAACACAGGATTCAGATAGTTGAGTGCCAATTACATTTTATGCTTTACTTGATAAGAAAGCTTATTTCAAAAGCTGCACCTCCTAAGCTTCCTTTAGTAAAATGCTAGTAGATTAGGAGTGCATTGGAATAATTTCAAAAATCCTTTGTAGCTTTCTGTGCATATATTTGGTGCCTTTAAAAAGTGTCAGATACACTTTATCAGAGAAGGAGCCATCTGTCCAAGTGGCTGCTACTGCACTGGCACTGGGCAGGACTGCTTGGCAGTGTCAGCATATTCTGTTTCCTGCACCTACAGCAAGCAAATCACTGGGTTTGGAAGAAAATTACAAAGTGGTTTTCCTAGGAAAATGGACTGAGATCACTTGCTAGTCAGTTGAACAGTCATTGGATCAACTTTTGGGACTTAATTAAAAATGAAGTCAGAGCAGCTCCCAGTGCAGTCAGTGGAAGTGTTGGATGCTGACTGTGCTCCCTCCATGCCTGGTGCTCTTTAGCCAAGTGTGCTTGTCAGTGCCACATTCAGCCCTATTTATTTTTCAAAAATCCAATTGTTTAACTTCTGAGCTTTGAGTTTTTAAGGAACTTTTTTTGGCTTTTCTTTCTTTTTTTTTTTTTGGTATAATATTGAGAAGTACATTTGAAACATTCTGGAACAGTTAAACGGGGAAAACGATGTCAAAACAATTCTTAACATAGTAAATGCAGACTTTATCTCAATTTTATGCTTAGATACAAGCAGTGGGTTTGAGCTCTTTGCTTTCATCGTAGCAGCAGCACAAGGCCAGTTTGGCTGGATGGTAATACTTGATGTGCACCAAATTGCTGTTCCTGCCTCCCTTGTTCTGGGCTCTCCTGAGTGCAAGTGGCTGATCTTTTCATTCGGACACATTGTGCAGTGGCTGAGACTGAGAGACAGCTGTTCTAAAGCTCCTGTGTGGTCAATTAAGAGTAGTGAGAATAGGCCTCCTCCTTTTATACCTCACTTCCTCAAGAGACACTTTTTTTATTGTGACAAGATTCACCTTCACATTCTTACTGAAGTGCAATCTTAGCTTTTACCCTTTTAACTACAATTATACGCTTCGAATCTGGGATTAATCTTTTGTTGAAACCTAAGCTTTTTTTCTTTCAAGAGAAGCAATGACCAGTTGACTTGAGAGTGAGAGAGATGGTTTGAAATCGTTCTGAAAAAATGAAGCACAAACTGCTTTGAGAAATTTCTTCACTTTAATACTTGTGCACAATATTTTTTTATTCCTGCTTTACTTGCTTCCTCTCTGACAATGCAAGTATAGCCTAATACAGGGGACAGGCTCAGTTTCTGTACACTTTTCTTGCTGTTATACACGGAGATAGCTTTGGGAAGATTCTTAACTGCATGCTGATGGTTCTGTAGAACCCCTCTTGATCTTGTGGGTACAGTAAACACTGAAATAAGTGTCACAGTCCATTTGGATTCTCCTCTGCTACCATTTGAGAAGTTAAAACTGGCAGAACGTATCTGTTGGGAGAGACTTGATATACTTAAAGATAAAGCAGAACACCCATAGCAAGTTGCCACAGAACTTCATTGGATACTGGGCAGTTCCTTGAAAATGGAGTATTTTACTTCTGATAGTCTTGGAGAAAGTGAGAACGTGTATTTGCTTTGTTTGGGTTGTTTTGTAAGTTGTAAGAAAACCCCCACAAAATCCAACCAACCAAAACACAGCACACAAACAAACTGGCAGCAGAAGGGATGCAGGGAGCCAAAGGAGCTGGAATTACTTGTGAAGACTATTCATTTTGTCTGTACCCAGCAGACTTGGAACATGGTCATAGGGATCATGTCAACAACCTCTTAGAATAATATTGTCTGTCTTCCAAGACACAGACTTACTAGCAAAGAGCAAGTACTTGATCAGAGCAGTATTTAATCCCTACATTACAAAAAGTTGATGATAAAGTCACTTTTTTCTCCCTTAATAATAATAGATGTGATACTAAAACTTGGAAAAATGAGCAGTGCAGCTATCACAGCGGGAAACTTTGGCTTCTCCTTGAAGAACAGAAACTAAAGACTGAATAATTTCCACAGGCATGGACCATAATGTATCTCAACAGTCAAAGAATACTGGGTTAAATTGAATTTATAGCTGCTGTGTTACATACAATGGCTTTTTGTTCCTTTCCTATTCTTTCCTGTTTTTAACAGATTCCTGAAAACATTATTTGTCCTTCAGGGAAGTAGGAAATGAAGCAGCAAGTGAATAGAGAGGAACTATACTGTACATAATACTGAGGAAGTCCATGGTATCACTTTACTTCAGTACAGGTGAGATTCCCTGTTAAGAAGTAAGATGAATTCGGGACGATTACAGAGTCTTGTAATAGGTTATGGAGAATCTCTTATATTCTGCTAAAGGAGATAAGGAAAAAAAATGGTTTATCTTAAGTGTCATGTGTGCTTTGATTACACCAGAACACACACATGAATTTTATAAAGGTTTTCCCATAAATTCCCAAAACAATTGTTTTGAAATATCAAATGTTAACTGATGGGATTACTGCTTATCTTATAAGTCATTCAGGAATTAGTGTTCTGTGATTCAAACTATAAACTAACCTTAATGCATTTAGGAAGCCTGTCCTATCCACCCAACCTTTGTCTGAATTAAAATGTGAATGAATATTTGTAAGATATGAAAATTGCTTATCTGGTTTACAGGCAGAAATTTTACCAAAGCCTTCTCCTGTACTCTTTACCTTTCTAATTTGGGAATGTCTCCAGCCAGCTGAAAAATGAAAATAAAAATTCACTGCTGTGAATTCATTACTATATGTAATCTTTATTTCAGTGTATACAAAACCAGATAGCAATGCTACTGCATAGCTTACAAATAGGGACAGGCACAGACTGAGGGATCTCAGTTAATGTTCATGTGCCAGCTTTGGAACTTGGCCATCTAGCATGGGTTTACCCTTTGAGTTTCAGGTTTTGCACTCAAGCATTGTCTTCTTAATTTACCCTTTAAATGTTGCTGGCACAATAAATGAAATGTATATGGCATCTGTGTACATGCTTAGCCTGGTATGCAGTCTTCTTTTTTCTTCTTTATGGAAATATTTTACTGTTCTAATGCAACTGAAACACATAACCACTTCAGCAACTAATAACTGTCAAGTTCTCATCTACTCATGCAGTCACACAATTACAAATGCAAACATCCAGCACAGTTCCATTATGAAGCTGAAGTATTTCAGAAGTTACTTATATTTAATAGATATAAAAATAATTCACAGCAAGAGAAGGAACAAGAAGAACCAAAATGCAGACAGGAAAGCAGGATAATCTATACTGTATAAGAACTAACTACTTCAGTTATTCTGTTATTAGGAGTCTAGAATCTAATCAATCTCATGTTGGCTTCATGTTTGTTCCTCACAAAGCTACACTCATTAAAAAACACAAGCCCATAGGTATCTTAAAGGTCATTATAACAACCATCATTCGCTCTTACCATAGTAAGAAATAATAATGAACTGCAGAACTAACATTTTTTCCTGACCAAAGTACTTATTTTATCTTGTTCAACCATCCCTGAGACCAACATGAATTGATACAGAGCCACTGGTGAACGTGTAACCAACCAGTGGTGACAAAGAGGTGTCTGCAAGAACATTGAAGGTCTCTGGTTATTTCCTCTCTTCATGTCTAAACACATAGTTTGGTGCAGTTTTGTTGATGTGATTCCATCCAGGACAAAGTCATCAATGTTTGACTCACTAATCCCTGAGCCAAGAAAGAGGAGAGAACAGGCCTGTGCACCTCCAAGTCAACCTGCACCAAGCAGTGCTGCAGTTCCCTGGGCCTACAGACCTAAAACTACTGCTGCAGCTTTACTGCTTTACTGCCTGCAGAGCCACAGTCCCACAGCTCCAGGTGTTGGGATTCTACAGCACTATTCCCAACTGACTGAAACTGCTTTATTTAGAAATTTGTCCTAAACTACAAAGTAGTGCTCAAAGTTTCACATTCCTCAAGCAAGTCCTCCTATATTTATTCTCACATAAAAGGACAAACTAAATATTTTAATGGGGTCTTGTTATAAAAGGAAAACGCAATATCTCCACTATAAGTAGCAGAGCAGTAAGAGTATGTGTGTTAATATCTATCTATCTATATTTGTCCACACACATAAATCACTGAGGAATAGAAGGCAGGATTTTTTCCAATTACGTCTTTTTAATCAGCGTCTTTTATATTTTCAAAACAAGTTTAAGCACACGTAACTGTTATAAAGCAGAAATTGAAAATATTTTCAGTAACACCATGCGAAGAACACTGGCAGTCAGCAAAGGATCAAGAAGGGAACCTCAAAAAATGCTACCTGCCACATGCATGACCTGGAAATTCCTCTTCTCCCAACTCTCCCCAGGAGACAGTTTTCTGTTTACCCAGGAAGAGCCCATATCTATTAGAAACTGTTAAGAATATTTTTGTCTTATATAACAGAGAAGGTGTGGTGACATTACAGAATGCAGTACACCTTAAGGCCAAATATTACCACACCCAGGTGGACTGAGGACATTCAAGAGCTGTATCAAACCATAATATTCCTATGTGTGACTTGTTCCAGAATTGAACTTCCAAGGGATTTCTCAGTTTCTATAAATCAGATGAGTCCATGATTTATATCATGATGTATGTTACAATATTATTTAATTGCCACAGCAGATCCTTTCACATCATGTCCAACTAAACAGCTGTCATGAGAAGAAGGCTGAAAAGCAGACATAATTTCATAGTAGTGGTGGATGAACTTTAGACAAATCAATACAAAAGGAGGAGTTCTAATGTGCCACAATTCTGGTCTTATTAATTCTAGCAAGTAACCAAGGAAGAGCAAATAGTAGTGGTTTTGACTGGTTCATTTTCATGATCGTGTCTGTCCCACTGCCACACAAAACTTTTGTCAGTGGAGCACCAAGGTGGGTATGGAGAGTGCTAAAACCCACACTGCTCCCTCAAAAAAGCCAATTCTTTAACAGTCACCCCTTTCTCCCATAAAATTAATTAACAGTTAACGAGTATAATATATCTGCCTTTCAGATTGTGTTAGTACTACTTTTGTCGTGAAACATTTCACTTATCTACTTGTTAGGAAATTCCACTTGAAAGTGGGAATCCTTGAGGTGCTCACTCCACCAATACTGTAGCAAAAAAGCCACTTGATTCACAAGGTCTGAAGTAAAAGATCGGTTTGATACAAAAAGCAAGTTTAAGACAAGTCAGCTTTGTCTACCTGGAACTTTACACAAATACTAAAGAAAGTCTTTCAACTGTTAATCTCCCAAAATTATCTGCTCTACCAACATAGCCCTTTCTAATAAAAAATTATTTCCTCCAAAATGACGTTACTAAATTATTAAAAAAAACTCCAAAACCTGAATTGAAAGAATGATCATGTTGTAAGGAGCTCCGTAAAAACATTATTTTTAATAATTTTCTAACTTCTTGTGGTTTTAAGGTTGAACAAGTAAACTGATGAATAACCAACTGAAATTGCCAGTTGCTTCAGCAGAAACCACCACCACTTGTTCTACTTTAAATCTGGACAGGGATGAAAAGAATTAGAGGGAAGTTATTAGCCATTATTGATTACCTCAAAGAACTGCAACTGATGCAGAAAATATGAAGTCTTGTAACCCACATGAAGTTTTTAAACCTTGCTTTTCCTTCTACCACGTCACCAGCAATCCCAGTGTCACTAGCAAGCTTTACAGGCTATTTTGTGATAAAAAACCAAAAGTTCATCCTCCAAAACTTGGATATTCAGCACCACAGTGCTTAAATAGCTCAGAAACCATCACTTCCATTTGCTATGCACACTGGCAGTTCTCACAATTGCCTCTCAGTTGGCCTACATGGGCTCTGCTTTGTTTGCAAAGCTTCCTGTATTGTACAGAAGAGCTCTACAGTTTTGTCTTACATGTAGTAGTTCAGGAAGTTTAATTACCACAGGCAGATAGGCTTATCACTGCCTCTATCACCTTATTTAAACAGTGTCAATATCAATTCTCATTAAAATCTAAAGCATTCACCTAAATATCAGCACCAAGCATGCCCTACTCTACCATGTCAGAATACTTCTCAGCAAGAGGAGTTTCCCAAGACACTAATTTATTTTTCAGTAATGTTTACACCTTAACTAACTTCATTTGCTGAGATATCTTGACTTTGACCTAATGAGACCAAGAGTCTTCTCAAACACAAGCATTTCAGAGCACTTTTTCCTCAAACATACACTTGAAGCAAGAATCCTCTGCAGGCATGCACTGATTTCACTCAGAGACACCATGACCTCAAACATTATACATGTGACTTGTTTGCCAAAAATCTCTGCTCAACCTGACTCATAGGTCATGTATGCAGGGTGAAGGTATCTGAGTCATGTGTAAAAAGCACACAGCTTTCTTTGCAGGACCTGCAGCACCCAGTCTGAAGGGACTGATACACACAAATCACTCTTTAACTCCTGCACTCCTATGGGTGGAGCAATGCAGATAGGAAATCTCAGCTAAATTCTGTTTAACAGTTAGTTCATAAAAGCTTCTATTACACTCTTTGACACCAGGTTATGGCACATTAGTCAGAATCTTCATAGCTTTTGATTAATCTCAAAGCTCACAAAGTTTAAAAGACTTCAGTATTAAGCACAAACAAGTTTTGCTCTTAAAACAAAATATGAGTTGCTCCTTGTCAGGTGAATCACCAAATCCACTTGCTCTGCAATTAAATAAGCTCGCTTTTTCCCCTAACAATTTATTTTTCCTGTTACACAACATCTTTCTCCTAATCTACTTTTAAAGACAGGATCACACTATCTCAAAAGAGAGCTCCTTTCAGATATTTAATTTGTAGCTAAGTAGAGTAACCTATCACTGAACAGATACCACATAGACCTGAAGGAAACTTGGGGGTAATGGAGCTTTAGTATGGCACTCGGTACTACATGCACTTCTGCTGATAATAAACTGACACAATACATTATTAACTTTAATTAAAATACACCACCAAAAACCACTGGCCATGTAATTTCTAGTTAGACAGTGTTCTAATGCTCCTGAAGCACCACAAATTCTGTTATAACACCTCTGTTCAAGTGCTGACTCACAGAATCACAGATGTTTGAAAGGATCTCATTCTTTTCTCAGCGCAGGGCAAAGTCCTGCCTAAAAAGCAGGGTCAACACTGAATTCAAACCAGCCTGCTAAAGACTTTCAGGACTTGCAAACCTCCAAGAACAGTGATTCCAAAGTCTCTGGCCAACAAATACTTAACCATCCTTCAAATTATTTTTCCCCTTATACTTGGTTTCCTCTCCAGTGACCTCTCCTGCTCCTTTTTATCATCTCTGTCTCCCATGAACTTCTGAAAAACTCTGACTTCAACTCCTCAACCAAAAAAATAATCAACTTGCCAAGCCCTTGGTCTTGGTGAGCTGTGGCACCTACGTCACAGCAGAACTGATGCTTTCAAGCACTTCCCATTTCCCAGGTACCCAACAGAATTACACATTTCCCACATGATACTGAAACACTGAGGAAAGCAAACAACATCTAAGTTAAGCATTAACAAACACAGGAATCCCAGCAATCTCCCTGACAACCTTAATTTAGTCTGTTTCCCCTCACAGAACAAGCATACTTTTAAACAAGCAAAACAAGCATATTGCCAAACCCATGTAACTGCTCACTGTCACCTCATGCCAGCCTATTCCCAGGGCTGGCACGAGACCAGATGACTGTTTGCCAAAACAATTTACATATTTTCTGCCCATTTCATTGTAAACAAAGATAATGACCAAAAAACCCAGGCTCTCATTCCCACCTCCAGACCTTGAGCCAGTTAAAATGAGGAAAAAAACCACAAAAAACTCACAACATTAGACACAGATTAAACTTTAACTAAAGTACTCCAGTTTACACACTACTAGGATAAAAACTGGAACTAAATTCTCATGGTGCAGTTCTGTCACAAATTTTATGAAACCTGAATACCTGTACAAATTCAACAAATTGTATGAAACCTGAATGTCCCTTTAAATTACATAAAGCAGCAAATAACTGAATTAGTAGTTCTGATTTAGCTCATCTTTAATTACTTGCGTGTGTGTATAACCATCAATTATCTTACAGAGAAATACTTGAACTTATTATTTTCTTTTCTAGCACAGATCTTCCCCTGTACTCAGTGCTGGTGAGGCCACACCTCGAGTGCTGTGTCCAGTTCTGGGCCCCTCAGTTCAGGAAGGACACTGAGGGGCTGGAGCAGGACCAGAGAAGAGCAACGAGGCTGGGGAAGGGACTTGAGCACAACTCCTATGAGGAGAGGCTGAGGGAGCTGGGGCTGTTCAGCCTGGAGAAGAGGAGGCTCAGGGGAGACCTCCTCACTCTCTACAACTACCTGAAAGGAGGCTGTAGCCAGGTGGGGGTTGGTCTCTTCTCCCAGGCAATGATCAGTAAGTCAAGAGGGCTCAGGGTCTTCAGCTGTGCCAGGGGAGGTTTAGGTTGGATATTAGAAAGAATTTCTTTACAGAAAGGGTAATCAGGCATTGGACTGGGTTGCCCAGGGAAGTGGTGGATTCTCCATCCCTGGAGGTTTTTCAGAGACTGGATGTGGCATCAGTGCCATGGTCTAGTAACTGCAGCAGTAGTGGATCAAGGGTTGGACTTGATCTCGGAGGTCCCTTCCAACCCTGCTGTTTCTATGATCTTCTCTTGATAGCCCAGCCTTACTTCCTGTCATTCAGGAATAAATGTCATCAATCAGGATTTGGTCCTTAAAAACACCCAACCAAACAAACCACTACACTTCTGCAGGCCAAGCACCACTGCCCACCTCTTAGTTTCTTATGAAGATCAGGGGAACACAAAAAACTTCCACCTTTCTATTTTAGTTTCCCTTCCCTCAGGATAATGCCTTCAGTTTCCCAGCTCCGTGTCAACCAGAGCCATTTTTAGTCTATCATATAAAAATCATTTCCCTAGACTTCTTCCCAATGCTTTACCTAATTTCAGCTCCATGCCAGGAACCAAAAATATATGTGTATGTGCAGCTATATGTAGCTGCACACCCTCTCCTACCGAGCCCCTGTTCAGCACTCCCCTGGATGTGTGAAAAAAGTTCTGGGAAGGAGACACGCTCCTGTCAGCACACTTGGAGCTCCTTGAATTACACACAACACATGACAGAGTGCAGGTTGATTCATCTCTATAACTCTACTGATGAATTGTAAGTTATAAAGATGAACCAAGAAAATGTCCACACCCAACTCTGAGAACTTTGTATATGAACTCAGTGACAACTCAGCACTTGCACAGTGGGGCTTCTCTATCAAAAGTCCCAAATACACCTTCATCTTATTAGCTCAGTGAAGAGAACAGGGATGAGGTACCAGTAAGGCTGCTCTCCGAGTACTTAAAGTTATCACCAGCCTCAGCAGAACCAACTCCTCATCCAAAATTCAAGTCAGCAAAATTTAGTAAGATTATTCTCCTATATAATGTATGAAGCCTTTCCCTGATTACAGTCCTATTCTTCCCTTGCAAAGCCATGGCAGTAATTGGTAAATCTGGCTGTCCACTCACACCTGCTCCATTTCAAACCCCTCAGTCCCACCCTTCCCTCCTCAGCAGTGAATGACTCTGCTCATCAGTTTCATGCCCCATTTGTGCACATCTTGTCCAGTGACAAAAATCTGCTTCCCCATTCAACCCCCTCACTCATTTATAGCAGCAGAGGCCAGTCACTTATCTCAGGGCTAAACTAGCTTTCAGAATGATCTGATTTAAGCAACATATCACTGCTCTGATCCATGGGCTGCTGGACTGCAATCATCTACCCCCTCAAGAAACAAAGTCATACTACTGCGAATGAAGTCAAATATTAACATAATGTTCCTTTTTCCACTAAATGTAATAATAAAAGTCTGCTATAATGATTCTAGAATAACTGAATAGAGCATGCAATGGAAATACTTGCCCTGTTCAGTCCAATTTTGAGCTCATTTTACCTCAATTTTTCAAATCATATAATTTTTTCAGAACAGAGTGTTCTCTTCTGCTACAGCAAAATTCAAATTCATGTCCGCAGCTTCCAAGAGAAACCCTTTCCTGTGTGATTTTTAAATCAGTTCCCTGCAGGAACCTTCAAGAAGCCTTCTCAGCTACTGTAGCCAGGAAATAGTAAAGGCAGCACAAACATAAATAAACACGGTGTTTATATGAAATTGACTTACGTTTAGCCTATGCAAGGAAACAGGAGTTTGTTTCCAATAACACCGTGGAACAAAACAAGACACCATATTTGGGTATCTTTTGCCAAAATATTTATTGTCACTTTTAATACAAGCGCACTTCAAGTCCATTGGAGTTCCTCTGAAGCAATTATAACTTTCAGTAACTTTTCTACGCCTCATTCGTTACAAATTTAACAACTTTCCCACACAGTTTCTAACTTCGTTTTCAGTGGCAAAAAATATCCCACACCGCAGTTGCCAGGCTGATCAGCCCAAAGCCCTACACTCGATGGAAGGAACAGAAGATGGGAGCACTTGGATACTTAAGTTTTACCAACAGCTGTGAAAACGCTTGCAACAGATTAAGTAAAGTTTGTAACTAGTACTCTATTCAGGACAAAGGGGAAGCAACGTTTTAAGTGCTGCTACACTGTTGCAATTAGAAACGTAATAGAGAACTGAGCTAAAATGGGCTAGTTCAGTGTTAGAAGAAGTAACAGAAGCAAAAATCGAAGGTAACACTTTCACATTAACTATTTTTACTGCTTGGGAATGTATAAAGTGTGATACAATCCAGTGCTGTTGGCTTTGAAATCTATGTGTGCTTCAAGTCATTGTGTCTGTAGGTAAAAATATCTTCTTAAAAATCAAAAAGCACAGGCATAACCCACAAACTCTACAGGCCTAAAGAGGGTTTGTGTTCCAACCTGCGTGAGATCTTCCCAAAAATAGGCTGGGAAACACACAAATCCTTACATTACGCTCGCATTAGCCGAGAAGTTCCATCGGGAAGCACGTGGTTGGCATCCCGATCAGAAGCGTTCTGGATTGTTCACACAGAGCCAACCCCACCCTGTGATCTTTCGCTGGGGCAGAGCAGAGGTTACGCCGGGCAGAGCAGGGGCTGTCCCCCGTCACCACCATCGCCGGGAACACGGGAATTCCCGGCTCCAGCCGCCGCCCCTCCCGGGGGCTGTCACCTGCCTGCACAAAGAGCCCCCGCACGCCCGCGGAGCCTCAGCGGGGTTTCAATCACAGAGGGCACCCCCAGCCCTCCGCGCGCCCCGCATTCCCCACGGGGAAGCACCGCGGCGGCACCCGAGCGATGCCCGAGCCTCCTCCGCCTCCTCCTCCTCCCCGCGCCCGGGCCGTTCCCTGCCGGTCTCCCGGCCGCGCTCACCAGCTTGGGCTTGTTCCGGCTCTCCTCTTCCGCGGCGCGCCCGCCCCGCTTCGGGTTCATCCTGCCGGAGCCCAGCGGCTCCTCGCCGCCACCGCCGCCGCCCGCGCCCGGAGCCGCCTGCCCGTCCATGGTGCCGCCGCTCCGCTCCGCCGCTGCCCCCGGGGCCGCGCTCTCACGGCCCCATGTCCCCCCCGCTCCGCTCCGCTCCCCCGCCCGGGGCGGCTCCCGGCGCCTCCCCCGGACCCGCCGCCCGGGCGCTGTGACGCGCACGCGCGAGGGGCCGCCCGGCGCCACCGCGCGTGAGCGGGCGCGTGCGCGGTGCGGAGCGACGCGGAGGGCGGGGGGTGAGGAGGGAGGGAGGGGGGCAGGAAATGGCAGAGCCTCCGCGGGGCGGGCGGGCGGGGGGGGGGGTCCCACCTAAATACCACTCCCCGGGAAGGTGGAGCGAGCGGGAGAGTTGGGCAGGGCCTGGGGCGGCGTGTGGGTGGGTTTGTCATGGAATAATAGAATGGGCTGGAGTAGGATAATTGGAATCTTGAAGATCGTCTCGTTTCCCTCCGCTGCCGCGGGCAGGGACACGTTCCGCTAGGCGAGGTTGTTCCAACCTGGTCTTGGACACTTCAGGGACGGGGCAGCCACAGCTTCTCTGGGCAACCTGTGCCAGGGCCTCACCACTCTCACAGGGAAGAATTTTTTGCTAATATCCAAACTACTCTGTCAGTTTGAAGCCATTCCGCTTGTCCTGTCACTCCAGGCCCTTGTAAATAGTCTCTCTCCACCTTTCTTGTCAGCTCCTTCAGGTACTGGAAGGCCACAATTCAGTCAGCCTTCGGAAGCCTTCTCTTCTCCAGGCTGAACAATCCCAACTCTCCCAGCCTTTCCTCCATCCCTTGATCAGCTTGGTGCCTCCTCTGGACTCACTCCAGCAGCTCCGTGTCCTTCCTGTGCTGGGACCCTGGGGCTGGAGGCAGCTCTGCAGGTGGGGTCTCACCTGGGCAGAATTCCCCCCCCCTCCCCTGCTGCCCAGGCTGTAGGATCAGCCCAGACAAGGGGGGTTCAGGGCTGGGGCATGTCCAGCCTCTCACCAGCACCCCCAAGTCCTTCTGGGCAGGGCTGCTTCCAACCTGTTCCTTCCCAGGGCTCCTCCCAGCCTCACCTAGACCTGGTTCTCAGGACCCCATCCAGCCTAGCCTTGGTTGGATAACATGGTATTTTAACTAAATTTCGACTGTTGTTACCACAAAATAAAAGAGTTATTTTTTCCTCTCGAAATTGAGAACTCCAGTCCCTAACATCTGAGTCATCTACATGTGCTCATGGTTCACAACAATGAAAAATTGCTTAAACTGTTTCTGTGGATTCCAGAATCCCTTTGGCTGAGTCTCGCTGGGTAAACTGAAGGTCTATCAGAATGGCCTGTGTCAGTGCAGGAGGTGGAAACATGGCTGGTTATTAAAGGCATCATCTTGACAGATGTCCTCATATTAATAAAGCAAAATACACAAATTTTGTTGGTATAACTGAATCTGTGCTTGGTAAATTATACTGAGAAAACAGTCATGAAAACGGTCATGGTTTGTTGTTTTGGTGGGACAAGGGCAATCCACAACTTGAGAGTTCACATTTAGATACAAATGTATTAGTTGATTGCCCTCTAGAAGAGGGTCCCGTCTCAGCACTGCTTCCACAGTGGGTTTGTTCTGTTAAAAAGGCAAGTGAGACCAGCACAGTGAATTTTCAAATCTCTGTGTAATACACACAAAGTTAAATAAGGGCTGGGATTCAGGTAGCTTTCTGCATTTCTTGGGACTGTCTGAGGCTTACCTGAGTACTGGATGAAATATTTCTCTTTTAAATCCAGCAATGAAAACCAGCTGATAAAATCTGACAATACCAGCTTTCAAATAAAATGACAGCTCTTAAATTTGCAGAGGTCTTAAGATCAAAGTAGAGTCTTCACAGCAGAAGTTAGTAGGTTATAAAATAGGCCAACTCTGCCCTAACTGTTCTGTTCTAAACTTTCCTTTGGGATGCACCTCTTGTTTTTAGTACAAGTTTTCATTTGTTTCATTTTGTTGACTTTAACCGTAAATATTTGAGCATAGTTTATGATACCATCATAACCATATATAACTTGGAATTATGAAATTAATCACAAAATTGATCACTTGTTTGCAGTGTCAGTCAATGTAATGTTATTTTCAACTACATCCATTTGTAATTTACAGGGCATTATTCTACAGCAACAGTTTAACAATGGCTTGCCAGTTTCAATTAAAAAGAAATGCTCAAATCTGGTTTTTTCCCTTCTCTTCAGTTACCCTTAGTGAACATCTTGGGTTTTTTTCTGTGCTGCCTCTATTTGTCTGTATTAAGCAACACCTATAACTGGAACACAAACCTCAGTCGTTCCAGAGTCATAGAAAATAGAGAATAATTTCCAACTGCCTGACATCTCTGTGCACAAATTTAAGAGTTTTTAATCCAAACCCTGTAGCACAGGTTATTCAGTATAACTCTTAAATGCTCAAGAACTTTTTATCCTCAAATTTTCTAAATTTGCCACAATACAACTCATACTGCTGGACACTGGACTGACATCTAAGACTGACCTCCAAGATTCAAGAGCAGCAGGCACAACATAACAAAAATACTTTGTGGCATGAGTGAAAACAAGTGCATGTGGCAGAAATCGAGAAAATTGAGGCCTTGAGTTAATTTAGTTTTTTATGGAGTAAAACTCAGATCACGTTCATGATCTTAAACAGAAAAGCACTTAAACATAGAAGTCAGGTGGAGGGACTATGCATATCTTTAGTGCTGGTATACAGTAAAAACTCTACCTTTGTCTAAGTGATGGAGAAAAGATGTGAAACCATGAGGCTGTGGCTGCACCATGTGATGAAAGAGCCACCCCACAGCTGCTCTTAGTTCCTCTTCCTGCTGTTTGCCTGCTCTCCTGGGACAGATGGCTGCTTGGTTAAGCATAGTTATGCCATTTTTTTTAACTGTAATTTACAAATACTTTGCAAGTCTCCACACAAGTCTCCACACAGAGTTTTCACCTGTGGCTTAAAATTGTTGTTTGAGTTGTACAGAGCGTTGCTACAGGATTTGCTGGAGACCAGCTTTTGAAAAGCTTGCTATAAATCAATGTCATTAGATCTGCTTCACAGCCTCCTCAGCAGAACTTAAAGCCTCCTGTGTTCTTTTTGAAAATGTTTTTTGTCATACTCCTGCATTTCAGTATTTTGTTTCCCCCACCCCTACCCAGTTTTCAGGACCAAGAAACAAATATTTTGTGTATGAATCATATGAGCATACAAACTCTGCAGGCAATTTTAAGCAAAAGGAGTGAGGGGAAATAATGTAGCTATCACACTTAGGAAAATTTAAATGGAAAAGCCTCTCAACACCAAAAGAAAACAAATAAACAAAAAGAAAAAACCAGAAAACCACAACTCTGCTTAAGGCAACCAGACAAATCTCAGATCAGTCTGGCAGACACTTTGCTGTGTAGTATTTTGGCTCAACTCCGAGAGAAACATAGTGTGGCCTGAGGGTGGAAACGAGTAGTTGTACAAACTGTTCTTAACTTGGTTTCATCTCTGAAGCAAATGGATTTTAAAACTATGCCTTTTACAAATATCATTTCACAACATGGAAAACATGTAACTCCAAAAGGCCACTGCTGTGGAGATGCTGACATTTCTCCTTGTGGTTTCGTGTCTAATCTCAGTCCTCTTTAGTCACACAGCCACAGCAGCTCACAGAGGTCACACAATTATCTTAAAGAAAAATGATCAGAGGCTGATCAACATATGATATTTTGAGCCTCTCCAAAACATGTGTTATTTTATATCTGACTTGGAACAAAATAGGCCTTTGAAGATGATTGACTGACCCAGCAATATAAGACCTCACAGCTCTAACGTTCTTCCTCTAAACAGATCAAAAGTACAATCATGTAAGCTTGCAGAAGACATGCACTCCAAGTATATCTGAAAAGGAAAAGGATTCTGGGTTTATGAGAATTTACAAATTCAGTGATAGAATTTCCATTTACCAGAGAAGGCATAGACTTCTGCTTGATAACTGCTGTTCAACCAGCTGTAGTTGACAGGTCACCAAACAGCTGTTCAGATTTCAGTCCTGGAGAAATGTTCAAATCTCCATGTTGGTAGAATTAAAGAAGAAAGTTAACATTGCCCATGACTTTGTCCTAACTGCACTGGAGGGAAAAAAAAGGGAAAAGTAATTGCTCTGTATACTACCACAAGAGAAAACACATGGTATTGAACTTAACCACAAGCAGGAAACATGTTGCTAAGTCAACCAGTAGTACATTCCTTAGCTTTTCATCCAAAAATTCTATGTCATTAGCACAACCACTCTACCACAGAAAACATACCACAATCCTTCCACTACTCCTGTTGAGCTGTAAACTTTCCTCAAGCTCTTTTCCCTCTTCCCGATCGGTGTCATCACTGCTGTCAGTTTTTACTCTCCTGCCTCCTCCTCCTTTCTGCAATTTTAGTCAGATCCTATTTACATTTAGGAATTTAAAAAAAAATTCCCAAATTTATCTTTAGAAAGAAGTTAGTTTAAGATGGCTTAGAGTGCATGAGAATGTGGTAAATAACAAAATCACAGGACCTATATCTTATTGTAACACATAGAAAATAGAATTAGAAGTATTAACTACTAAGCAATTAAAATAATGAAGAGCATTATATATATGAATAGATAGTCCCTTTTGACAAAATAACCTCACTTTCTAAAAAATACTGACTACTTAATAAATATTATTTATTTGCAAATCTAAATCAAAAAAAATCCATTAAGATAATTCTAAGAAATACTTGTTTGCTAAAGCTTTATTTAATCTAAAACAATCATTTCCTAGCCTGCTAGGGGAAATAATTGAACATCCTATAGTGTTTCTGTAAATTAAGTCTCAAGAAGTTACCACCATATTTATATAAAATGTATTAGTGATTTGAAGGTACATTAAAACATCCTGTATTAACCATTAAAACAAAGAGATGTTTCACATTTCAGTCATGAACAGTATCACAAATGTTAATTAAAACCACAGCTGATTCTGAACATGGATAAGGATTACAGCTGCAGCAAGGCTAATTTTCCAGCTACAGCTCCAGTTTGTTTTTAAATAGCTGTGAGATGACTGCACAACCATTCATTTATTGGGCTATAAACTTTTCAGTTCCAAGTTAACTTACACATTTTGTCTGTACTCGTTAATAGGAAGAGGAAGTTTCCAGCTTCCCACCTATTGTTTAGAAAACTTTTCATGCTGCAGATGTTACCAAGGTTGTTATCCCTGTGCTCACAGCAGACCTGCAGTTCAGCTTTATTTACTAAGTCTAGCTCTAATTTAAAATGTAAAGTACTGGAGCTGGATGAGTTATACCACTATTAAATGATGCACTAAAAGTATGAAATTTACTTGTGTCAAGGCACTCCCTTCATTAAAGTGACTTATATAATCCAGAAATAAACTGAATAATTGTTTTAAATCTGAAGAAATCTTTAGTGATTTCAATTTACTCCAGGCTAGGCTCCCCTAGTACTTAGGAAGCAAAACATCAATATGCTTTTTATGTTTATATTTTACTAATTATTACTTCCTTGTTACAAACACTTCCCCTTCTTGAAGCAATTAACTAATTTAGTGGAACTCTGTTGTCAGTGTTTTTTCTATTTCTGTAATTCTAGATCACAACTGTTTATATTTTCCAAAAGATTTTCTGCTTTCAGGTTTTAACATGAAAGCAGAACATAATTCTTGCGACATTCGTGTTTTCTAGAAACAAGGCATGCTTGAAAAATTTGCACAGAATTACTTCAGAGGACAATGTAAAAAAATAAGTAGAAATTATTTTTCTTGATTTTGGGCTTTTCCTATAGGAAAAATTAACCAAAACAAACAGCTGATATAGAAAGTAATGGTAATTAGTTAATAATTGCTACTCTTCAACTGCTCTATGTGAATAAAAGACAGTTACATCTCATAATACTGAGTTTACTTCCCAGCTTGAAAGAACTGAAGATAATCTATACTGAGAGAGAAAAAAAGGTTAATATTGCCACTAAATACCATGTCTCTGTTTTCAAACATACAATTATTATTACTCATATGTGCTAACCTACCTTACAGTTTTTAACAACATAGTACATCTTTCTTTATTTAAAGTCAGTCCCAATAGTTATTGTGGATTTAAATAGAGTATTCAACGTGCCAGCAAAAGCTACTAATTTTTTACACTTTTTCTGTCATCTCTAGTGTTTTAGACACCAAGCACCTCTGTATTATCTGTACTTGATGTAATTCAGAGAGCATGTTATGTCACTGCCTGCAGTACTGCAGAAGGCAACGGAAAAGATATTTCTTCAGAATGTGCAGTTTTTTCCCATCTAAGGTTACTGGTGTTTTGTTGTGTGTCCTGCACATCTCCCTACAGACCCGTGGCTGAGTTGCATAGCTTATCAGGCTGTGGTTTCTTCCCCAAATTGTTTAGGAAATGTCTTTTGGTGTTCCTGTCTCACAGTACAATTCGCTTTTCAAACATAATTAAGTAGTTCAATGTAAGGTCCTTGTATTTACTGCATGGGTTCCCTCGACCACATTCAGCACTAGAGACTTTTCTATTTGTCTTGCTTTTCTACATCTTCACAGCTTTTCACAAAACTAAATACCACAAGCATTCTCTGAACAAACCACTCACACCAGCCTGTAAATGCCCAGGGCTGGTCAGAGCAGGACACAACAGAACTGGGTGTTTGATGGCCACATCGCTCTACATGGAAACTTTTCTACTTTGTTTATTTTGACTACAGTTAAATCTGTATCATGGGCAAATAGTGCTTATAATTTCTGTGCCTGATACAAAGCCCAGCAAATAAGAATTCTACCATGCAGGGAATGAATACTCAGTGGAGTAGTTTTAAATGTATCTCACCACAGCCCATACTTCAACAAGCAGATTTCTGGGTGGAAATAAAGTTCTTTTTGATGGAAATAATACACATAGTTTAAGGCATTAGTAATGCTAATGAAGAGCTTCCAGACAGATGGACATAAAAAGGCCTGATTAAAGCTAAAGACCATGTTAAGAAATCCTTATTCAAATTGTTCGTAGAGTTTTCACCCGTAGTAATTGCCTGTCCAGCATATTAATAATAGTTTCCCTTTCTAGAAAGAGATGGACTGTTTTTTAACTCTTCTTGTGTTTGTGTGCAGCACATATCATTTATTGGTGGTGTATGGAGGGACTTCCATCACCAGGTCTGCATCAAGGTTTTTTCCATAGTTAAGCTCACTCCACTAAAGCCCATTTTTGGGGAGAATGGTGGGACACATTTTACAATTGTGTCCTTTTACATGAACTAACAGTACAATTCTTTTAACAGCTCCTTTAAAGGGGGATAAACTAGTCACATGATACATTTATTTAGTAGGTAAACTAATTTTCTTATATAATTTCTTCATGTTATTTAAAGGATTGACTTGGTTAAATATCTTGAAAAGCAGGTATTGCAACTTTGAGGAATGAGAAAAATTACCCTGAGCAGGAATGTATTTGGTGTACTCCCTATATTGCTTTTGGTTCGCTTGATATTTGTGTTTAACTTAAAAGAATGTATAGTAACTACCACTAAAATAAACCTTATTCTAGCTTTACTGAGAGAAAAACCTAGGCTAATATGCAATCTTGTCATCCAGCACAGTTCTAGTAGGAAGGTGTTTAATAGCACAGGAAAGGTCAGGGTTTCCTAGTTTGGTCAAAAGGTCATTCCAGACTTCACTGAGGATGATTTCACTGCAGTCTAAGGGAGGAGTGGGACTGGCATGAAGCTCTGTGGTGTCTGTCTGCTGAAATTTGGGGTTCTGTGGTCTAAACCATGTTTATTGCTTGGGGGGATTTGTCTCTTTAAATTCTCCCAAGGGCATTTGAACCTCCCACCCCCTCATTAAGGAAACAGTTTTAGCAACCTGAGGGCGCTGGAAGTACCCCTGGGGTGGAGGTTGAGGGATTGCTTGTGTGCAGGTAACAATTCAGTTAGTTCTCAAGTCTTTGCTGTGAAGTTCCTGCTTTCCTTTTCTATGTATAGTTCTTCTAGTTTGACTAATGGAAAGTTATAAGTTGGAAGTTGCTTCAAATTTTATTTGAACTTTGGTGTTACTTTAAAGCATTAGGGTTGCTGTAAAAGGAATTTTTTTTTTGTTTCTGCCTCTTACTCTTTCCTCTCTTAGTACTTTCTTTTGTGTACACCAAATGTTCTTGTGACTGGTGTTAAGTGGATTGCAAAAGTTATCTGGCTTCAAATTTACCTTATATTTTTTAAATGGCTGATTTTAGCTCAGTTCCTTGAGTTTGCCTATCATGTGCTCTCAGAAATGCCTGCACTGGTATAAGAGGGAAGGTAGGTAAGAGAACAGTACAAGGCCCCTTTATCATTCAACAATCCTTTTCAGGAATCCGGCTCCCTGCTCTGATCTGGCCCAGCTGTGTCATCTTGGCTCAGGCTGCTGAGGAAATTGCCAAATTTTGAGGAACAGCTGTGAGAAAGGCTGTGAAACAGAGCCATGTGAGGTGAAAAACGAATTTACAGGCTGAGATAGGCTTTTTGGTAGTTTAAGGATTAAAAAGGGAAAATATTAACATGGAAACATGAAATCCTAAGTGAAAATATTAGGAACTTAATGAAAGATATCCACATAAGAGTTGTAATGCTGTATTGCTCTAGCCAGGGAAAGCTCATTTTTATCTTCTAGGAGTTTGCTTGTGTGGCCAGCAAGGATATTTTATGTATTTTATTAGCCTGGTGAGTGTGCTGTTCTTAATGAAATAACTTGTTAATCCCAAGTTATGCTTTATGTGTGTTACCTTTTAAGTTATTGTTTTACGTTTTCCAGCTGCTTACATATCTTGTTTGTGCAGTCTGTCTTCAAAGTGAAGGTGTCTAAAAAAGTGACCAAAGCAGTGGGTGTATTTTAGTAGTATTATTGGTTTGAACTATGTAATTATATAGAGGGATGTGTTTTGACTCCTTTGACTTGATATGGGAAGTATCAAGATGCAGTTCTTCTAGTTTCATGACAAGAGAAGAGCTTTTCTGGATTAGTTCCTTCAGCCAAATCAGTTTAAATAGAAATGTATTTGTTTTTTTCTGGTCCTTTTTGCATCTTAATGTAATATTTTAAATATTTACATAATGATATCCTGATGTTTTTAGATCATTCTGTGAGTTCAAAATGGCATTTGTGTTTTTGTCAGTTATTTTCTTTACCCTTGTTTAATGAACCTAATGTAGCTGTTAGATGCTTAATTTTTTGAAACTTTTAAGTAATTCATAAAATATCAGAGTCTTAGTATGAGTCAAATTTTTCTTTTCATCCTTTGTGCTCTACTAATTTAATCTTAGTATGATTTCAACCTGTTAAATTGACTCTTGAAATTACTTTTCCAAACTAAATCTGCCCTTTAACAGAGCTATTTATTTTGCTCTATCTCTAATAAACAAATGCCTGTCCCAAGACAGTATCTATAGTTAAAAATCTACTTAAAGCTTATTCTGTAGGTGGATCCTAGAACATCATGGCTTTTCTGGGTTGTGTAAATGACAATGTTCCTTGGATTTTTTCCTAACAGCACAAAACTATATTTATTTCTATTTGGAAGCTGGTTAAACAAGCACTGGCTGCAATGTGCTCAAACAGGCTAAGGCAGAATAAGTGTCTTGCTGCAGAGCAGTGTCCAATGTTACCTTTGTGTTAACTGAGGAAAGCATTAATCAGCACATGACACCGTGTTGCTCAGGCTCTGAACTGATTAGTCTGAGTTTTCATGGCTCTCCTTGGTATCCAGGCACACCTAAACAACCAAACATGGCCCTGGTTCAGTGTAGGGACTTTTGCAATGCTGCCTTTGGAGGACCTCTTCTACTGCTTAATTTTTTTTTTTTTTTTAAAGCTTGTTGTCTAGATTAGCTTCATGACTGAAAAACAATTCAGTAAAACTGATCTTCAGAGTTTAGTTCCTGGTTTTTGAGTAGTGTTTGAGAGACCTGTCATTTAAGTGAGGTAAGTCACTTAATCACTTAATGTAATTACATGGTCACTTGATCATGGTTGTATAGACTGGAAAATATTTTGATCATGAAAATGTTTAGATAAGGGAGATGACGTTATTGTGAACAACTCCCAGTTTTTAACAACTGAGACATTATTTCAGTTTTCATAATGGTTATGAAATTGGGGGTCTCGGGCTTTACATTCATTGTGTCACACTCTTAAATTCTCAACAATACTGTCCACAGACTTCAATAATATTTATTGTTATAGGAGAGGTAATCAAGTATATATTCCTCTGTTGCTAAATATAGCAGCAAGCTGTTTATGAGTCAGGGCTCTGGCAGATAATTCTACTGCATATCAGTGAAAACCTTACTGGCTAGCAGCTTGTTAGAATTTCCTAAATTTAATACCAGCTTTGAAAGACAAGTAATTGCTCAAGTATGTCCAATGCTTACACTTATTTCTGTATAAATAGTTTTATATTTAAAATAAGCTAGCATAAGAAGTTTGTTATCGTCTCAGATTAGCAGACCAAGAGTACCCAGTGACTAAGGAGCTGGACACTTGACTGAGATGAGGAAACAATCTTTGCTGGTTCCTGACCGGTTACTTGAACCTGTGGCTTTTACAATGTGACTGCCCTGGCAGATGGGTTATATTAACTGAATCTTTTCACAGAAACAACAAGAAAATCAGAAGTGATTGGCATGTTTAAAAAAATAAACATTTCTAGTCCAGAGCACTATGTGAGAGAGTGAAATGCCCAGTTAAGTTCCATTAAGCGAATTCCAGAACAGGCCTTTCAGCACAAGATGCTCCTATCACAGGGGTGGCAGGTACCAGATGCCTCATTCTGAAGATGGGGAAGGTTTTTCTGACACTGAGACATCCCCTCCAGAGCATGTCAGTCCTTGCTCACATCCCCTGCTGCTCCAGACTGTGTGTGTGGCTGTGCTGTGGCTGCAGCTCTTCCCAGTTCAGGCTCCTGTTGACACTCTGTCAGCAGCCCTGATTAGACACTGGCACAAAGACACGAGCACTCAGCAGAGCACTTCCTGCACTCTGCCCTGCTCCAGCTACAGACAGTTCAGTGTGTCCACACTTCTTTGCACTCTAAAGCAATAAAGCAGGATGTAAATAATCTTGTTCATTGATAATTCATTATTTGCTCTGTTTAGTTCCACATCTGTAGTTCGAATGCTGAACTCAGTGCATTTTGCTGTTGGTTCCTGAATATTTATTTACTAATTAGATGTAGGAAACAAAATTAAATAACTATGGGAACTAGTAGAATGCAGTAATTTAACATTAAGTCCTGGGCTAATATACTTATTTAGAACTAAAGCTAATGAAGTGTTAAAGTGATACACGGCAACCAAGATTATGCTAATCTGGTTTTAGTGATGTGAACAGGAGAATTTTTGAGCTTCTTTTTAAAAATCAAGTATCCTGTTCCAACAAGTGAACAAAGGAATAGAGGAGTTTGATTCTCTAAAATGAAATATATTAAGAGCATTAGTAGTTGCCTATAACATATTCCTATGATGACAGTTCTGTTTTTTCATAAAATGATTGTTTAGAAAATATATGCATTGCTTGAAATGAAACATCTTCTTCTAAAACATAGACATTATTAAAAATGTAAAAGCTTTTTGATTATAGAATCATTTTGAAGAAAAAAGTGGTCCAGACAGCACATATAGCATCTTTGGATTTGTTTTTTCCTTTTCCTATCGAAGTGTCTTCATAAACGACTATATTGTATTTGTATGTTGTCCTCTTTGGAAGTTACAGTGTGATTCCAAAGCAGTAACAGTTGTTGGGAAGCTGGTATCATATGTTGCAGATGTTGAGGTTGTTTTGAATCCACTTCATTATGTTGTGCACCTTTTGGCAAAGTAAGTTATACCCTCAGGAATTTTACTTTTGTGACAGTAACTGTTTGTAGATGGCAGAAAGAAAATCAGTGGAGTCACTGAGTTCATTAAGTTTTCAAAAAACAAGTGGAGGTGGCATTTTGAAATATGATTTACTGGGCATGGTGGTATTCAGTGGAAGGTTGGACTTGATGGTCTTGGAGGTCTTTTCCAACCTTAATGATTCTATGTCTTGTTAGTAGAAGAGACAATGCTTTATTTATGTGAGATGCATCTGATTTCCTACTACAATATACCATTTAATGAAACTCTCAATCAGATGCCCAAACTGTATTGGAATTTTTTTATGTTTAATATTTATAAGTAGTTGCATGTTAATAAATTATTACAAATGTCAATTTTTAGATATTGAATTTGCGGTATCATTTGTCCGTGTCAGCTTACTTTTGTAGCTCTGTAGATTTTGTTAATGAATTTGAGAGTTCTAAAGAATGACAGCTTTTTGTTTAAAAATGCAATTTAAGATCTCCTGAGTAGTTCATTTAGGAGTCTCAAGTAATGGTGCATTGCTGCTAAATCCTCAGATTATGTTGGAACTATAAGAAGTTGCTGGGGCAGAGACACTTCTAAGGATAAACTTAATGGTTCTTGACTTTAACATTCTATTGCAGCCCTGACTGTTCTAGTGAATGTTCTAGTGCTTATTTTTCCTGTGTACTATGTGACCAGTAGCCATGAATAAGCTGAATTTAGCCTGAGTCATAAGTGATAACAAACATTTTACCATCCTATTGGTATGTTGTTTCAGAGGTGGGTTTATGTTGGAATTTGCACCTGTCTGACACATACTGACCTGTGTCATTCAAGGGCTATTTCTGTTTCTCCAGTGTGAAGTAAAAGCTTATTTCACATCAGAAATAGGTGTGTGCTGGCTCATCATGGGGCAGCACTGCTTTGCCCTTTAGATCTGTTCTACCATGTGCCTGCATACCTTTGGGAACAGTGATGAAAGATGAGGGAAGGGATAACAGGAGAGAGGGGAAAACCTAATCTTTGAAGAATTAGGGATCCTGGGAACGTGTGCACTTCCCACCCACCCCTTCACTTTACAACCTGGCAGCAGTTCAGTTTTACTGCCTCAGAGCTTCTTCAGCTTTTGGCTGCTCCTACCTTTCCCCATGTACAGTTAATTAAGAAATTCACTGTTTTCTGTCTTTCATGAGACCAGTTCTCTCATGAAATGGCAACAGTGGTTTGGAGACTTCATACAACTGTCACACCAGTTCCTTTGACTAGTGTCACAAAAATAACATCACTTTTAGGGGAGAGAAATGAGTTATCTTGGAAAAAAATACCTTGAATGACAAATGTCATAAGCATAGGGCAGACCTATGGGAACAATAATGAACAAGTATTTATAGAAAGAGAAGGCATACGGATTTTACATAAGTTTTTGTGGTTTGTTTTTTTTTTTTTTTGGTGGGATATGTCAGTATATACCCCAGGGAAATATCAGTATGTGGAAACAAGCACTTTGTCTGTAGACAAAGTTAAGCTGTTGTTAGTTACATGATGACTAATGTGACCACACAGTGAGCAGAAACCAGGAAACAGCTTCTTGTCATACTTCCTTTGGGCGATGCTTCATCACGGCACTGCTCAGAAGGGAAGGGTAATTTGGCAGCTCTGGGACACGCCCAGTGTTGTACCCTGGAGAAAGGGGGTACAACCAAATCAGTTAGGGTTGTTAAAATAACAAATAATGCTTTTTGACCAATTATTCAGTTTCTCCTTGTGCATGTACAGGAACTAAAAGGAAGTTTTGGTGGTGCCAGTGATCTTTCTACAGACATCCAGAGTTGCTACATGGTAGATCTTTGAATAATGATGTCTCATGATTAAAGCTTGAGTGCTCCATTTGCTGCAGGATCAGTGAAGAGGTTTTTGATTTAATGAAGAAGTAAATATAAATGAAACACACATTTTAAAAATGGGGGCTTTTAAGCAGCAAAACAGGCATAAAATTAGTGTAAAGCATTGAAATGACTCTTAAACTCTGCTTAAAGCAGTGTTTTCCTGTTGACAGACAAAAGTTCATGGAATACTTCTTAAAAGAAATGTAGGTTTCTGCACTCAGTCAACACTTCTTTTGCTGTGTAGGGTCTGTGCTTCAAATTGAAATGTTTCAAGTAGCAAATACTTGTGGCTGAGGTCCTTTGACTCAGCACTTGTGTCTGAGTCATGCTGCAGACAGAGGATGAGAAACAGTCTGTGTGATCTCAATAGTAATTTTTAATTGCTATTTGATCCAATTTGAGCATCTCTAAAGTGATGGATCTTGTTTTAAGCCACGTTGGCAGCGGTGGCACAGCCGTGATTAACTGTAAGACATTTGTTTTGTGAGTCCTGCATGTAGCTACAAAGGGGTGTGAGTGAAAGGGGAGTACCCAGCATTTACTGACAGTATCCTTTAAACATTGAATGATGACCAGTATGTTAGTTAAAACCTGAGTGAATGCAGCTAATGATGTCCCTCTCTGTATTTCTGAAGCTGAAACACAGACCAGTCTGACTCACTATTAAACACACCAAAAAAAAAAAGCTGTTAAAGGGAGCTGCACTAGACCTGTTGCTGCATGGAATTCCTAAAGAACTTGTTTGGTGCGGGTGAGGGAGAGATTTGGAAAGCCTAATGATGTTTATAAAGGCAAAATTCTAACAATAAAGCATTCAATGAATGGGAAAAAGCATTGCTTTTATTCTTAGAAAATACTACTTATATCTCTTTAATTTTTTATTTAATTTCCATTTTTCTGAATGCTCTCCTTAATCTAATTCCTTTTCACATTAAGTCTGAACAAATACTTTGCTTTGGAGTAAGGACTGCGTGCATGCTTCTTTCTACACTGTTTTTTTGCAGATAAGGCTTTTACTTTCCAGACCTCATTAAGCAGTCAGTTGAGCAGGCTAAATGAGTGTTCCAAGTGGTAATGGATACTTACTCCGTGTAAGTACAACAAGATTATGAGATACTGGAATGCTGAGTACTTAACTGCACAGTATTATTTATATTACAAATGAATGCATTAAATAACTCAGATGTTCATGATAGAGATGTGATATCCTACCTGTTAATAGAGTTGATCTGGGTTACTAGATAAGGGGTTTTGTTTTCTACTTTTGGTCTTGTATCTTCCATTCCACTATCTAAGTGGATCTGAGCCTTTTGTGAAAATAAGTGCCCCATTTCAAGATATTTAACCCTCAATAGAATATGAGTAGGCAGAAAGCTTCCAGCCAAGCATGTTTGTGAAAATCAGGTTGTGTTATGTCAATCTAATTTACACACATTCTAAGTTCTTATTTTGATTTCTATTCCGTACCATTCCAGGTTGTTGTTACAATGCTTAAATAATATTGCAAAACTTGCCTTGAGTTCTCCAATCTTGGACTACAGGTATCCAAATATAAGGAAGTTCAGATTCAAATAGTTCATGGTTTGCGAATTATGAAAGATCATACAAATAAAAACAAAACTAAGGCTGTAAAAGGATAATTAATCTGATGAGCAGCAGAGTTCATGAAGCCTGGCTTCCTTAACTGTCTTGCTCAAGTTCTCATATCTAAAGTATAATCTCTGAAATTTTTCCAGCAGATGAGGCTCTTACCTCTTTCTCACACAAGTGTATAAGGGATGAATGTGTGTTGTTGCTTTTTCCTTTCAATACAGAATGTACTACAGATCTCTTCTCTGTATTGCTGACTATCTTCAAAGTTGTTTTAAACACTGTCTTTTGAGATCTGTTTGTGAAACTGGGTTAGAATGGGGATGGAAAAAGAAATAACAAGTTCTTTATTTATAACACTGGTAGTTCAGAAACTTTGGGAAGAATGTTCTGATAGTAATCTGAAGGCTTTCTGGTTTGTCAGAAACAGCAAAGGGCTTGTAACATGACTCAGATAAGGTTTTAACTGTCCTGTCATCTGCTTATATTGATGTTCTCTAAATAATTAAGGATAATTTGCCAAGTGACTGGTGAACCAGTAAATAAGCAGTGGGAACAGTGTAGTTCATGTCACAATGAGTGATGGAAGTCATCTGATCTTCATCATTCTCCATGCTGCTCTTGGAAGCAGATTTTCTACATACAATTATTTTTCTTGTAGTGATCCAAGAACTCTGTTTTGTCTGGTTATCTCTCATGAACATGATTGAATGTACCAAGTCATCAGTAAGAATTGTTTTGAATCTATTTTCTGAACTTCGGAGTATCTTTCCTGCCTCCTGCCCTTTGCTTATGATTTGGAAGGGAAAAGTTAGAGATACAATCCCAAAATAACTTGGTACCTTCTCAGAGAATTTATGTGAGAGGGTCCTAAACCATATTACCCAAAGAAAAAGGGAATCAACTCTGTTTGCCCTCAAGTACAACAGTGTTGCCATGAGGTAACACTTGGTGCAGTGCACTGCTTTTTAAAAAGGAGAAAAGAGGGAACTGCATGGGTCTAATACATAAACATGAGAATTGCTACACTGGATAAATCCCTGAACCATATTGATCCCATCCTTTTTATTTACAATAATTAATTTGCCTGGCAATAAAAATATTGGTAATTATGCTTGAAAATAGTAGAGGTATTTATTATTTGCTCTGGGTCTGAATACAAGTCACCAGTGGACTATATCTAATTCTTTTAAACTAAGTAGTCACATGATAAAAACTAAAATCTGCTTACTGAAAGCAGGTTATACAAATAAGAATATAAGTATGTTCTGAAGAGCAAGGTTGGTTTGTGATGCCTTTTACACTGCACCCCAAAAGGGTTGCTCATCCATTGCCTGTTAGAATAAGATGTAAAGAAACAAGGATAGATTTTGCTACTGAAAAATAGTGTATACCTAGACAGTTAATTCTGGGGAAAAAATATATTTTGCAGGCCAGATGCTGTGTATAGATCCTTCATTTATGTTGTAAGTGGTGAATGACCAAACTCATCAAGTTATTGCAGGGTTCCTCATGTGATTTCTGTAGCAGTGATTAACATCCCATTTGTGGGCAGTAGTTTCTGAGGTGTTTCCTGGCACATAGGGTACAGTTGCCTTCTCAGTTGGCTACTCCAAGTGTGAGCCTTTCCCAGTGACAGTACCTGGGTAATGTGATTCTGCTTAAATGATTTGTTGCACTTGTGGCCTCACTCATTTTGTTTGGAACAATTTCTCTTCCTCGCCTGCTGATTAAATAATTTCTACTGCTAGGTGGTATTTGCATGTAGGTTTATAGAATAAAATTACTTTAATGACATGGACAAAGGGGAAAATTGAAAAAAAAAATTAACATTTATGATTGTACTCACTCATTGGCTCAGTACCTTGAAGATAAAGTGGATGATTTGTATTTATGTATCATCCATTTAGAATCTGCACAGGAAAAAAGAGTCTCGGGTGCTGTAATTTTCCAAAACAGATCTCTCAGACATATGGAAATGTGAATTGCATATTGAGTGCACAAACCAAGTAATCCCCTGGTACAGAGCAACCAATTACATTGAGCAACCACGATTAAATACGCTTAAATTTCTGACCAAGCAGCTTTATAACTAACTTCAAGTAGTAAGTAAAGATAATTCTGCAGTTATGAACTGTGGATTACTGACCAGCTTGTTGATATACACAGGTTTTTGTTATGTTTCTCTGGGACAATGATGATGTGAGATAACATCCATGGCTGTTGCCAGGGGAAGGGAGCCAGGACTCAGAAACAGTGTTAGTCAATATAATCGTTATCTTAGATATAAACCAGCTTTGCTTCTAAGCTTTTTTATTTGGCTGATATTGGGAAAGAAACACTTCCCCACCCATTCCAGGCTGGAACAAGGGCCACAGTTGTGACCACTTGCATACAAGGTAATTCTTCAGGAATGGAAGGAGCAAACAGTGCAGAAAGCTCATTTTAGCACAGAAAAAGGCTGACTTATAAAAAGGCCACTCAAGTGGCTCCTGAAAAGCAAAACAAATAATGTTCTTAAGCTTTCCAATGCCTCAGTTTCTCTGCTGTCTCTAGCATTACCTGTTGCTACCTGAAGATTTAACAGGAGTTAGAGGCTACAGCCCTGTCATTATAATTTTATTCAATTCACAGTTTAGTCTTTGTTAATTATTTCCATTCAGCATTGTTGCATGCCAGAATTTTCAGTTGTGTTTAATGTTGTTACTTGTTGCTCTGGAAATAATCGTTAAATCGAAATGTTCTGTACATTAGTAATTCTGTGAAATACAATTTTAAATAAACTTGCCTTTTCATAACCATGCTGAGAAGTACCAAATGCTTCCAGACTCTTACAGTATTTTGCACTAGAAATAAGGAAATTACCTAAATATTAAATGTGATTAAATGTGATAAACTGATGACAAAATAGTGTTTAAGTGGTCTGTTGCTTTATCAAGTCAAACTCTTGCTAGTGATGGAAGATCATTTTGGTCCTCAGTTTTTTGCACAGAAGCTCCAAAATCTCTGATCTACACTTAAATGTGGACTTCAATGGGTAATGTTTTACAAATTTCCCCTTATACTTCAATGCTCTTGTACTAACTGTGTTTTGGACTCTATTTTATTCTGTGAAACTTTACTTTGAAGCTCTACTAGAAACTGCTGTAGTGACAAAATCCTGTTTTCCAGCCTGTAGTAGAGGCATAATGTAATTAGGTGAAGAAACTTTATTTTTTTTCTTGAAGGCCATAGTAGAAATGAGTCACAAATCAATAGTATGGGACAATATTGCTTCTTTAGGTATTTGAAAAGTCAACAAGGCAACTGAAGATGGAGCTGAGGCTGCAATAAAAGCTTTCTATCAATTATTTCTGGCACTTGCAGACCACCAAGTCATTACAGGTAACCTGCAGTAAACCCAGAATATACAGTTTTGTAGAGGCTGTGTCTCTCTGAAGGGAGGTACCTATGGGTAATCAAAACATCTTTGTGTTGAAGAAGCAGGAGTGTGTTCATGGTTTATCCGCATGCATTTATCCTCTATGCAGAGAATATTGATTTCTGCTGAAGAAATTCAGGTTTTGACCTTTATCAGTACAAAGTTGCAGTCCAGTTTCTACACACTGCTAAGTAGCAAGTTTTGGAAATAGGCACAATGAGTAGGAAGAATGTCTGTGGTGCTGAAATCAGCTGGCAGTGCAGGCTGTGTGGATTCAGTACCATACACTCTAACAGCTTTTCCAAGTGACAGAGGCAGACAGTGCTATAGTCATCAGCTGAACTTCTTTTCATACAGTTCCTCTTTCTTTGTGTTACAAGTCCTTTACAAACTCTGCCACAGCATAGTGCTGTTGATGTGTTTGAAAGTATAATTTAGGCAGGGAGTAGAAGCAAGACTGCTGAGGCCTAACTTGGAATTGGAAGTATATCTGTTGAGTCTTTTTCATCTTTAGTCCATCCTAGTTGCATGATTCCATAATTCCTCTTAATTATGGATGTTTCTTCAAGTTGTGTAGTGCCCAGAGGGCAAAATAAAGGTCTTGGTGTGTGCTTAGACAGTCTCTTCTGAAAAGGTCTCAAATTTGAGTAACTTAGTCTAAGATCATAGAAATGCTGGTTACAGGGTGACAGTGAGTCCTGGATAGGGACACACCATGGTCAGAACTGTGGGTAGTGTCATGACCATGGTAAAAGTCTGGCTTAGAACCAGACTTATTTGTGAAAGTGATACTGGTGTTCCTGCAAGGCAGCTGAGCCCTCTGTAGCACAGAACTGCATAAAGAGAACAGCAGGAATTAGGAATTTTTCATAAAATGATGTACTTTATCATCATTTCGTGTCTGACCTTAAGTTTTCCACAGTTTTAAAAACTGTTCAGACTTTCCAGGAATATAAAATTATGCAACAAATGGGATGGTTGGTTTTGTGTGTTTTTACTTCTACATGTATAAATCCAGTGTATATTTTTGCAAGTCTCTGTGTTCTATAATGGATATTAGTGGGATCAAACTACCCCACTGCTTCCTGAATCTACAGAGAGGACGTTGGTGTTAACACTGATTCACAGGTTGCATTGTGATTGTTGTCCTCTAGAGCTTTGTTGGATAGGAAGTGATGGTGAAACAGGAAACCAGGCATTGTATAAAAACATCCATAAGTATGTAACTAAAGGAAAAGGCTGCAAAAATAATTTATGGAAGATATTGCTGTATGTTCTGTATAAAATTATATTTATTATTGTGCATTGTACTGGATATTGTAATTGTTGATATTTATGCAAGAAACTAGATGTAAACCTGACTTTTCAATTAAACCTAGGGACTCAGGGGAGGAAGAAGATGAGTTTGCAGATACTGACAAAAGTAGCAAAGTTTTGGTGTAATCAGGGCCAAAAAAAGAGGGGGGGGGGGAAGAATTGAAAAGTTGTTTTTCAAATAAGATCACTGGGACATAGAAAGTCCTCAGGTATGTATATCCACTTTGATTTTTGATATATAGCTTTTTCTTCCTTGGGAAATTAGACAGAAAAAAACACACCAAGAAAACCTTTGCAATGAGAAATAGTGGTTAGACCTTTCCAAAAATCGTTTAGCCTGTCTGGAAAAAAAATGTTTGCTTTACAGACTGAAAGGGTTAAAGCATAGGTACAATGAACTAAATGTCTGTAAGTGAGCATTTCAGCAATCCTTATTTAATGGATAAATGGATAGATATGGAGGGAAGAGTCCAGGAACTTGTTTGAGCAGCTTCAGAGAAAGAACTCTTAGGGCTTTCTCTGTCTTACTGCCACTTGGAACTTCTGTTAACGAAAGTTTTCTGAAGAATACTTCTGAGATTAACTCAGATATACAATTTTATAAACTAGTAATAAATTCTTCATATTGAAGACTAGGGCTTTATTAATTTAAACCCGTTTTTTTCTTTTTGTCTGATATAAGCTAACAAATGACTGTGGACTGTCACCAATAAATGTAGGAGGAGAAATCACTGGGACAAAGCATTTCAAAAGATATAGGGAGCAATTAATAACCATTTAAGCTTCCACATATACCAGAAGCAATTCAAGCTTGAGTGGTCATGCTCAGCAGAGAATGCCTGTCACAGAATTACATTTGAACTTGTAATGTCACTGAAATGTGATTCACTTACCCAGGTCTTGTTTGTTATTGAGGGTTTGCAGCAAGTTGTTGGCACTCTGACCCCTAAAGATACTGTTTGTAGACTGTCTATTAGCAGAGTAATAAAGAAGGACTCACCTGTCTGATGGGTGAAGTTTGTGAGAAATAAGGTTAGAGAAAATTGCAGATAACTTGGTCTCCCTTTGGTGTTTTTGAGCCCTGATAAAGGAGGGCACATAAGTGTTTATTCTATTCCAAATGGTAGATTGTGCAGGCACTGTTTTATTCGAAGGGAAGAGAACTGGAACAGAGGAGTAGGTTGAAGAGAAGAAAGGTTATTGCTAAAATTGGTACAGCTTTTTCCAGTGTTCCCAACAAGACACTGCAGAGAGTACTGATGTTAGAGAGAGGAACGAATACAAAACAAAAATTTGAAGTCGTGATGGCTGAAATCTGGTTTGGTGTGTGTGGTTGTTGTTGTTGTTTTTCTTTTGTTGTTGTTTGTTTGGGGTTTTGTGGGTTTTTTGTTTGTTTTGTGGGGTTTTGTTGTTGTTTTTTGTTTGTTTTTGTTTGTTTTTTTTGTTGTTGTTTGTTTTTTGTTTTTGTTGGGTTTTTGTTTGTTTGTTTGTTTGTTTGTTTTTCCGGTGTAGGGACCCACCCTTAAAGGTTTGGCCTCATGAAGGAGCCAAAAATCAATATGCCCAGAACAGATAGGGTTTTCACAAATCTGAGAAAGGTACTATCATAGTAGTCAATTCAGTGTTAAATATCAGGTGTTGCTTTAGAAAACAAGTGTGTCACTAGGGCACGTTCCAGTAGTTCTTACCTTCATGTATTTTCTGAACAGAATTACCTGCTTACATTTATTGTGAAAAGAATTTATATATCTTCAACTTGGAATAAAATTAGGATGAAAGTAGGGAAGCATGGAATGGTTATAGATTTTCTTCACCGAATATTTCTAACTGCCACTGTGATCAAGGAAGAACTAAGTTTTATAACATCTTAAAAGAAAAACAACAAAAATCCACAAACCAATCTGAGTCCCAACAGAACGGTAATGCCAAAATTAAACTGCCCCTCACAGAATGTTGCCTAATATGTATCCTTCCTCACATGGCTGTACTTCAAATGTCATCTGATGAGAGAACTGCAGCTTGCTTTGTAGTTCCAGCGCCTCTGCTGTCCTGCGCAAGTCAGTCAGAGCTTTACAAAGCTTTTTGGTGGCAAGGACTTGTTTTGAGCTTAAACACGAAACCTTCAGACCCGTGCTGGTGCCTTACGGTAACGTCATCCTGTGTGAGCTTTGGGAATGTGATGCTTCCCTCTGCTGGTCAACCCACAGACAGGAAATTTTATAATCTCGTGAAACAAGCAACAAAAATATTTTAGAAAGAGCAGCCTATGCTTAGGACTGAGGTAAGAGGATTGTCATTGAAGTCTCTTAGACATAGCAAATTAAATCCCTTACCTGCTACAAAACAGCTTTATGTTGTAAAGTGACTAACATCTGTCAGTTTGGGGAAAGAATAAGTACACTAATATTTTAAGCCACTTCATGTCTACTAGTAACACTAACACTAAGTCTTTGCAGTACATTACAAAGAGCATGCAATTAAGTATTTGAATGCTGCAAGATAGACATTTCTCTAGAATGGAACCAATGAACGATATAGCCTTTGACTGATATTTAAAATGGGCTTATCTTTGACTTTAATTTCAAGAGTTTAAATGCTCCTTTAATTTCAGATGAGAATTTGTGCGTAAATCTCAGTCTGTGAGTTGATGCAAAACCCATACAGATTTCATGGTCAGTCACAGTTTCTAAGATAACAAGAAGAAATGATTAGCTTGTGATGGTCGTGTATTGTCCATGAAATGAGTTGCCAGTGATGGTAATTTTCTAATTAACATGAACATTCTAAGACACTTTGTTCAGTGTATTGAGAGTTCATAGTATATGAGACTCACACTGCCAAAGCACTTGCATCTCATGGGACACCCTTTTGAGTGATCAAGAGACTTCATGTTTGTACCACAATTTCTGCCTTCCTTAAATGATGCCATTTTACCTCTATACTGTGTAATGTTTCAGATTCTTCCCCTTTGTAGCTAGAGATGAACTGAGAGACCTTTTCTTCCCTTTAAAATGTAAGTTCTTTATGTTAAATTGGCTGTAGCTCCTGAGGGGCTGCTCAGGTTGGCTTTCCTGAGACACAGATGCTGCACATCTTCACTCAGGACTGTGTGTTCAGCTGGATCCACTGCACTTGCATTGTGTGTTATCCTGGTGTAACAGGCAGAAGGATGATTGCTGCTGATGTTGTGAGTGCACTTTTAACAATTACTTAGCCAGTAATTTCCAGGATAATACCTTTTGTGGTGGGTTTTGACTTATTTTTAAGTGCATGGAATTGCACTTTCTCACTAACAGGTGCAAGGTATAGGCAAAGATATACATTGTCTTCTGAAGACATTGGTTTTGCCACTCCCAACAGCAAATTGACAGATTACACTGAGTTTAAATTCCTCATGTGTTGGTTTCCACATGGAAGATCTGAGTGATATTTCCTGGTGAGTTAGATTTTTAACAATTGATGATTGTTTAATGTTGATTAAAAGAACCTCTGATTTGATTGTCTGCTGAATGTTCTGTGACTCGATAACCCAGATCTATATGGCTGCAAAATAAATATAGGTGATTTCTTGGTGTGTTATTTTGGGTACTGGGCATTAGCCATGATGCCACTTCCATGCAACTCTTATTGAATCTAGACCTGAGACTCTACTCTGGCAACAGCTAAGAAACAAATATTTTTAAAAAGTCTGATCCAACAGTTTTTCTGCTATTTAAACTCTTTACCATAGAAAGTTGCATATGTATAAAAGGCACCAGTAACATTCAGATTATAAAATTATATTTGGAGCAGGAGGCTGGTAATACTGAATTTGAAAATCATGATGATGCAAAAACTTTGCACTTGGATGATACTTAGAGAAACTTTGGAATATTCCGTGCTAAGGCCTAAACAGGAATGAAAATGATGGTGCATTGAGGGGGGTTTGTTGCCCAGAATTAGCAGGCCAGTTTGGGGGTTTTTTTGCTCTTATGTGAGAGTACTGCACTGATGACTGCTCGAACTTTTCAAGGGCATGAAAGAGAAAATGGATCGGTTTCAGAAGTAATATGTTTAAAAAAGAAAAACGTGCATGTTTTTGAAGGCTTGGTTGATATTACGTGTGGATGTTATCTGAAAGTACTGATTTTTTTTTCTGAGTTCAACATGGAAAACGTGGTTGACTATGATGTTTTTTTTTAGAGGCAGTTCATAAGAGGTTAAAGCTATTTCATAATACATGTTATAGTCCTGCTTGATACAAATCAATCTTGGGACTACCGAGATGTGTCAAACTACAGAAAATGGGATGCATACAGATGGAAATATGGGGAAGAAACTGTTCTGGTTCTGATGAACTGCTGAAACTTTGTGGGCTGGAAACACACGCAAGGGCAGTTACAGAAGGTTTGCTCCTGAACCGTGACATAGAATTCCTGCTGCAGTAAACTTAAGTTCTGAATTGCAAATATGTGTTTGAAATTCTTCAAGATGTTTTAACCCTTTAATATTTTTTCCTCCCTTTGTAACATGATAGTTTTAATCTTTTTGATGGATGAATTTGGGCTGAATTCCACTTTTGGTAAGTGGTGCTTTTTAAATTATTTCCCCCCTTTCCCGTTTTCCTTCTTTTGCTTTAAAGATAAGAGTTGGAAAAAGAGTGAGTCCATAGGACTCATATCAAGCTTCAGAGCTTTATAAAGGGGAATAGTCTATTATTTCATAAAAATATAGTGAAATCCATTATTAAAAAAAGACAAAAAGACCCCCAAAAACAAGGGGGCACACATACCTCCCCTCAGTGTTGGGTCTCCATATAATTTTTTATCACTACAGTTGCAACAATTCCTTGCCTTTAGTTTTCTTTAAGGTTCTATGTTTTTAGAAGTGTAACCTAATGAATTGATGTTTCCTCCTGAGAGCTGGTAGTTTTGGTAAGGGAGGTAACAGCTGCACCATGGTGATGGGGAATGACAACACTTGTGTTAGTGATATTTTTGCCTGGTCAGATACAATAGTTGATAGCATTGAGGAATACAATGAGCTTTGTATTCCTGAACTCAGACAAAGCCAGAATTTTTAGTGGGAGAAGCCTTTGGCCGGGCACATATGGACTTTACCAGCCTGAATTAAAGTGACACTTGAATTTCATTTCCAGGTAAGTTTTGACTTGCAGCAAATCATTCAGAGCCTTTGTGCTGCAGCTTCCCTGTCCATGTAATAGAAACAGAATTTGAGTCCCAGGAGTGTTGGTATGTAATTTTCATAGTACTCCACAAAAGCAGGATGAAAGGGGGTGTGTAGGTGCAATTAGCACTAGATGAGGCTGAATTGCACTCTCAACAAAGAGAAGTCTTTCAGTTAGTCTACAATGAAATCATAATTATATACCTAGTATCCTTGGCAACAGATTAAGGTCCCAAAAGGTGATTTTACAGTTCAATATTAATTACTGATACAGAGATCAAAAAGAAGGAAGAACATAATCACTTAAACAGTTTCTGGGGTGTAAATAAGCATTATGTAAGAAAGATTAAATGCGTCATCCTGAATGTATCGAGGTGTGCTCCCTAAAGAAACAAATAATTTCTGTAGTTAGGACATGAACTTGGAAAAAATGTGTGCTTGATGATTTAAATTCATACAAAGGGATGGTATTTATTGGATATGGATCAGTTTCTCGACAGGGAATTGTATCAAATTTTCATTTTAAGAAAGTCAGCCCATGAGACACAAGGATAATCAGTTGATGCACTGAAGATAACTTGCCTTATCAGAACTGTTTATACAGAGGAATTACCTGATTATAAATCCTTTTATGTGGATATATTTTAAACTCTCTGTAGTTTTTTTTCAATAAAGATTCCTCCTTCTTCTGAGCTTGAGTTTTAAAGCCATTCACTGTCCTCATCCACCCTCTCAAAATAGGTTAATGTTGTAAAAGGTGGTTGTTGTACAGGTGCCTCTTTTTAAATAGCCTGTCTCCATTTACTTTCTACTCAGTACATTTTAATGCTGTAGCTCTCACCAGCACATGGTGAATTTTCTTTGCCTTCCCCTTTTTTCCCTATTTTCTCCGAAATAATATCCAATAAAAGTAATAACCTTAGAAGGCAGAGTTCTCTTGTTTATTTTTGAAGAAATGATTCTGTCATCATCTGGATGACAAGCTCTATGCATCAATTCCTAGCTGTGCCATCAGTAAGGAAGATGGAAATGGGGGGCAAGTCAGCAAGGTGTGTGAAGAATAGTTATGGAAATAAGATCTTGGAAATAGGACAATAATGAATAAAAGGAAAGAGTAATGTAGGCATGTGAATTTTAAATGCTTTCCAACCTGAAAAAACATTGGCTGTTGGGAATATATTTTAACTGATGTTTATGTCACTACTGAGGCAAAGAATAAGGCATAATATAACATTATTGGTGGTGTGACATAGTTGAGTTTGAAAATGATGCTGGTGACTGCTTTGAAGTGACTTGTGCAATGGAAATTTCCACTAACCCCCTGAATTTTGAGTCTAAAAATGAGTCTAAAAACTCTGAGTTTGTATGTAATGATACATCTTATTTCTAACAGCTTTGGTTATGAAAGTTTATTAAAGTGCACTTGGTTCTAAATATTGAGACTTGGTTATGCTTTAACTTTAAATAAGGATCTCCATAAGAGAGGGAAGGCATTAGAGGAAAAAATAATTTTGTGATTATTTATTTACTTATAATTGCATGGCTTGGTGCAAGACTTTGTTTTCTATATTTATATGGCTGCTTGATGCAGTAGCAGCCTTACACTAGGACTGGTTTTTGCAGCAAAATGTGATGATTTGGAAGGAACTATATGAGTATGTACTGCTAGAGCTCACATGTACGTGTGTATACGTGTGTCTGTTCACTGCATTCCAAGCTATTCTTTTTAATTGTCTGGAACTTCTGAGGTAAACACTCTTTTATCTTGCAGATGGGGTCATGGTGTGGTGTTTAAATACTTGTACTCTGGTGTTCAGCTACCATAAATCTGGAAAATAATTAGGCTTCAAACTGTGTACTTGAACTAATGAACCGAAGTTTAGGGAAACAAATGTTAACAAAAACTGTTAGGGGAATAAATGTTAAAAGTAATTTATTTAATCTAACTCTATTATATTTTCTCTTTCTAATGCAGAACAGAACATCCCAGCCTAAATTTTCTCTAGATTTTTCTGCCAATTTTTTATAGACTAGATTTAGTTCCTTACTGCAAGGCAGTCCGTGGAGGTGTGACACTGCATTGCAGACTCATTCTGCTCAGCTGAGGAATGGCTGAAATACCTGTCACAAGAGTAGGGATAACTGTTCTCATCACAAGTTCAAGAGTTTAATTTAGTAGCACCTGTGAGGCAGGAAAACCCACATCTATAATAGCTGTTACACTTTTATAAAGAAGCTGGAATTTCTGCTTCTACTTTGCTCTTTGTCCATACAGGGTTGCTCCTGGGACTCCTCACAAGTGCCTGTTTAACCATTCTTCAGAATTCCTCTTTGTCTGAGTTTAAAAGTGCTGAATACTACTTTTTTCTGTCTCTTCAATCAATTTTATGACTGCCTGTAAGATTACACATAGTCCCTGCACTTTCTAAATTAATGCTGAACTTCTCTTTATAAATTTCTAGTAAAAAGGTGAAATTGTCCTGTCCAAAAGGAAGTTTGGCCTGTGTTTAGCAATAATCAAAAGAAGAAAAAAATTACTTCCAGTTGTGAAAATACTGATCATTAATTGGCCTCTTTGGAAATATTTTTTTGTCCAAGTTCTTGTCAGATTAGTCCAGCTACAAATAATCATGAGATGTGCCTGTAAGGAAGATGTCAGTGAGACATCATTTTAAAGTCTGTAACTCTTCTGCTTGGTACCAGCAAGCCCATGTTCAATGGCAGTGTAGTCTACTGAAGTCCTGTGGGACTGGGGGTCTTGTGGTTTTTCAGAGAAATGTCCAGAATTTCATAAAAAAGAACAGTGAAACAACATATTAGAGCTCAAGACCATGGGGACCTGAGCTGGCATTGTGTTTACATTCTGTTCATGGGAAAGGGTCCAAAAAGGGGAATTGTATTGACCAGTTCAGTTCTAGTAAGTGAATGAGTTGCTGCACAAATTTATTTGGTAGTGTCAGGTAACCTAAAGATTTTTCTTCTATTTGGGTAAATTTTTAGTACAGTAATTTTCTTTGACTGTACTGAAGTTTTTCTGGTTTAATGTAACTCTTCCCTGGTTACCTGCATTAAATAGCACTTAATGCAGAATGTGGTTAATAAATGAATACATCCATATCAATAATACACTGTATTTTCTGATACAGTTTTTGCTGAGGCTGAGAAAGCATCTGTTCAAACACAAAACATTGGCTACACTTAGTGTGTGTGAAGATACAGCTAAAGTCATCTTTAAACTTTCCCCTCCTTTTTGGAGGACTCTGGGGATAGGAGGCTGGGTGGTGCAAAAAGTGTCTGACCCTTCACTGACATCCCTTACTGAGATCCCCAGAAAGGCACTGGAATAAGAATAGCTGGAAAACTTGATTTTTGCTGAAAGTCTATTACTCACTTTACACATTAGCATTAGATAGCATGGGAAGAACAGTGAGAGGAAAGTAAAAAAATAGCTTGGCTCTGAAGAACTGCAGGATGTTACTATAGATAGGCTGTGAGATTAAAGAGCTGCCTTGGCATGTTACAATTCAAAGACCAGCAGCCTCAACTGCCTTTCTGTCATAAGGATTTTTTTCTAGGGAGTTTTATACCTTAGATATCACACTATAATGTGGGTTAAATGACTGTATTTTGTCTTGATTTTCCTCAGTGCTTTCCTTTTATCCTTTTGTTCAATCATTATCCCTTTTCTATCTCTTGGCTTGGCTCTAAGTTCTCATGTGTGTGGTTATTGGAGTAATTTGAGAAGCATATCCCTGAACTGGTTGGTGGGGTGCTTTTGTACAAATTAGCATGCACAACAGCATGCTCAACAGCAGATTGCAAAATTCAGCTGCTAAAGTGTCTGGAGTAGGTCATATCCAATGCTGGGCTGACCAGCATTGCACTGAAACTCTCTGTTGATTGTAGGACGTCTGCAAGTCATGTTTGCTATCTCAAAGCTTTGTAAGGCTTCAGGAAAGAAGGATGTAATGTCTAGTGTGATGAAAACACAGTGATTGTAATATTTTGCATTTGGGAAAAAAAACCTCAAACATTGTAAGATGAATTCATCAGTTTATTGCTTAGATGTGTTGGGTAAATTAAAAACAAATCAAACCGAACTCCCTAACTTGACTTGATTTAGTAGCACTGTAATACTTAAGAAAACCTGTTTTCATAAAGGGTAGAAGAGGAAAATCACTCGTTGTGTTCCTCTGAAGTAGAGGGGCACTCAGTGGCTGGTGGTGAACCATAAGGGGAGTTTTTGTTTTATTTCCTACTGTGATTAGAAAATTTCTTTGTTTATTGTGTGATGAGAGTTCAGCAAAGGTTTAGTTCTCTTCACAGTTTTGCTTGAAAATCTCTATTAAGGTTTGTCTTCAGAATGTTGTGTTCTCTTGTTCAATGAGATTTTGGTGTTTGCAATGCTGAATCTTTTTTAGAAAATAAAGCATTATGGTTTACTTTGACTTCTCCCTGTCCAGTATTCAGAAATCTACCAATATTGACTATATACAGGTTGTCTAATTCTCTATGCTGTAGAACTATTAAATTGAGGGATTATTTGTTGCATAATTGGTAATTCCTGCTAAAAACTTCAGTTCCTTTAGAGCTTTTTCAGATTAAATCATTGTCTACTATCCCTTTCCCCTCCCAAGTAAAAATACATACCAAGAGATGATATTATATTGGAGACTTAATTGCTCTGTTCAGACACCTTTGGTCCAGGCCATCCAGTTGTGTTGGTTTTCTGGAGCTTTATTTTTCATCCCATCCCGAAACATCAAAGGTGGAATCTTAACTTTGCTACTTTTAGCAAAAACCTGCAAAACAGTTACTCCCTTCTTCCTGTGCAATGTAAAAACCAGATATGCATTTCCTTAAGTCCCATTGGTTCTTCTGGGCTTTTTATGGGCATGGACAGCAGAAGCAGCAATGAGACTGTGCTCTGGACAGAATTTTTGAACTAAGTAATGAGAGTTTTGGGGTAGCCTGCACTCCTAAATACATTCACCAGTGTTGCTCAAGTAAATGTGCCCTTAACTTCTGAAGCTGGTAAATCAGTTCCTTTGCTTCTAACCTACCTTAATCTCTCTCCTGTATCATGAATGCTACAATCTCCTATGTCATTAGTCCCATTTAACATTAAGCTGTGCACAGAGTTCTGCCAGCTGCCTAAAGGTAAAATTATCAGTTTCGTGCAGCTTGTGCTGTGATGCTTGACACTCTCTCTAAGGAGAGCAGAGAAACTGTGGAAGAGTAACATTGATTTTAATTTAATACTTGATCTCTGTTAGCATTTGGAGGGCAGGAAATTCTTTAGTAAGATGTAAGGGATACCTAAAAGTAACATAGGAAAGTGTCTGTTCAACTGTTAGCACAGAGCACATCCTTTGAGAGCAGGTTTTTTGCCTTGAGAGTAGCTGGAAGAGTTTATAAATATTGGAACTTCTGTGCTAAAGCTGCTGAGCTTACTGGTGGTTACTTGCAGTCTTTCAAAGGACTGTTGTAATATAACAAAATTGAAACCTTCTGGTTTATGTTGTGTTGTGTGTGGGCTCTGAGCCTGCTGACACAGAAAGGGAGATCACACCTTGGTTAAGATGAACTGGACAAAATTTGTGTTGCATCAAAGTGTTAGTTTATTGGATAAGCTTTGGAAGTCTGCTGTTGTGCTGCTTCACAATGAGGACAGCCATCCCAGTGCTATGCAGCTGCATTATATTAAAGAAGTAGAAAAAGCTCCCTAGAGGGAAAAAAAAATAATCATGTGCTCAACCACGCAAATGAGAATAGTGTATTAGAGTCATTCCACAGAACATGAGAGAGTGGGGCAGTCTGTGTGAGGAACACAAATAACCTGACTGTCCAACAGCTTCTATTTTTGAAGCTATTGATAACATTCCAGTTCCTGTTTACTGTAGGTTTTAAGCCAAGCAGCCTTTATATGCACAAAATTTTAGTGCTTTCTGTGAACGTTGACAGGGAGTTTGGTTAAAATGTGTCTGCCCAGTGCGTTTTCTCAAGACTCTTTTTTGCAAGTCTGTGCTCAGCAAGGAGTAAAGCTGGTGGCAAAAAGACCCCTCTGTGATATAGTTGAGCTCCTGAACACCTTTCTGTATTCCAGGTCAATACTCTTGCATATATGCATCTCTTTAGAGAGACTGTTGCATGTAACCAGCATGCCCATGACTCTTGTTCTCATTTTTATTAGTGAAAACTTACACCATAAACGAACATCATGTGGTGGAATTCTGCTTCTCTAGTGCTGCTTTCAATTGCTGTCCAGAACAAGGAGAATTACTCTACCCATGGAAAGATGTAGGTATTCTGAATTCTTTTATTTTAGAGAAGCTGGGTGGGATTTATTAGACTCATTCTCTTAAAAGATTTACAACTAATCATGAATTTTCTTGTTTTTTCTTTTATCATAGAATAATAAAATGGTTTGGGTTGGAGGGGACCTTAAAGACCATTCAGTTCCAACCCCCTGCCATGGGCAGGGACACCTTCCCTAGCCCAGGCTGCTCCAAGCCCCATCCAACCTGGCCTTGAACACCCCCAGGGATGGGGCAGCCACAACTTCTCTGGGCAACCTGTGCCAGGGCCTCCCCACCCTCACAGCAAAGCATTTCTTACTAATCTCTAATATAAACCTGCCCTTTTTCAATTTAAAATCATTGCCCCTTGCCTTGTCACTATCTGTCTGTGTAAGAGATTCCTCCTCCCTTTCTTAAAAGCTCTAAGGTCTCTCTGGAGCCTCCTCTTCTCCAGGCTGAGCAAACCCAACTCTCTTAGCCTGTCTTTGTAGGGAGAGTTGTGCTTACCTGTTGTCTATTCTGGAAGCTCTATACCCTTTTATACAAGATATTTTTATCAGGTTATTGTTTTTAAATGTCTGTGTTATTTATTTATTTTTTTTATTTTATCTACTTCAATGAATTTATTTTTCTGTTTTCAGACTATAGGATAGTCTCTTCCCTGTTTTTAACAGTGTATGGAAAAGAAAACTCTGAAATGTTTTTTCAAAATATAAGTAGCTGAACTTCTCTGGTTTATGAATCAGATAATTACAAGTATGACTTTTATCAGACCTTACCACTTGTTCTTATTTCTGTAACCTTAAAAGCTTCAGTTAATCATTCTCAATAGACTGAAAAACAGTTTCAATGAAAGGTAATAAATCTGGAAGCACATCTTCTAAATTCTTTAACTGATCCTGCAAACAGATGTTTAGGATAAATATTGCTCATTGAAAAGCAGATATTGCTAATGAATAATAAGAACTGCATAAAACTGCTGGAAACTCTTGTTTGCATCTTGAGAGAATCAGTGTTAATAAGTCAGATCAGTCATTTTTATTTAGGCAATACAAAAAAGCATATGTCTTCTTGCTTTGCCAGCTGTCATAAACTTTTGGAGAAAAAGGTTGCTTCTAAGCTTTCCAAAGGGAATATTTCTCAGAAGTATTTTGACCTTTATAGCTTACAAAACCAATTGACTTTCCTTTCCCATAAACTATTTTTTGGCTGAGATTCTTCTACAGCAAAGCTTCAATTGTGAGGAAAAATACAAGCTCTGAAGAAAATAGCTGGGCTGCCTTCTAGTGGTTTTAGTTATCATTCCTGTTACTTCAAAAAAACCCCTTGTCTCTTGAAGGGAATCATATTGTTCCAAATTTAATATGTCCCCCAAGATATTTCTTAACATTCAACAATATGTGCACTTCTATGGTAGGCCCATTTTAAGAACCACAAGGCAGACTGTACCATTCACATACATTTTTTTGTTGTTTGTTTTTAGTCTTAAGAAAAGACATGTAAACTAACACCTTGGCCAGTAACCCACACCACTAGCAGCCCAGTTGTTTAGGGACTTTTTATAGAGTTTTATATCTTTATGAACATATAAGGAAAATGGGAAATGAAAAAAAAAAGTCAGTTATGCTCCAAGGGAAATTTGTATGTTTCTGAAACAATGTTTTTCTTTCTAATGTGTGATTGTGGGCTTCATGCTTGAGATACTTCATAAATTAATTAAATTAAACCCATGACATAGTTTCCCTTCCTATTCTTAGTGTGTTAAGTTAAACATGGGACATGGAATTTAAGAAGGAAGTCCTAATTTTCAGTTGTATGTCATCTGTAGTAGCCCTAGGGAGGTTCAAAACTTCTTGGGGGCCAGATCAATTTAAAGCTGGTTTTTATCATCCTACTTTAGCATTTGCAATCCTTGTCCTTATTTCTGTAATAAAACTGCATATGCTGTTCATGTTCTCAATGTAGTTTCCTGACAGAGAAACACACAAATGGGAGTTGGTGTTTGTCATGTAATTTCATAAATAATTGTCATGTAATTTCAGCGATCACCTTTATTCAGTTTGATTCTAGACTTCTGCTGTGAAAGATGGAGTAGGTTCCTTGCATGTTTTTACTTCTTATTGGCATCTGAAGAAATTGGAGATGTGCTGCTCTGAATGTCTACAGAGAAATAAGGTGAAAACCTTTCCTCCTTAACGATGTTCAGCTACCTAACAGTAATAAACTAAATGCACAAACTGGAGGTAGGATTAAGCTAACCAAAAAGTTAGTTTAAAAAATAAGCTTGAAAGGACTGAAATCATTATTGACTAGAAATCCTTCAGGGACATTAACAATGTATTTGATAGTTGCCATGGAAACGTAGCCTTCCCAGTGACAGTATGCATTGCACATAATAAGTAACTGAAGTAATTCTGACAATGACTGATCCACTTCAGTGTACCTGCTCCTCCTGCCTCTGCGAGGATTGCAAATGCCTTTGCATCCAGCTGCATCAATATTCACTCCACATGCTGGACCATTAGCGCTTCCCATTTGATTTTGCCTATAGATTGAAAACAAAAGCAGGATATCAGGTTTTCCTGGTTGAAGAAGTGTTGTTTCTCAGTGAAGCAGACAGTGAGTGTGTGCCTGGCTGGCCAGGCTGGATTAACCACGGGAGAACATAGAGGTTAATACAGACTCAAAAATTATGCTTATGGTACAAATTGATGTCATACAGAAACACTGTATTCCACCTAGAATAGCAGCAGAAAACTTTGCAGTGCTCATTGTCCTTTACCTTAGGCAGACAGAACTCTCTGAAGTCCTGCAGCAAATGCTACACTTGTTTATTTATTTTTCCTGCCTTAGGTGAAATGGAATTGTTGAGAGGAAGGAATTCCCTGTTCAGATATAGCACAAGTCTAGTGTTCTACTTGGGGAATAACCACAATCCATTTGAAATATAAAGAACTGATACATTATAAACAGTAGCCAAGGTGATAATGGAAGATTTAAGAGCTGTCCAAGCACAACTGCCAAAATAAGTGACCTGGGTCCTTGAAATGCTTAAGTAAGGTCTAAAAGAAGAGGAAAAAATAATATCAGAAAGACAAGAATTCCCAACAATACATCTTCTTTAGTGCTGTAAATGATTAAAGGTGACCTCATCTGCTCATAAATTTGTTAGATAAAATGAATGCTTTAGACTCAGATTGATATTAGAAACTTTTATATATGGTCACAACATATTTGAACCTTCTTTAAAGAGACTCATGTTGAGATAATGAACAGCTTGGAGCACAGGTTACAGTAGAGGAAGACTTGTCTTTGAAAACTTGAATTTCACAGTGAAACTTCTGTTATTTTAACTCTAAAAGCAGTGAAAGATAGGAAATTTCTCACTGATATGGTGTGAAATTCATTGTTTGAAGTGCTTGAGTGGAGCATCTGCACAGGATCTTGGGATCTGTGAGGGTGAGCCCTTGCTGCTACTTCTAGGTAGGAGAGACACTCTTACTGTTAAGCAAGTGTTATCAATCTTTGTGTAGTCCACTGCTATAGAGGTCACTTGTCTGCAGGCTGAATTACATGAATTCAAGTAAATATATAAATTTAAGCTCTCCTGAGAAATATTTAAAAGACTGAATAGTAGTTATTTCTTGCCAAATAGGCATTTACACAAATTTCACCTTGCCTGCAGAATTGATTTTTCTACATTAAGGAGATTGTTTTATAATTTAGCAGTACATAATTCTTATTTCATTTTGATGTTGGCGTTTTGATGATTTTTCAATGGGTCTTACTAAGAAATGAAAGCTAATTACTTAATTGAACAGTGGCTGAAATAACCCCCAAAAATGTCTTTTTACAATGTAAATGAATGTGATGAATGTGTGTTGTTGTCATTATCTTGTATAAGTGATTGTAGGGTGTTGCCCCACTTTCTAGGCTTGTCTCTGTTTTACAAAATAAATCATAATGATAGTTCAGTGAAGACCTCCTCGTTCTGTAATCTGCATGAATATGCCTGTATCCATTATCCAAGTACAATTTGGCAATTGATCCCAGCTCTTACTCACTGCCACGTTACTGAGATATTTGGCAGCCACAATGTCCTCTCTAAGATGGAGAAGGAAGTGACTGAGAAAAGCTTGAATTAAATATAAACCTCATCTTTATGGAGGAGGAGTCAGGAAGAGATTGGAATCATCTGAAGCCTTTCCTGAGGCACACAATCCATCTAGAACTAAATTATTTGGAAAGCCCTAACTTTTCTGAGGTTATGGAGTGCAAGTGGGTTTAACTTCAGTCAAGAAGCAATGTGGGGTTTGATGTTGTTTTTATACTGGCATGTAAGATAAAATATGCTATAATTTGGGACTTTTAACTGGGGGTTTTAAGATGTTTCATAATAACAGTTTACTTTTAACCAGTGCTTATGGTCTGGGCATTGATATCTTGGTGATGGAAACATTAAAAAAAAAGATAGCTATGCAGATAAATGATTACAAGTCAGTCCTTGAATAATTGTCATAAATTCTCTAGCACCAGCATCTTCATTCATCTTTGTGTGGAGTGAGCAGAAAGCTCAGACTTCTTGTTTTGTTTTCTATTGATCATACTTAAAGAAATCTCCAATACAAGCAGCTGGATGAGGAAGGATAAGACAAGCACATCATTGTGTGTAGAATTAAAAGCTATCATCATTTTTGGCATTTTATTTAAGAGCTAATTGATAGGGAAAGTCATATGAAGAGTCCAAGTGAAACATCCAATAGTATTAAGCCATATATTATTGTTGTGAAAGGTATTTTTATATGACTTTGTGGATAAACAACAAACTCAAATAACCTCAAAGAGTTTGGAAAAAAACCGTTCATGGAAAATGTGATTATTGGCATCCCTGTGCTTGGGGGTTTTTTTGTTGGTTTTGTTTTTCTCGCATTTATTGGCAGGTGTAACTGAGATGAACATTCACAATCATGACCTACCCAACACAGAGCTCAAAATGCAGGTGTTTTACAAGACAATCTCAGTTAGTGGTCGTTCAGTCAGACACATGTAGAGAAACATAATAGAGAAGTGCAGTAAAATTAACGCTTAGGTTGAATAATGTTAAAATTAAATAGTTTAAATATGTGGATGTTAAGTTTTGAAAACTATGTGTAACAAACTTAACCGAATTTTTTATAAAACTGTGTTACTAAAAAATGGGAACTGAACTTTTGATATGCTAAAAAACGAAGTTATATGTGTCCTTGGCAATGAAGAGAAGAAGAATGACAGGATGAAAAGTCACTGAACCTCTGCACACATTCACATACACGGAGTTTTCTCTGGCAGAAGAAAAACTGTGCAAAAATGTTCAGGCTGACTTATGCATTTATCTCATCCTTACCACTTTTACAGCTTGGTTTTGGGTCTGCCCCTGGCCCTGCTGTAAGTCAGTCCCTGGTTCCTCTCTGGAATCTCCTACTTTTCTTCCCGGGCAGTGAGTCTGTTCAGCCAAGCGGAGCTGCTGCAATGCGGAGGAGTGGGAAGGAGGAGGAGGAACAGCAATTGGGAAGCTGCAGTGTATGAGCAATCTCCTCCTTCGCCACTGCTCCTGAGCTTGAAGACAGCAAGCTGCAAGGAAAGGACAACAGGAATGGGCAGCTGTCAGTTTTACTGTTTAGCCACAGTGATTTTGTCAGAAGACAGAAAACAGTACATCAAAAGTAAACAGAAAACAAATAGCTACACCATCTGCTGTGGTGGGAGCAGCCATATGGAATGAAGTTCAAAGGGTGTTGTGTTATGGTTGTTAACTCTTTGACTACACCCATGTTGTGCTCAAACAAGAAGCTGAAATGAAAGCTGCCGATTATCAATGGCTGTCTCTCAGCAGGATGGAGCTTGTTCTCCCATCTCATCAATAGTGTCAAAAAAAATTGTAATGTACTACATGATATCTGAGGGTCCAGCTTTTCTCAGTCCATTGGAAATCAGGAGTGGCAAGGAGGTAAAAATGTTTTCTAAGGATAGATGGCAGGTGTTGCAGTGGTGCTTCATTTCACTGCCAGCCGTGGCTTCAGGATACTGTCTGTGTGCTAATCCAAACTAGGAAGAGAGAGAGTAAGCATAGAAGTGACTTTCTGAACTAGTAACAGAACAAAATACACAAAAGACAAGATGATAACATAGAGGTGGACTTTTTACTTATTAATTGTTTATTTTATGCTTTGCTCACTTTTTCTGTGTAGCTGTATTTTCCCTAACTGAAGGGAATGTTGGTTTGTAAGAACCTCCTGGTTTGGCTCTCTCTACGCTGAAGTTTCTTCAAATTTAACACTTCCTTTTGACAGGAATCAGGCTATGCCATAACGGACAAACATGCTACATGGTGCTGTAATTCCTTACTTCCATGTTATTGTTATCAAGGAACTTAATCAGTTATGAAAGAGGTAAAAATAAAGGATCTTGTAAATTTATCAAGAGTTCATTGAAGCATCTTGTGGTTTCCCATTTCTTGTGGAATTGAATAGCAAAAGTTTCTTACTCTTATTATTCTCTGAATTGGTAATAAATAGGAAAATGTGTATTATTACATATTGATAGTCTATGTAACAAAAATGGTTAAAATGCCATTAAAATTCCCCTTTGACACCTGGGACCAATCTTATATTTTTAGATTTCTAATACCTACATACTGTGGACAATGACCTTGTTATGGATGTAGTGCTTACTGTTAATCTGGATGTACACTGATAAGGATCTAAAGCATAGTCAGATGGCCTTGTAGCTCAGATTTTAATCATATTACTGTCTGACTGTTGCAATTACTCATCCAACAATCCCAAGGCACTTGAGAAATTTATAGAGGATTGGTTACTTTATTTACCATTGCTCAATGATTGTTTGGTGCCATTTGCTGTGAGGTGGCAAGTGCAGCCTTTGTGCTGGTGACAGTGCCAGTCTGGGAGAAATGGGAACCCACTGACTGCAGAAAAGCTAAAATGAGTACTTGGTTTGTCCTAGAATGTCCCAGTGACAGTTGGCACTGTCAGGCAGGTTTCACAGATGTTAAGACTGATCTTTTCTCAATAATAACAATTAATGAAGGATAATGAAGGGGGTGTGTGTGGTTGTCTTCGGAGAATCAGAGATGATTCTAAATATTTTACATAGTGTAGCCAAGAGAATATTTATTTGTAATGAGGACCTAAAAAATTCCAAAGCACTCTCACTGGAATTCAAAATGTTACACAACTATCTCTCAGAAAAGTTCCCCCATAGGCAAAGAGATGGGACTAAACTTTCCCCTTAGGGTGCCTTCCACATCTGTGGTCTCTGAAAACCTGACTGATCTCTGTTGTGTAGCAGCTACCAGAATAGCTACTGAACTTTTCCAGAAATCCAGCGTAACAGATAATCTGCAATATCAAAGTGAGATGGCAAAAACTTTTAGAAATGTGAATTAATTGTATTCTATGCTCTTAAATATGCGTTTCCAATTGGTTGAAATTTATTTGCAATCACAAGCTGTTCACATTTACAGCTTAATGATACAATTATTAGTTAGCCAAGTAAACCTCATCTGAATGTTAGTCCTTATTGAGCTACAGTAAATCAAAAATTAAGTTTTGTCCTTAAAGGTTGACTTACCTTATGTTTATAAATTAATTTGGACAAGGACTTAGCTTCTCTTGATTGACCCATATTGGAAAGACAGTGGGATGAGATTAGGGCCATCAATGTATGGATGTGAGAAATCTGATGGCTTTAGCCAAGAAAAAGTGATTCATAACATCAAAGTGACAGCTGTGTTCAAGATCCTCCCTCCCTAAAAATGACTTTTCAGTGGGGAGGTAATGTAGCTGATCAGTAGTCAGTGAGTCAGGGAACCCCAAGTCCTTCATATGCTTAGTTGTTACTAAATCTGTCCCAGGTCCTGAAAAAGAATGGTGTTCCAACTTCTACTTTTACTATTTTTTCTATTCATAGTGCTAGTGTTTGGAAATAGCAGGTACATAAGCTGGAAAATGCCACTGAGTTTTCTTCTTTTTCTTTTTTTCTGTTTTTTTTTTCCTTTTTTTTTGTTACTGTGAATGCAACTCGTAAGACTTAACTAACTGGGTTGTCTTTCTAACATACTGGCTGTTTACTTCTGCTTGTAAAAATTCATTATTTACTTTGTTAAATATATTTAAATCTAACATTTAGTGTTAGAAAAGCTTAAAAGAGAGTGTCTAAGGAATTAATCTCTTCAGTGTGTTGGGTTTTTATCTAATTTCTTGAACTGGAAAATCTGGCTTCAAAACTAAATCAGGAATTAAGATAAATTTGGATGAAATTTGGTCTGTAAGTGCAAGTCTTGCCTGCAAGGGACCAAGGTGTGAGTTTTATTGTTACGTGTTTTGGGGTTGTTGGGAATTGAGCTAATGAAGATGAGATGCATAAATCCAAAAAATGTGGAGGCAGTGCTAATCCAGTAAGTGGCATCATGGGCGTGCCAAGGACTAGGTCTGGTGTGCAACAAGGAGGACATCCTTATGCTTATGGGTTTCTTTAGCTGCTCAAAGGTATAATTTGTCACTAGATAGAAGTGTAAATACTCGAACTTGTATGTCAGAGCAGAGCATCTCACTGCAGAATATGATCTGCTTAACTCACTGTCAGCATCCACGTTGTCATGGGAGCCTTTTGTACACGTAGGAGTTGGCTGAATGTTGCAAATATATATTTTGAATATGTGGGATGGAATTTCTTTTTGATCAGAAAGGTAATTTGTGAGCAGGAGAATAACCGAGTGCTGAGGACAGTTCTTGGGCTGTGAGAAACCCAGCTGTAATTCACTGGAATGCTTTAGCCAGGGTACTTTTTTTTAAGAGGTTTGAATTTTAGGATTTTTAGGACTTCTGTTGGGTTCTGGGTTTCTGGGGCATTTTCTTGTTTCTTTGTTTTAAACAGTAATGAACAACAAGACTTTTTTCTGTTCATTGTAGAACAGAACTGATTTGCTGAAATCTTTTTTTGTTTCAGGATTGTATTTTTCCTGGCAGCTGTAACCGAACTGGTTTGTCTATGAAATATAGAATTATTAGCTTTAGCTTTTAATTATAAAAATATCAGGTTTTTGTATCAGATGGTTTTAGAACAGGTGCTTCTCTGTCTGCTTCTCTGCCTGCTTTTCTCATGGAAAACACAACAAAATTAGTTTTAAAGGCTTGTAATGAAGTGCCATCCTGAAATAGTTAATATCCCTGCACAGAAAAACTTCAAGTCAAATATCTTTGTAATGAACTTGAAATATCAAGGGACTGTTAGGCAAAAGGTAATCAAATTGTGCATCAGGACTGTTTTGCTAACTGATGGTAATTAAAACTTTCTCCTTTGCTTGCTTCCCTATGTTCAAAACATAATTGATTGTATTAAAGTTTCTCAGAACTAAATACTTCAACCCTGGGGTTAACCATATTTCTAGATACTTAATCATATCCAAAGAAACAAGGGAAGCAAAACAAGACAGGAATGCCAAGGTCTCCATGAAATAGCAAATAATATCATTGTGCAACAATTAATTTTGTGTCTAGGGATGCCTCCAAAATGATCAAAGACTGCAGATAAATGGAACTAAATAAACTAAAAAAAATTGTATATAGTAAACAAAATGTTATCCAGGTAAAAAAAAATTAGTTTTTTTAAACTCCAAATTAATTTCTCAGCTTTTCACAGGCTAATATGTGGTCCATGCTGTTAGAGCTAATACTGAACCAGAGGTGATGTTATGGATCTGCTAAGCTGAGGCAAAGAAACCTATGGATTTAGAACTGATGAAGAACAACTGCATTTCTTTGGGATGATGTAAGAAGTTCTGCCATAATGAGAACAGTTAAAACTGCAAATTATAAGTTGTTATTCCTTGCTTTCACCCGCTTTGCTTAATGAGGCTGATGCATGTAATGTAAAAAACAATCTGTTTGTAAACTCAGAGCTATAGCCCAGCAATCCATTTCCTGTACTCATGATTACCTGGTTGGCTTTGGTATTTATCAACCCTGATTTTATTTTAATTCTGTGCTCCTGGCTAATGATGCCAGACCTCAATTTATGCATTTCCAGCAAGTCTCTTGCAATTTTGTTCGTCCTCTTTGTAAAACTGCTCAAAGTTATAAGCTATATAACAACAAGTTGTATTAAATCCATGTGTATAATATATATATACACTCCTATATTCTTCCTTGCTCAGAAAAATTCTCTGTGATAATTGCCTTTTGTAAACTTTTGCTTGGTCACTTGAATGTATCTGATGGATTTGGCAGCCTCTTGTTTTTCTGTAAAAATTAGGAATGCCCAGCAATAAGCAACTTTCCTTATTACAGTTACTAGAGCATCAGACAAACTGGCTGCAAAAATATCCTAATAATTAAATGTTTTTAACTGTGTTTCAATATGATGAAAAGCTCTATGGGAGGCTAGAAACAATATCCTCTGAACCTACAGTGGAACAAATCTGCAGTTGTGCTTCCAATAGACATCAAAAGAAGAAATTATTTGATCTAACATATTATGACACATTTCACTATTATTTTGTTTTCAGTCTTTTACATTTTTATGATATGAGAAGGTGTCTGTTTATTATTAATGCATTATGTTGATCTGTTGTGCTAAACCTCATATTTGAAAATCTGAGTTAATTTTTGCATAGCTGGAGTTGTAGCGATTCTACTTCCAGTCTTGTTCCTTCCCAGTATAAGAACTTTGTGATGCACCTTCCATTACTGCAGTTAGAGATGTTTTTAGATACACCCCTTCCTGTAGAAACTTATCTTGTAATAATATGACTCCTGTTATCTCTGACTTCTAGAGAACATCAGAAGCATCAAACAAGTAAATGCTTAAATATGAGGTAAATCTGAAAACACTGATTGCTGAAAAACAGAGAGCTGTGAAACTCTACTGAATCCTTACCTATGGCTGCATTTTTTCCAAGGTACTTGATGGAATCAGGTTCCTCTGATGTACTGTGTGGAATATTATTTATTTGTTTATTTTGGGACCAATGGAATCGCACAAATTACCAGGAAAGAAAAATAATTTTTCAGGGTGAGTACTATGCTGAAATTTCCTGTTATCTGGCTGTTTTTTTTTGATAACATCACGTATCATGGGGGCTGGGCTGTAGCTAAACATTTTCTTTAAATAGTATGTTTTGTGGCTATAAGTGGAAACAAATGTTGATTCATCAGCAGTGATACTTATCTGAGTTTAGACAGCTGATGTTACAAGTCCCATAATTCAAACAATGTTGATGACTCATTTTGTTAATCACTCACTCTGTGACAAAATATACTGGAATTAGTTTCTTTGTTTAACAGTATATATTGCCTTGAGGAGTGAAAGCCTTAAGAATTGAAAACGACTTTATCATTTGAATGGTAAAATTCCTTGCATGGAAACCTAAATCAAATTTCTGCCATGTTGAGAACTAAATGTTGTCTTAAGCTATGGAGCAGGTGTCTGTGGCATATAAATAAAGGATTGAGATCAAATGACAGTCCAGTCACAATGAATGACATCAATACTCAACCTCACAGTTTTGACAGAATTTGGGCTAATTGTTGCAGCATCCAACATGTGCAGGAACAGTCAGGGATTTTTGAGATGTAGTTATTAAGATGCAAAAATCATCCTGGATAAAAAACAAAGGCCTTTGGTTAGACAGCCTCTGGTTGATATTAACCAACAAGCAAAAGAAATGTGTTCATGTACTGATTTACTTCAAGTCCAAACCCATATACCACTGCTAATATTTAAGCTGATACAGGTGAGGGACAATGAATACAGATTGCATAAAGGAAAATTCCAGTAGGATGCTAAGAAAAGAAATTTTGCAGTGAGGGCTATCAGTAATGGAACAGGGGTCCACAATGTGAATTCTGTGTGTTTGGGGATAGTCAGAACCTGGCTGACATTTTCTGATTAACCTGCTTCAAAACTGAAGTCAGACAAGTTTTGAGGCATGCTGGAGGGGGCTGGAAATCAGCCAGGTAACCTTCTGAGGTCATCTTTCAAAAGAAACAATTTTGTGATTTGTTTGTAGGGAGGGGCAAGAAATACCTCAGTGATATCTGGGACACCTGATATGTTGCTGCCTTTTCTTCATTAGAGGCATAATTCAACTTAAATCCCTAAAACCTTAAAGGCTTAACACAGTTTTTTAAAAATAGTATACAAGTACCTAGGATGGCAGCTATTTTTTTTAAGATAGATCTGCTAAACTTATTTGAAGTAGATGTGATAAAAGCTGGAGTTGACTAGGTATTTTCTTTCATCTGTAAAACAGTTTTGATTCATATTTACTGGTAGACTTCTCATGGAATGATAGAATGGTTTGGGTTGGAAAGGACCTTAAAAACGATGTCGTTCCACCCCTCTGCCATAGGCAGGGGCACCTTTCACTAGACCAGGTTGCTCAGGGCCCCATCAAACCTGGAACACTCTAAGGGGTTAAAGCATGACGGTCCTTTCTGATGGCCAAGTTTTTAATAAGCATTCATTATATTAGTTTATTAGTCACTGGTCAGCCTCCTCAGAGGTGTGGTGTGTAACACCTCACAGCTCGTGTTCCTTGTTGTGCTGCTGATCGTCACCGGGGGCTGGGTTGAGGTTATGGTGTTGCTGTACTTTGTACCCTGGGTTGTGAGATGATAAAATTCCCGGTCCCGAGACTCGCCCGCTCCCTGCGCTCGGCGGTGCCCGGGCTGCGGGAGCCATCTACGGGCAGCTCCGGGGAACTGCCTCTGCCCTGCCCGCAGAGCCGCTCCGGGGACACACACACCCTCCTCCGCCTTCCTCCCCTCCGGGGTGACCCACACCCTCCTCCCCTCCGGGGGGACACACACCCTCCTGCGCCTTCCTCCCCTCCGCCAGGCTCACTGCGACAGCTCCTGAGAAGTGTCAATGTTCTCCGGGTGTTCAAACCAGCATCTCACTATTGCTATGCTATGATTCCTGAATGTCTTTTGGTTCTTTTTTAGGGCGAAGCAACTATTTAAGGATGCCACCCGAAGATCTGCCCAAGGCTGGGTAGTTATGAGAGGCAGGGTGTGGGGGGTAGTATGGGCAAGTGTCTAGGGCAGTGATCACCTCCAACAATTCCTCTTTTGGAATTTCAGCCCTGAACAAGTGAAGAATCCTGAAAACCTGGTAAAATATTTTGAAAAATATACTCTTGCTCTGACAATTCCAGGGAGAGACAAATGATGACTGCCATGTGCTGGGGCCTGTCCTGTGGCTACTGAGCCTTGTTCGACACTATTCAGTTCTCCAAAAGGGAAGAGAAGTGCTCTGAGTCTGCCAGCAAAATGACAGGCACAGTGGCTTCTCCAACCCTGGCAACAGGCACTGCAGCTGACCAAAGAGACGACTCGTGCCAGGGTCAGTCACCCCTATACAGGAGAAAAGAATGTTCATGAGAACAGGAGGAACTGGAATAGAAATCTACACCAGTCCTGGGGGCATGGATATGTGAGTTGCAAGGAAAGACAATCAAAATAGGGAGTTCTATGAAAACTGCTGCTCCAATGGCAGTTCCCCAGACAGAGTAGAAGGGCTGGTTTTGTTATTGATGAAGGAACTTCTGGCTTGTATTTACAAGGAGTGAGTAGAGAGTACTGGGACAAGGACTAGAGGGGCCCTGGCTCTAGCCAGGTCAAGGAAAAGGGGACAACTGTGTCTCCTGGACTGTGTGGATTCAGTAGTGCACACTGATGCCATCAAGCTAGAGAGGGGCAGAAACCATGTGGACTTCTGGAGCGACAGGGTTATCCCAACAGGTGACCACCCTGGAGGCTGGAGTGAGCCTGACTGGGAATGAGTGTTGATAAGCTGTATTTACACTAAGTCAAGGACTTTTCAGCTCTCCCCCCACTCCACAGCAAGTGGGCTGGGGGTGTACAAGAGACACAGCTGGAACATCTGATCCACAGTGGCCAAAGGGATATTCCATACCCTATGGCATCATGCTCAGTGTACTAACTGTGGGGAGAACTGGCTGGGAATGCTGCTGGGGAACTGGCTGGGCATTGCCAGTACGTGGTGTGCAACTGCAGGGTGCATCACTTGTTTTGTAATTATTTTATCGTTATTATTATTATTTTCCCTTCTGTTTCTGTCATATTAAACTGTCTTTGTCTCAACCCACGAATTCTGCTTTTTCTCCCCCAAATCTGTCCCCTCTCACTGGGGGAGGGGTGTGAGTGAGCGAGTGGCTCTGTGATGTTTAGATCCCTGCCGCGTTAAACCACCACAATCACAAAGTAAATTTGTTTCTTTACAGTAGGTAGGTGCACAGTATGGCACATCAAAATAGCAAGTTCTTAAAAATTCATTCTCTTTCATTTTCAAACTTTAGTGGGTGTTAGAGAAGGTGGGAGCTGTTATTCTGCACAGTATGAACCTCTAGGAAATGCAGACAATGTGGAACAATTTAGGACTGGCTAGGTTAGCTGCAAACCTGCAGTTAGGTGGTAATGTACTCTTGCCTCTGGTACCTCCTGTTTTTTTTTCTTTATTTCTTTCCTGTTTTCCCACCTCTGCTTCCAATGAATATACTGGTGAAAAAAATATTTCCTCCCAGTTGACCTGAACGAAGGCGGACACAATTTTTTGGATCCAATCTCTGAATGTGACTTCTGTTAAATGAAAAGACTCTGTAATTCTGTCACAGATCATGCCCTGTAGCTAAATAGCAAGGTGTTCAACAGAAAAGGGAATTTAAATTAAGGAATAATGGTGCTTATCCTGTTAAATGTACAAGTGTTTAATCAGTGAGAAGTTGATCACTTTAAAGGGAGCAGTTGAGGAAAAGTCAGAGCGAGTGTGCAGAGAATGAGGTGAATGACTTGTGGAAAGGTGTAGAACGGGATCAATTCTTTGAAAACTTCCAAGTGAAATGGTTTAAAGTTATGCTTAGTGAGAAGTGCAGTTAATGAACATCAGCCACCGATATAATACTGTTGTGGTTTTTAAAATGTGTTTGATTGTCATACAATTAAGGAAATTCTAGAGGTAGTAGTTCTATTTATAATTGTGTTGAAGTTTTTATGGTAGTTCAAGTGACTGTTAGATCTGTTGTAATAGAGTCTCAGATACTTTTAAACCTACTGCCTAAGGAACAAACTTGATCAAATGCTTAGTCTTTCTTTGATTGCTTTTATTTTTTTTTAATTTTTACCCCCCTACCAAAACTGGAATTTTGTCACAAGTAAAATTTTCCATATTGCTCTATGGCAAAAGAGATGAGCAGGGAACTTCAACATCTCTTTGTGTCAGTTGTTAGAATGTAATGGCTTAAATTTGTCAACTTTTGAAGATTTTAAATCTTCATCATGATTATTCTGATGATCCAAAGGTGTTTGCTGTGTACTCCTGTTGAAAGAACCTTACAAAATGCTGCTAGTAAGTGTGTTATTTAATTTTATTTTGCATAATGTTTGCTTTGAAGATCTACTGTTTAATATATTAGTTGTTTTAGTGCTCTTGTACATGGAAGAATTCCAGGTCTCAAAAGCTGAATGTTTTGCAAAAAAATACATTAAATGCAAGTGTGGATTTTTTAGTATTGTTTGTATTGGTACATATTGTCACTGTCACAGTTGTCCTTCTAAAGCTGATGAAGTTGATTCTCACATATTGCTCAGATTATTCATCAAAGCTCCTTGCAAGGACATTTGCAATGGTTTGTTCCTAAACTTTGGGTGAAACTGCTGTAACTTACGTTGTTTGTGACAGAATGACATAATCATGATGATGAACTGACCTGGGTGCCTTCTCTGATGGAGCTTTTGTCCTCACCTGTTGCCAAGGCCCTGATGTACCTTATGTCTTTGGACTCCTGTGGACTTCCTCTTGTTTTCCCTCAAAGCACAAAACCTCTCCTGGTTTTGTGTGTTCTCTGTGTACAAACGTAGCCCCTTTTCTGGCTGCTCTTGTAGCACCCAACCCCATCCTCGCTCTGCAGGCACAAGGACAGTTTGGTGAATCCCACTTAGACTTCCAATGACTTCTCTAATAAAGAAAAAGGAAAAAAAAACAAATTTCACTTGGATTTTTCTTCTCTGTGGATATCAATTTAGGCAAGAACTAATAAGGTGAACTTGTATGACTCATCAACATTAGATTTTTCAGATTTATTCTTCAAATTGGGGACTGTAAAAGAATTTTCAAGGCCGGCTGTAAAAGCTTAAATGTTCTACCTCCAAAATGAAGAAAATGTCTCCATTACTTTTTTCATTTGAATCTGCCAAGTTAGGTGCCAATTAGTGCTACAGATGGTACAAACAACTAAACTGAGCCCACCAAAGGGTTCTGTGTAGATCAAGGAAATATCCTGACTTTGCAGTGACCTCCTGTCACTTGTAGTGATGGTGTGACTGTACAGCTGGTTTTATAGAAGTGGGAAGCCCTGTGATTCTGTTATCTTCTTGAATTTTCCAGCTCTTTTGTTCCTTGGAGTTAATAGGTTCGTAAGTATCTCTAGAAAAGGAAAAGTTTCAGAAAGTTTGCAGATGACTCATTAGAACATTATTATAATGACCCCTGACAAAGTTTGAATCAAAGACTTCTACTATCTGAAGATCACCATAATCTGGGCACTTAAAACAGTGTTTAATAATCAATTACATGCCTCTAAATACGTAAAACTGTAATTTTCCACTTGATTTTTTTTTTAACAGGTCTTCAAATGATTGTACGTTTTCCTCAGCCTTTTCTGCAAAGATTTAAAATGGAAAATCTTTTCCTTATTCAATAATTAGTCTTATTTTTTTCCTCCTTTTTAATAATTTTGATGAGAGACTGTCCCTGAGAGCTGCTGTTGTCTCTCATACCTCTGTTGGGATGGAGAGCTAGGATACCTTTCCAGGGTTTTTATCTTAGTGAGGAGTCTGTTTCTTCTTTTACCAATTCACCCTTTGTGGCTGGGAGTGATCAGATCATTGTGTGTCCAATTAAGGTTGTGTTTGATGTTGACCCTGTCACAGCTTTCCTGTAGTGGTGTTGAAGCAACACAGTTCTGTGTTTTGTGAGTGAGCAGCTGCTCAAACCCCTGTCCAAGACCAACCCCTCATCATTTGCTGTGACTTAGATCTTGCTAAGGCACAAAACACAAGTGAGATGGTGGCTTTATTTCAGTATTTTTGAGGAGCCTCATGATATCATGTAGAAAACCTGCAGTCACCCAGCACATCTAAACCCAGGATTGTGTTTTAAAATGCTGTATCCTTTTTTTTTAAGGTGTTTCCTCCTGTTTAATTGGTATTCCTGTTCAGTGTAAGCCCTGAAGTGGATTTGTATTTCAGTGATAGAATGGGGGCAGCAGTAGAAAACTACCCAGACTTGTTTTTTCCTCTGTGGACTTTTAATAAACGACCACATGCTTGATAGGGAAGCTGGTTTTGTCTAGAATTTAAAATCATCTGACAAGAACCTGTAGAGCTGCATTTAATTTAAACTGTTAAATGGAAATCTGAACATGGGGAGTGTCTGTGGAAGAGGCATTAAATGAAACACTTAGCAGCAGAGTATCTACAAATTTGGGAGCTAATAGATTGTTATCTGCTACAATTTAAAATCCTGAGACCAAATAAAATTCTAAATGTGGATTCTTATTCCTGTGTGCAGCTTGAGCAGTCTTTGCTAAATTGTTCTGTGCATAATTTAATAAGCCTTTTAACTTAGAAGGCTTATTGCCAAAGAATTACTCATACAGTTAAAGAAAAAAAATAAAAGTCAGTGAGTGTAGCCAATAAATAAGCTATAGAATCTCACCCCCCTTTCCAGGTTTTTCAACAAATTATGAAATGTATACTCTTCAAAATGCATTTACCAAAAAGAACCTTTTCAAATCATTTCTCAGGCATACAGCTCTGGCTGTTAATGAATTCCAGTGAGCTTGGGAAATTGCCTTCACTCTGTCTTAAGTGCATTTTTACCCAAGTGTTCTTACTGTAAATTCCATTGGTGCCTTTGGTCCTGATTGGTGGCACTTAGTCTTTTTGGTGGGAATAAAGCATCAGAGTTAGAAAGCAAGTTTAGTGAAGTGAGAACCATCACAAGTGGTGTTTATTATAATTAATGTGATTTGAGAGTATACATGACAAGAAAGATAACATAATTAAACCATTCCTTGCAAATTGCTGAAGCTGTTTACCCAGGAAACAGTGCTGTTCTTAATGATGAAGGACTCATAACTGGACAACCAGTTGTGCTTGGACTGAAAGTTAATTGGTATTCTTGTTTTTATTATTATACTGAGATGAAGTATTCACATCATTATATTTTTTTTTTTTTACTGTGTCTTGTATTTTTAGAGGAATAGAAAAATGTATTTCCATTGCTGATTATGGGCTCGAGGCTAAATTTTGGGCTGCTATTCCTAGAACCATGTTAAATATATCCAAAAGTGAATTTCAATGAACCATCCCCAAAATGTCAGCCTTTCTTTTTAGGGGCTAAGCAGACATCTGATGCAAGTTTCATGCTTGTCGGTTTTGTAGGACTATTCTAAGGGTAGTCCTAAGGATTATCCTTAGCCTTGGAAACTGTTTCCCAATGTCTCCACAGAACATCCCCTGCTGCTGTTTAACCCAGTGCTCTCTATATTGTCAAAAATTCACGTGTTTCCTTTTTGCAGAAACTCATGTATTTAGGCAGGTTATCATATACTTCCTTTTATTAATCTCCCTCTCTGTCAGGAAATAATCCAAATGACAAATCAGGGGTTAGATTTGTCTTCTCAGCATTTTTGCAGGAGAAATGCTCAAGAATAGTTCACATGTTGCTTGATGCTTGTCTGGCTGCAGTGGTGTTTGGGAAACTGGGGACTTGTTCTACCACGTACTGAAAGATTCAGTCCATTTAAAGCACTTACAGCCTCCTTGAGGCACCTCTTGTGTGATTATGAAAGTAGGATTAAGAGATTTTAAGTGGCTACTTGCATAAGAATTTTGAATGTCAAAATGGAACAAGGTACTAAGTTTGTGGGGCACATCAGGAGAGAGGAACAGCCCCTTTGAGTTGGAGATTAATTGAACAAAAAAAGGAGAGAAGGCAACATCAGTGGGAGCCTGCTGAGGATGTTGTTAAGGGGGAACAGTGTAAGAGGTTAACATATTTGGGTAGGTTTGTTTAATGGTTTTATTCATTATATGCATGAGATTGAATTACAAAGTTCTGCAGTCTGGGCATTTTTTCATGTATTATAGGGAATACAAAGCTGCACCAATATGAGAAGAGAAAAAATGCTTGGAGTCAGTCTGATTATCTCAAAAAACTCAACAAGCTAGATCAGAAAGAAACTGATGCTACAAGTATTACAAAAATAACCTGTGAATAATGAGTATTATTGTCTTCTTCGAGTTTAATTTAGGTGTAAGGGAGATCTTAAATACAATAATAAAAATACTTATTTTATGCAGAGAAAACCAGCAAAATAAAGGAAACGGTTTCTCTGTTTCTCTCTGCTAAAGACATTGAAAGAATTTAAGATCAGTGCAAAGAGAGAGTAATTCAGAAACACAAAACTTTGAACGTTCTTAAAGCCTACACATTTCTTGAGTTTTGTCATAATTTTTTATAAACCACAAAATAGAAGCTGACAGAGGCAAGATACTAAACTACCTTGAGAAATACTAAGCAATGCTCCATATAGAGAAAAATGAAATAAAACTGCAGTACAAAAATTCTGTATTGGCTGAGATTGGATGTTGTTTTCAAAAGCTGTGTGAAATGGAAGCCATTAGCTCATATTTGCATTTAAGCAATGGAGTTGTAAAACTAGAAAGATATAAAATTATAAATTATCATCAGGCAGGTAATGTTACACTTTATAGGAAGATGTTTCAGTTTGAATACAATGTTTGAGGAAACTTTTTTAAAAAGTACTAAGAGCCAGAGTAATAAAGCATTGGACTGTTGAGACATAGAGACATTTGTGTCAGTGTACAGAGATTTTTTTTTTTTTTTACCACTGGAAGCAGACTTCCCCCCCCCAAAATTTACCATCAGGAGCATTAAAACATGTTAGTTCCACTTCTTTCTTCTTCATAGAAACTCATAGTTCCTGTCATTTGTTTGGAGGTATTTTTCAGTGCTTGCTGTTATTTACTTGGGAAATCAAGAGGAATCAAAATTATACACAAACGGTTATTAATACAGGCTCAGCTGACAAGCCTCTTTGTTTTTCCTACCCCGTAGAAATTTCCTTCTGAGAAAATGAAACTTCAAGCACTTGCTTCTTCTAACATAATGGGGCTTTTAAGTTATCATGTGAGTGACAGGAGCTGCTGGAGGACTGCTCCTGGGGAATAGCAGAGCGTCACTCCCGGTGACAACAGCGCTTCCAGCAGTCGGAAGGAGTGAGGCGGGAGAGGTGGGTGGCAGGAGAGGTGTAGGATGAAGCATTTTTGAAGTAGGGTATGGTTTTTCTAATTCTAGTCCTGTGCAGTGGGGTTTGGGGCAGGGAGAGTTTGTGTTTAGATAAGTGCTGTCTGAGAATGCTGTAGGCGTAGACCTTTGTCACGATCAAGTAAAAAAAAATGTAAATATCTATGTATATATTTAAAAGAAATGATGTGTACAATTGTGTGCACAGTACTTCAGATTTATCTAGCAGATGGAGAGAGTTGGGGCTGTTCAGCTGGAGAGGGACTTGTGACAAGGGCATGTAGTGATAGGACAACGAGGAACAGCCTTAAAATGAAGGAGGATAGGTTTAGATTACGTATTAGGAAGAAATTCTTTACTGTAAGGGTGTTGAGGCACTGGAACAGGTTGCCCAGAGAGGTTGGAGGCTCCCCATCCCTGGAAGTGTTCAAGGACAGGTAGGATGGGACTTTGAACAATGTGATCTAGTGGAATTTGTCCGTGTCCATGGCAGGAGGGTGGAACAGGATGATTTTATAGGCCCCTTTCAAACCAAATTTTTCTAGGATTCAATATCCAGACCTGCAAATACAGTGATACTTTGCAGTTGTCTTTTCTTTCCTTGCAGGCAGGTGAGCAAGAACAGGCTGAGGGGACAGGAGCCAACACAAAGAGAGAGAAAACCATTTTGTCAGGTAAGAATAGTGGGGGACTGGGGACACAGGCATTCAAGCTGTATGAATGGTAATCATGTTGTAGATTACTGCACTCACAATTCCAGTTATAGTCTAGTTTCCCTCTAAGTTCTGATGTCAAAAAAATCTTGATTAAATTTTTCTTTAAAACTATCTTCACCAGGACTGACAGTGAAACTTTCATGCGTGACCAGAGTCAACTGGAAAATCTTTTTGCCCATGAGTAAAATAATATTACCCAAGATAATAAATGAGATTGGGGTGAAAGAGAGGTATATTATTCACACTGAAAAAAAGCAGTGTTACAATCCCATTCATTTTATTTTATTTTCATGTTTTACAAGTGGATTGTGAATACACAATCCATGATTTAAATATCACACTCATTTTTAAGCTGTAAAATCCTACACAAAGCCAATAAGTAGAAAAATATGAAACTTGAAATTATATTCTGATATTTGTTACAAACTTGAGAACTGATAGACCTGTTAAACTGAAATATCAGCCTTTCAACAGCAAGCACTAGTAATAAACTGAACTATTTCAGCAACTGTAAACATAATAAAAATTCTTATGATGAATCTCCGAAAAGTTCATTTGATGAAACTCATAACAAATGCACTGAATCCACAGGAATGAATAATCCAGCATTACTGATAAGAGACAGCCAACTTTTTTTTTTCAAGTGACAAGAAGCAGCCATGTTTTGCTAAGGAAGCAGTACAAAATAAAAGTCCAGAAAATATCAAGAACTCTGTAACTAAAGTTCTCCGAACTGATAAAAATGCTTTCAAATTGAAAGCATTTTTTAAGCCTGTGTGTTTTTTCTTGTGGCAATATAAGGGTTGCTTAATTATTGCCTATTTCGGTAAAGGGTCAGTTGATAACTGTGAATTATCAGAATTGGTACTTCAGTCAGCTATAAGCCCAAAATTGTTTGCTTGTTGATCTGCTCAGTCTCAGATGAGATAAAGGACTAGTTTCAAATTTGGTTAAAACTTAGATGTTGAATTGTTTCAGTCACAATAGACAAGAAACTTACTCTGCTTATTTAACCTAGTCAAAGTCAAGAAAATTATGTCATCAGCTGAAAGCACTGGGACAAGTCAGTGGCTACTTGTTTCAGAAATACCAAAGGTGTGTTTGTAATTCCAAGACCTGAATTTTCATGATATTGTGAGACAGTTAAATGTGAAAAGGTGCAGCTGTAAAGGAAATCTATATTAGCACGAAAGTGCAAACCAGTTCCTCTTCTTAGGATGACCTTTCATCCAAGTGCCATTTTTATGCAGTAAGCCTTGAACAATACAGTAATAACTTTTCTTAGCAACACAAGATTAGTGAATGAAGCAGAATAATCACAAGCATTTTCATTACTTTTAACTATATTAGCATCCATTGTCAATATACTGATGAAGTCCATCCAGATGGCTGAAGCCTGTGCTTAGTGCCTGCTGAAACAGGCTTGCTTTTTTTGCAGAAATTGTGCCAAGATCAATTCTGGAGATGTTCCAGAAGACAATCAAACTTTGACTGTGACCATTAGCAGCTATTGTGGTGAAGTAGGAGCAGCTCTGTGCAGTAAGACACTGCAGATGACATCTCTGCATTTAGGGTGGGAAGGCAACACTTAAAACTGGTTTTAGTTAGGTCCCATAGGTTGAAAAACTGTATAGTAATTAGGATACATCAGGTGTGTTATTTGAGCACACCCTCTGCTTTAATTTAATCCAAAATGAATCCAGAGTAATGTACTTCAATTATTTTAAAATGTGAAACAATGTGTGTCCACTGATGGGAATGGTCAGGAGGTACAGTTCACTCTTATGAACTTGATATATTAAACACCTTTTTCCATGGAGTCATGGATGGTAAATGCAATTGTTCAGGTTGTACTATTTTGAATCTGACAATAACACGGGTAACTTAACACTGCATTTCAGCCATTTGGGTTTCTTAGGTACAGCTCCTGCTGCCACAACAGTTCAAGTAAAAGCATCACCTACTAGGGGTACACATGTTTTGATAAAAGTGTTATGGGCAAAGTCTCTTCCTGAAGTGATCTTGCAGTTTTCATCAGCCCTGCAGTGTAGTTTTGTCCACATGATCACATTTCAGGAATCACCCCAATGAATCAACTTCATGTACTTACTAGTTATTTTGTTGGTGTTTAGCTTGGCATGTGGTTACTTGCTTTTTCTGTTGGAAGAATGTTTCTTAATGGATCATGTGGAGATATATGAAAGTGAGTTGGTCATAAATGCCACTTAATACCACTTTAATAGCAGACATTTAAATATCTTCTGCTGAGAACATATTCTTTGGTTTGTGTCCTTACTATGTATCTAGATAATTTCCTTGGATTTAAAGGAACAAAACATACCAATAAGCACATTCCTCTTTATCTGTGCTTCTATTTACTTTCCTAGTTATGCTAAGGGTGCCCAGTACCAGGTCTTTGGTCTTGACCTGCCTTGGAAACTGAGAGCTAAGGTGCCACTCTGTATTTGCTAATAAGGTAACACCTGGCCCCTGATGATAGCTCCATCAACCTGTTTTCTTCAGTTAGGCAAGTTAAGAATTATCAGCAATGGAATGTTCTTGTTTGTATTCTTTTTAGTCCCCTGTAGTAAATATTAATGTGCTTCTTTCTCCCTGGGAAGCATGTTGTTCTCTGTTAATGAGATTTCACATGTTAAACCATACTGATAAGAGCACAGTGGAGCTGAGATTACATATTTAAAGTTGCTTCTGTTGCTAGGTAGTGATGAACTTGCTATCTAACATGTTAATTTCCCTTCTGAATCTATCTAATGTATCCTGTAAAAATTTCCATTCATTTAAGCCATAAAATCAGTTTCTCACTTGTTAGAGCTGAAATCTGGAGCCCATTAATACTTTGAGTGAGCTTAAAACCATACTTTTATAATTGAACATAAAAAGGTAAATATGTTCATTTTTCTGTAGTTCATACAAGGTATTTCCCCCCTGCTGTAGTATTGTATCTTCTAAATTATGTTGCAGATAGCTCTGATTGCTTTGTTGATTTTCCTTAAATGACAGATGACTGTGGGCAAATTCTCAATTTTTCTTCACGATTCCCCAACTTGAGGATTGTCATCCCAAGTCTTATTGTGTTTGCAATGAAATTTTTCCTTGGGAGGTACTATTTTGAGCACAGATTTTCTGTAACAGTGGGAATTATTATCTGTGACTAATAACAATCTCTATGGAGCTTGTTATACAATGAAGGCTGGTCATGTGAATATATTCCTGTGATTGCTTGCAGCTACAAGTAGCTTAAATTTCTGTAACTTGCTTCCTTATCAAAATTTTTTTTTCTCTACTGAAATAAGGTAAATTATTTAAACTACTCTTTTAACTCAAGTTCAATAACACTTAGGTGAACTCTCATGCAACAATCTAGAAAGATGTGCAAATTAACAGCAGTTAAGCTGGTCCTTGAACTGTTCTAACAGAAATTTTAATTGTCATTTGAATGGATCCTTAGGTAGCTAACCTGTTTCTAAAATAACACTTCTTCAGAAGTGTCCCATCAGTGTGCAAAAAATAAAGATACCAGTAGTGAAGGTCTTACTTGGAATCCATTTTTTCCCTAATTATTCATTTTTAAACAACTCTTGTTTGATACAAACATTCTGAGAATCAGGTATATAAAACAAAACCCAGCAATCAAAACACCAAATCAAACAGAGAAACAAACCTGAAATCCCCAACCTGTGGATGGCATGGTCCATTCTATCTGTCATATAAACCATCCTGTGGTAATTGTGTTGGAAACATAAATTGAAATGGTCATCTCTTGAAAATAGCTTTCCTGTCCTGTAGTGATGCTAACTTATTTATTAACAACTGCAAAATGTAGCCATAGCTTGATCAGGGTTTGCTTATTGCCCAGGGAATGCTGTCTGATGGAACCGAGTGTTGGATTTTATAACAATCTGACTAAACAATAACTGTCTGGTTGCTCATGACATTCATTGGTACCTCAAACACTAAAACTGGCTTTCATTGCAAAACTACCATGAAGTGTCTCCTGCAGTGATGTCATTATACAGGTCTGTCTTCAGAATAATTCTAAACTTTGGCTACTGCTGAAGGAGATGCTGGGTATTGTTGTGATGGGCCACCAACGTGAGGTAAGAGAACATACACAGTTTTTGTAGTCAGAGTTCCTCTGAGAGATTAGATTGTCTGGAGAAACTGTGGTTGCCCCATGCCTGGAAGTGTTCAAGGCCAGGTTGGATGGTGCTTGGAGCAACCCGGTCCAGTGGAAGGTTTCCTTGTTGGAATGAGATTATCCTTAAGGTCCCTTCCAAGCCAAGCCATTCTATGATCCTATTACAGAAGGCAAATTTACTCAGAATGTAGCAACTGCTACTTTTCGTTTGCTTCTATTAAAACAATGCTGAGGATGTAAAATAAAAGTGTAAATAAACAAGAGCTTGTTACTCAGGATAAATAGCACAGGTGAGATTGCAAACCAGGTGTCATTAGTGAGAGCCACAAAGAACTTCTGTGCTGAGTAAATCCAAGTAAAAATGAGGATACAGGAGGCTGTTCCTGGGGCCATGTTGGTTTTCTGTAGTAATTATGCATGTGATGGATTTGATTTATTTTGGAGGGCCAGGAATAATGAAGTGTTTTCTTACTTGTTCAGTAACACTTATGATCTTGTTGACAACATGTTAGGGAAAGAAAATTGGCTGAGCACTGGCACTGCCACCTCATTGGGTGCCTAATGTTGTCCTGGGAAATGGGGTCACAACAATTAGTGTGCTGCTGGGGAGGGGTGGGAACGGATGGGAACTGCAGGCAAAGCAGGGAAGGTAATTAGGAAATGAGAAGTAGTTTCAAAAACTCTGTAAGGATTTGATTGCCATTCATGTACATTTGAGTTCTGTCACTTCAGAATATGAACACAGCAGGATTATTGGGAATTAAAGTGTGTTCCTACTGTGGAACATGAAGCAAGGTCAAAAAGCAGAGTGATTTGAATTGTGCAAATTGGACAATGATTTTGAGAAATACACCAGGATATGAAGCTATCAAAAAATGGTAATTGAAGAAAAGAGACCAGAGAAAAGGCTATGACTGTATATTCTTAACAGTATGAAGTTGTCAAACAGTAGAATAACTTACTTGTAATGAAGTACTAAGACTCCACAAAAGGTCATGAACAGTCAAGTAAATAATGTCAGTTTAATAAAGGTTCTGAAGGTTTCAGGCCTCATTGTAATGCTGGATTTTGCTCATCTCTGTATAACATGATGGTGCCTTAGGAGCAATATCATTCTGTCCTGGAGGACTTTAATATTGTAGTGAAATTGCAGAATAGAAATCCAATGCTACACAAAAGTATGGTCTAAATTTTGTAGCTTTCACCTACAATGAGGTTCAAAAAAACAAACAAAAAAAAACCAAACAAAAAAAAGAAAAAAGGTAAAACCCTGGAGCAATAAGCTGTAGGGGAATAAAGAGTACGTAGCTGGTCTCTACTTGGAGGTGGGAATGTCTTCCTTTCCCTATGCTCTGGTTCTGTGTCTCAAGTGAAGAAATCTCTTCAAGCCTTGAAATTTTATTCCAAAGTAGGATGATGACGATATGAAAGGAAAATTCTAGTGTTGCACAACACACTAGAAACAGCTTCATCCAATAAGTCAGTCAAAATCCATGGTGCTAAACAAAGTAGCTGTTAAGTGTGTGCTCATTATGTAAGACTTTTGCCATGAAATTAATCCAGGCAGAAATTCAGGTTTATGTGACCCCTGTGTCTTGTCAATGGGACCTCAAGCAGAAGAGCAGGAGAAGAAATCAAGTGAACTATCTCCAGTTACCTTTTGACCATAAATCTTAATAGACTGAAATAGAGAATTCAAAGGAAAGAACAGAGAGCAAAAGGTTTCAGCAAAATTAGTTTTCAGCACTTTTTAGATATGTGTTGCTATGATGCAACTACAAAGAAGGAATGATGATCTGTAATTCACTGGGGTATCAGAACTAAAGTCTCAAAACATTTAAGTTACTGCTATGTGAAGAGACCTCTTTCCAGACTGGATGTAGTATATAATTGAGGAAGCATTTATTTACCAGGATGGCAAACTATGTTTATTACAATTAGTGTTTCTCTAGCAAAAAAAGAAAATAGAAATGTCAATAATTTTGCCATCTATATTGATTCATAGTTTCTAAGGTTGTGATTTCTGACTGAAAGACATGATTATGTCCGGTGTTACTACCAAATCTCTACACTTTTGTCTCATAGCCACAACCAAATAATTCAGTCAACTTAAAAGTGCTTGAAGTTGACTGCTCCCTTTTTTCTGTTAGTTTTTGTTTTTTAATTTTTGTTCATCAATTTTGGGCTTTGTCTCAGAATTCTTTTTTTCAGAATGGACTCTGTTTCCAGAGGTTATCCTGAAACATTTATGACCATATAGCAAGAGATTGCTGAAGTCCATTTTTAAAAACAGGCATGCATAATCTTTTAATAAATGAAGATAGGGAACAAATTCCTTAAAAACAAAGTGGGTATTTGTCTGATATTTTGAAAAAATATGTATTTATCAAGTATTGTTCTTGGGGAGTCCAGTCTAATCCCTTCTATCTGTGTGTAGGTGGATGAGAACAGGAAAAGCAAAAAACACTGGAAATGGATTTCTTCATCCTGTCCCTAGCACCACCCTCCCTCTCCCCCAAAGGAAAATAATATAATGCTGTTTCCATGGAAAAATCAACATGATAGAGGACTGCTGGATAGCCAGTACCATTTTTTAAATCCAATGGGTTGCAGCTGTACTGAGAGGAAACAAATGTTTTGCTGCCTTTGCTGCCAAATAATAGATTATATTTGGAAGCATAAGACTAATGAAAAAATACAGTTCAGAAACATAGTGATTGCAAAGCTTCAGGCATAAGAAAGGAAACTGTTAGCTTGCTTTGTAAAGCAGACTGGGCTCTAAAAAATGTAGGTTTTTTTTTTTTTTTTTTTTAGATGCAGTGTTAAGTTATATATAATGTTGTTTCCTGAGGATCCAGTTTTTCACCATGGCAGTGATCCTAAACTTCCTGCTTTCTGCTGGCTATAATTTATCTACTTACCAGCAGCAGCCATCTGCTTGGAAAATCATTAACTCAGCCTTGGGTGGAGGAAGGTGGGGGCAGTGACAGGGAGATGGGATTGTCCTGTGGAGGGAGAGCAGGCAGGGTGTTCCTGGTTCTCTGGGTGTGCTCCGTGCTGGTGGACAGCCACCTTCTTTGCAGCCACGGAAAAGTGACATTTCCCTGAGATACTACCATGCAACAAACTCCAGTGAAATGTGAGAGCCTGAATCGCACCAGGGTTTTGGTGTCTAGAAGAGTGTGTTGTTCAGTAAGGGCCTCCCCACCACAGCTTGCAAGGTTTTTAACGAGCTCACTGCGTTGAACTTGTAGGTTTGGGCAAATTCCAAGACCAAACTTACTGAAGCTGACTATTACTAGAGAGAGTTACTGATGTCTGGCTTTCGTGGGAGTGTAAAATGGTGTGACATCAGTTGGAAGGGACCTGATCTGTAGGTTCACAAGTTGCTGTTCACCAGCTGAGGTTACCTGTGTCCCTGCAGGGTGACTGCAGCCAGTGCTTTCCATTTTGCATGTGGAACATGCCTGGCACTGGATTAAGGTTTAGCAGAGGATCAGCAACTCTTTTAACTGTGGTGACTTTACCACAGGTCACCTTAATGGTTTTATTCAGTTGTGTAGAATCTATAGTTTCATTACTGAAAACTATTAGATATAAGAATGAAAAAAAGAAAAAGTTATTTTGTTAAACTCTTTATAATGAGACATAAAAGTTAAGTGTATGCCATTAAATCTTGTTAAAGCAAAAAACAGGTTATCTGCTTTTCAGTCATCTGTTCATTGTCATGACAGAAACATTGATTTGTATCTTTAAGAGATCAATAACTGCAGAACTGGAGCTCAGTCTGGCACAGGTGGATGGAAACAGTTCTTCAGTGCTTCTGTAAGAAACTAGTAAACTGAATCAATAATGCCATATGACATAAAGGAAAGAAGAAATATCTTTACAACATCAAGCAGAGGTTTAGTAATCTGATCCACGTTCAGGGTATTGAGCAACTCATCAAATATGTGTGCAACAAGCAGTAATTGATTTTCCAGTCCCTGACCACCTGACGTGAATATGTGTGTGTAATATCACTGAGTAGCTCATGCAAACTTTTGTCTGTTGAATTGCTGGGAAGATTTTGCTAAAACATGCTCTGGTTCACAATTTTTTTTTTTTTTTTACAGTTTATTGGTGATGAATGATGTAGGAATTTAAACCCTCACCTTTAGAAACCACCATCTGTTATAAAATAGATCACTGATGTCTCCTTTAGCAGCTTAAGGCAGTGTGATTCAAATTGCTGTTGCCTCTGATAAAGAGGGAACTGAAGAACTTTGTGTGCTTACTACACCAGTAGTATCCTTAAAAAGCTCTGGTTTGTTTTCTATTGGGAGTATGTGGATCAGGCATTTTTAGAGTGATGTGCACAGCAGTGAAAAGCAGTGAGAAGTTCACTTGAGAGATCTGCAGCACCCAAGAGTTGGAGACCACAGTTGCAGCTTTCTGTTGGTTATAAACAAAGATGGGATTAGCACCTTGCTGATCAGCATCTGTGGTCAAGCTGAAGCCTATTTGGTAACATGATTTCAGGTGGGTTAATAACAAAAACACATGCTTTTTCCTCCATTATAATGAAGCATATTTTATACTAGATGTTGTTGGATATCATGAGACACTTGTTTATATAAATAAAAAAATTATCTTAATGGAAAAATGTACTACTTTTACACTTTTAAATGCTGGTGTATACCTGAATTCTACAGCTTCTATTGCTCCTAATATGTATAGAATTACTGCAAATTATATAAAATAGAAATGTTTAAAAAAAGCAGACTGATAAACAGAATTCAAAAACTTATTTCCCCCCCCTTTTTTTTTTAATTGAACACCTATGCACATGGACATTGTGCTGGACTTTTCACTCTGGACACAATAAGGACTGAAAGAAAATTCAGATGCTGAAAGCTTGCCTGCTCCAAATACTTGATGTTTTTTATCAACTATTAATAGTATATTTGGGAATCAATTAAATTCTAATTAGTGTTGTTCACATGAATTTGAATTCATTTCATGATACTTTAATTTCTCAAACATATCCTTTGCCCTGCTACTGCAGGGCCTTCAGGCAAACACAGTCATAACCATGCAGGTGTCTTTAGCAGATATAATAAAACCATGATAAAAGTGCAGGTGTGCATAGCAGGTTTATAAAGTGAGGCTTCCATGGACTGCAACAAACTCTGTCTTAAGATGAGTTAGGAGGTAATCACTGCTACTGTGACTTTCTGATTGCCCTTTCTCCACTGTTTTCCCTCCAGCTCCAGTGGCTGTGCCATTTTGTCAGGGGATGCTATGACTCACTTCCCCATTTTATTTTCTCTCACAGATGGCATAATTTCATCTCATGCTCTCAAAGTGACAAGTGACACCGTGGCACCGACTCTATTGTATTAGGCTGTGCTGGCTGTGATGAATACATAATATGTGGTGCAACTTTCTTTGTCTCTGCCTTACACAGCAGTGGGGGAAGTGGGAAAACACAGGGAAGGTAATGTGAGGCTTCCTGTGCCTCTGCTGTGCCTGTGCACGAGGCAGGATCAGTAACACCGTTATTGCTCCCCATGTGCTGCACGGATAATGGTTGTTTTTCTGTGTGCCAGGGAGCACAGAGGCGTGCAGTGACTCACTGACTGACGTTGTCCTTTTGGCACACAAACAGTTTGTACAGTGCTGCCAGTTCTGTCTTGCTGGGTTGGATCTATTTGCCCAGAGCTTTTAAATTCCTTTCCAGTACTGGCAGTTTAAGTGGAACGGTAACCTGTGCATCCCACAGCACTCAACTTTTTGAAACTGTGAGATCTGGAAGTGTTTGAGGTGTTATCTAAGTGAAAGATATTCCAAAACCTTGTGCAAAAGGTTTGTTCTTTTCATTTTTATGCTGGTGTTATGATAGGCAGGCACTGAATTTTGTTGAGGAGGAAAACCTGTGCTGTGAAAGACCTTCCCACCACCATCACCCTACGTGCTGTATCTTATCTTTCCTCAGGATTTTCTGTAGCCAGCTGATTTAGAAATGGTTTGATGGGTGATGAAACAGATCTATATTTGTGCTTGGTAACTAGGGAAATCCATTGCAATGTCTCCCCCTGACTGTAACTAATCTTGACTGTATAGTAGAAGGGTTATAGATGGAAAGGGACCTCAAATAAAACACACAGATTATTTGGACTGAAATCTGGGCACCATTTTTTGATGATGTACCTGCAGGTGTTACTGTCCAAAAGTCTGGTCTCCGGCTTTAGAGCACTTTTCTGTATTGTGCTGTTCTTTCTACCACTATCCCTAGTGTGAAAGTCCCAAGAATATTGTCCCTTGGAGCCACATGAGAAATGTTGAAAATATTCACAGAAAAAACACTACTGGCATCACAAATTATTTCTTTTATGCTTCCCCTTCAGTAAAGACTTGAAAAAGTCAATTTTCCTGCCCGCAGAGTGTTATTTTTCTGAGCTTGCTTTCAGTTGAAAGGGACATTCTGTAGGAATTCCACTTCCATTTGTGTGCCTGCTCTCTGCAGTGACTTTATTGACCACATAAAGAATGATTTTTCTTCAGTAGTTCATTCAAGAGACTCTTCTGAAGCTTGGTTTTATTTGGAGAGGGAAAAGGGTTCAAGATAACACCAAAAAGCTTCCAGGTAAATAAACGTATGTTCTTGCCTGCAATAAGATTTCTTTAGCAATTTCCCTACGTAGTGATCTAATAAAGAGTCAGAGTATGGTTTTTGTACCTAATGGTTTAATAGATATTTTCAGGCTTTCACTGCTCTATAGTGGTGATTAATTTATTAAGCAGATCAGAGAGCTTAAATCTGGGAGCTGATTTCCCTGGTAGAATGCAGGGAAATGGGGCACTTTTAATGTTCTGTGGTAAACTGGAAATTCACCTTAGAGGTCAAGGACTTGAATCCAAAGTCAGATGTGGGCATTTTTTACCACTGCTAGTTCATGTTCTCCTTTCTCTCCAGTTAGGCTTGTCAACATAATATTTGCTGGGACAGAACAGAAACTACTCAGGAATTTGAAATGGTTATGGCAACTGGAAATGTCACCTTTTTTTTTTTATTTTTTATTTTAACAATATTTTTTTCCTCTCCAGCGTTCTCAAATGCTGCTGCTCAAAGGTCCTTGTCCAAATATATAATGGAAGTAAGTTGCCAGAGCATGGAATACAGAATTAACCAGATTTCTTTTCCAGGGAACTCTACCAGGGATGAGTGTTCAGCCTCCTGAGAACAAATGCCTGTCTCGATTAGCAAGCAGTAACAGTAAATATGTAGACTGGAACATGATGCTGAGGACTATGTGTTGCCAACCAGCTCTAGTCTGATTGGGAGATTTGCTTCCAAAGTGTTCTCCTTATACAAATGAAAATGGTAATGTGAACACACCCTTGATATGAAGAATGTGTATTTTAAGTAACTGTTTTAAGAATTTTTTTTTTTTGTCAGTCTTTAAATTTTTGGTCTTACAAGTCTGTTACCAGTAGCTTCTGGAGATGATTACAGATACTGAACAGCAGATGAATCTGTTCTCCTGCATTTTTCAGGCAGACAGGAATGCCTGCCAGGCCAGCACTGAGCCAGCCAGAAGCTGTGGCAATGTGGGCAATGTGAAACAGAATTTGATTTAACGTTAGCATGCCTTTCTGTGGGTTTATTGACTTGATTTCTCTATTGTGCTAACTTAATCCGTGCAGCTTCCAGTTGATTTGGAGTGATGACTGCTTTTGTCTGCAAAATGCTTTCCAGACATATTCCTGAACCTGCCAATAAACAGAACTACAGGTGAGAAGTGTGACTGCTGAATGAAAACAGTGGGTGAAAAGGTAATTGTTAGAGGCTGGAGCCTTAGAGAAAAGATAAAAAAACCCCTAAAAGAGATTAAAACCATAATTAGACCAACACTGTGAGAAGATAACCAAGTCCACATTCCAAAAGGAGTGGTTTTACACTTGCTTAGCGAGAGGACTTGTCTGATGAAAGTTCTGGGAGCAGAACAGTCCATTGTTTATAAGATTGATTTGTTATTCAAATTAGTGTATGTAGAGCATTCTAGATCTTATACAAGGCTGAAAACTATCTTCATGCGTTAATTATGAAATAAATCTTATTACAATGTTATAAGCAGTATTTCAATACTATCATTATCTCTAAGCAGAGACCCCAAAAATAGTCCTCTGTGCCTCAATTTACCAGGATAATAGAATTAAAATTTACTGTACCCAAAACGAGGTCATAGATAAATCTTTTTGGAGCAGGGATCTGTGGTGTTTATGTAGGTGATGCCATCTCTGAAACCTTTTACCAGTTCCACCATTTAAGAGAAATATTAATGTAATAAATGGGAACACCTCCCTCCCTCCCTGACCCCATCCAGCAGTTAATAGTGAATTGGATGGGAACTTTAAAGTATGTCATTACTAGAAAATATGAACTACTTCTGACCCTTAGATTCACCCTAATATTTCAGAAAACCTCCAGAATCGACAGCATTATTGGTATAAAGATCTGCTGGAAAAGGATTATTTATTGTGTAGAAAAAGTACATGTAGAAAATATTTCTTGTGGCCTTGTTTCTTAATATACATATAAAAAATTCCATTTCACTGCTTTAATTCCTATGAACACCATGAGTAAACTAGTATTTTGCGTAGCTTAGTCCAGTGAATTAAGTGTAAATATTATTAAAACTGCATTTGTTACAATATTTAGAGGGAAGGGGAGAAAAATGTACAAGTCAAACCTTTCTGCCTTGGAGGACAGAGACCAAATAGATATTACAGAAGTCATTGATAAATTGGGCTGTTCAATTGGGTTAGTGACAAATGACAGCTGAGTAGGAGTCACTGCAATGAATCTAGAGGGATAGTATTCAAAATACCCTCCTTTACTGTGAACACTTTATCAATTTCTCCATAGTTAGATATAAAGCTGAAATAAACCCAATCTATAATGTTAACTTTAGATTAGAAGCATTAAGATAGTGCTGTTGTCACCATTTAATCCTTCTAATGCCCACATAGTCAGAATCTGATGTGGCCAGAACTTTGAGATTGGTCTATTCTGCTCTTTCTGTATAGGAAGTTTTTTGAAAGGTTTTTAAAATGAAAAATTCAGATTTATTAGAGTAAAATTTGAATTACTGAACTCGTTAAATAGCATATATAAGTGAGATATAGCACAACAAATCTCCCTCTCTCTGTCTTCTCCTGCTTCTTCTACATCCTTTCAGGACAGGTCCTTGTTCCAGGACTGGTTTCAATCAATGTGTTTGTTTTAGGAATACTGTCAATCTCCACACAGCCTGGTGTGTTCATGGGGAAGTTTTTCCCTGTTCCTGCTCTCTCAGAAAGGGGAAGGTATGGTCCCTTTTCAAACCACAGGTTCTCAGCAACATTTTCTGACTTTCTTCCCAAGTAGAAGAAAGCAGAAACCACATAGTTTCTGGCATCTTATTATCCAGTGGTTTTCCTGGAACAGCTATAACACCAGAGGCCTGTCCCTATGTCCTTCTTTTCTTGGAATGTAACACAGGCACTGAGAACAAAATGAACTGGTTTAGTCCATTTTAACATTAATCCACCTGCTGGTCAAAAAATAAACAGTGCACAGAGTGGTCAGATATTGGAGATGCATTTTAAATTAAAAAGAAAATTTGAAACTAACTAGACGTTGAACAAACAGCAAAATAAGACGAATAATTTTCTCTTCTAAGAGAAAAAACTGTCTACAGGGAGAACCTGGCCTCACTGCATGATAGGGTTGAACCAGAATGCAGAGAAGAGAAAAATTCCTCAGGGTGTGCTTTGGCAGAATTATGAAATAAATAAAAAAAAATGTGCTGGGTGGGAATATTTTTCTCTGTTTGAATCGTTTGAAGCAATTTTAGGATTTTTGGCCAATTTAATACATAATCCTTTAACTATAATGTTCTTGGCAAAGAACATTCTTCAGCTTCTGTCTTGTTAGAAGATGCTATTCCTCTCAAAACTAGTTTTAGTTTGGTGTGACATTAGCTGCGAGGCTTTTCAGTAGTACAGCCAGAATTTGGTTGTTGCAGGAGGTGCCCAAAACCCCGCTGTGAAAGTGAAAAGGGTGAGAAGTGGCAAAGGGGGGGTAGAGAACTACAAGGGAAGAAGAAAAAGCTGCTGAGAGTGATATTTCCCTGTTGCTGCTCTGTACAGACTGAGTGGTGGCTCCTGCTTCCAGAAGACTCCTTTTATTCCAGCAGCAGTGGCTGCCCTTGCAGCACCCTGAGCCTTCTCTGTGATCATCAACACTGCCTGACACCTCAATGCTCCTGGCTGGAAAAGGAGCCCTTTGCTCTGTGCTGCACAGCAGCAACTGTGCTCTAAGGTCTTTAACAGCACTGCTCTCACCAGGGTTTAGTGGAGAGAATGCAGAAGCTTCATCTCAGTCTAGGGAAGGACTGAGGCTTGGCCTGAGTCTCAAGTTTAAGCAACTTAAATGGATACTTTATTCTGCTTTGCTGTTTTATCACCAACATTTCTCAGTTCTCTGTTGCGAAGACTCGAGGGAAACACGCTCAAGGATTCCCAGCTGTGAACAACACCTAAGGAGTGACAGGATTTAATTCCATAGTAGTTGTGTGTCTCTCCATCTCCCTGAAAGAGGTTATATCGAGGTGGCTGTCGCCACTGAAAGAGTGGGCAGGCACTGGAATAAGTTGGGGAGGTGGTGGAGTCCCTGTCTCTGGAGGTATTCAAGATGTCTCTGGATGTGGCACTTGGGGTTATAGTTCAGGGGTGATTATGGTGGTGCTGGTGGATGGTTGGACTGGATAATCTTGGAGGTCTCTTCCAACCTTGTTGATTCTGTGATTTGTAGCATGTGAGAGTGATACATAATGGCTTTATAATTGTGTGCAATAGGGCACAAAATGACAGAAGTCTACATTAATACCAGCTGTATGTTTATTAGCTGCCTTATTATTTAATAGATATATTAGATTTTTAATAGTGGGTTCCTTAATAAATATTGTGGTCTCTTAAATTAGTAACATATTCAGCCTACAATTAATAAGGTGGAGTCAGACACTTAAATAGATCTGGGTGTTGCTTGGGCTTAAGCTGCATCTCAGGAGGGTTGGATCCAGAGATCACTCACAGAGAACAAAGGTCTCTGAAAGCACATGGACACAATGGAAATAAGCAAGATTAAAACCAGTGTATATCTTAAACTCTCCAAAGGATTATGAAGAATGATGTTTTTATAGTGGTGAGTGGGAACTAAGGAAACTAGATGTTCCAGTTTTAGAGACTACAATGTCTGTGTGCTGATGTTAACACAGCAAAAGGTCTCAAGTAACAACAATGAAAAATTGCACTTGCACTGTTGTCTTAATTTTGTATCAGTATCTTGGCAAAGCATTCAGATATTTTGAGCAGAGAATAACAGTTTTCTGCTTCTATACTCCCAAGTAAAGGTTTAAGAGCAAATTCTTAACACAAGGGTTTCATATAAAATTGACTGACTTCTTTCTGATAAATTGGAGAATAAGCAAATTCTAGTACTGGCAATGCCTGTAAATATTTTGTATGAAAGCATTTTCATTACAGAAAAAACAGGGCTGAAGGAAGAGGTTATCTAATCCATTGAACTCTCTCTTAAATCTTTATCTCTGCTTAAAAATCTCTAGTGAAAGGGTTTCCAGAATTGCATTAAGTGGCATGACACAGTTCTTCACTAACTTACAGTGAAGAATTGCCTACTTCTGATTCCTTTTCCTGGCAGCACTGAGAAGTCACCAATTCTGTGGTGATATTCTGTGGATGTGGAAGTGATTTTGTCTTCTTTCTCCTTTTACCTTTCTGGGAGATTTTCTTACATTTTGAAGTTTTTTAACATATATTTTCAATCTAAAGACTGTAAATTCCCCCCCCTGCCCCTGAGAATGTATTTTCTCTTAATTTTGTTGCTGTACTTGTGACAACCTTATAGCAGCCTTCCATTACATAAAGGGGGTTTGCAAGAAGGCTGGAGAGAGTCTTTTCAGAAGAGCAGGGTGTGATAGGACAAGGGGGAATGGCCTTAAGCTGAAGGGAGAGTGGGTTTAGAATACGTGTCAGGAAGGCATTCTGCCCTGTGAGGGTGGTGAGACACTGGCCCAAGTTGTGGAAACCCTGTCCCTGGAAGTGTTCAAGGCCAGGTTGGATGGACTGAGCACCGTGGTCTGGTGGAAGGTGTCCCTGCCCATGGCAGGAGGTTGGAATGAGATGAGCTTTAAGGTCCTTTCCAACAAAACCATTCAATGTTTCTGTGGTCTTACACATATGCAGACAATGACATTGCTGGGGAAGGTGGGTGAAAGGATTGCCTCACGTTTTGCCTGTGACATTCCAGTTTATATCTGCCAATATTTGTACACTGTGGTTTGTGTTGGTGATTTTGTGTGTCTGTATCTGTTCAGCTCGAGCTAGTTCTCATTTCATTTATTCTTACTGCCCTACTCTATCCACTTCTTGAAGTACAGTCTACTCCTTCTCCTCCCATCTGTGGGTGTGCCAAGGCACCTTTTTGGGAAATGATGCAATTTGGGTGCTTGCAACCAGTTGTCTGGAGGTGCTGAGTGAAGACTGAGTCGATTGTAACTGAACAAAGGGAAGATGAAAGAGGCTGTGAAAGGTACAAGTATTCTCAGTGTATTTGCTGTGAGGGAAGAGGGCACTGTAAATAGGCTAATGGATGGTACAACTACTATATCATCCAAGAAAAGTGGGGGGAATTACAGTAGAAAGATGATCAATATGTATAAAACTCCAAGAAATGTTTTTTGTCTTTAAGATTGGTGCAAGTTGAAAACTTGCTGAGCAAAAATATTTAGAAATAAAGGCAATAGAACTGGCAGGAGTGTAGCAAGTCTAATCAATAATAAAAGGATAATCCGTCTTTCTTTGTGGTACACAAAGCAATAATCTGTTGTTCGGATTGATTAAATGCCTCAGCTCTGTTTCGATTATTAATCAATCTGTAAAACAGCTTATTGTGAGTATAATACAAAGTACTAGAGATTATGGATAGTGGATGGTGATAACAGGATGAGGGAGGGGGAGTCTTTTTTTTTCTTCATGTGAAAAAAGTTGAGCTGAAGTGAGGTGGAGGGTTTTTTTCAACAGACTTTCTTTTCCTATACATATTAGTGGCTTGACTGCAGTGTCAAGTTGCAGAGTTCTAAAACAGGGTCTAAAAGTTGAGTTTACACAAGTTGTGGTGATTTTCATCTCTGATGTGCAAACACAGGAAGGGCCACTGGTTGGACAGAGAAAGAATATGAAATATAAGGACTAAGAAATCAGGAGGCTCTTGGATAGAAAAAACCTGACCAGTTATCTTTTGGAAACATGCTGTTGTCTGATATGTTCTTTGCACTAATAATTTATTTTATTCTTACACTGAAGCTTATTTGAACTGTGGGCTAGCCTAGGCTTTCAGCTTTTGAGATTTTTAAGTTATGAGGAAGAAAAATCTCCTCCCTATGTATTCTGCACCCTATGCCTTGGGTTATATTATTGCCAAAGAGATCTGGTTTTTTTATGAGTACATTAGGTGTTGTTTTTGCTTCAAAAGGGCAAAGAGCCAAAATTTAACTTGTCCAAATGGCTCATTGCTGTCTGAAAGGTGAATTTGGGATTTGCTTTTTTTTTTTCTTTTTTGTCTTCTGTTGAGAGGTTCAAATGTACCTGTTTTACTGAAATTTATGAAACAATCTTTATGAAATGCAAAATCACTTAAGCCCCTGAGAAGTAACCTTTAATTTGTCTCTCCTTTGAGTCCAGACTTGGACCAAACGACTTCCAGAGACGCTTTTCAACTTCTCTTATTGTGGAACTCGACGATTAAATGATAAGATGGGAAATAAAACATACCTGAGATGTTAACCTTTAGACAGATTTGGTGCCACTGATCAGAGAGTTGAGTTGATACTTATTTGTCTTTCTCTTTTGAAGGGTTTCCTTTCACCAACACTCAGGACAACTTGTACCATGAGCTTCTCTATCGCTTTGTCTCCTTGTGACTGCCAGTTCTCCATCTTGGTTATCCAAACCCTGCATTGCTTGGATGAAATAAATGGTTCTCCATGCTGGGAACAACTCTGGTTTCAGAACCCTCTCTCTGGGGATTTACAAAAATGCATGTTTGTTTGGTTCCATTCCTCTAAGGTAACACTGAAGGTGTGGTTTACAGACTCATGTTGGATCTTCAGACAAATTTTCAACTTATGAACAGTACTGACCTGCACGATTAATGATGGATTATGCTGACAGTATAAATTTAGTTGCATCCTCAATCTTGACTCCTTTCCAGTTGTGTTGTTTTGGGGGTTTGGACTTTAGGATTTTTTTTGTTGTTTTGTGGGGTTTTTTGATGGTAGAATGAAATAATGAAGCTGATGATAAAATATGCCTATAAAAATTCTGGCAAATTTATTACAGAACAACATGGCTTGATTTCTTATTTTTCTATCCATCTGGTCATTAGGCCTTTCCAACTGTCAGTGTCTAATATAATCTCCTTTAATAGCAGCATATAATTAGCTCTATGCTGATCAGAGGCATTGGGGATGGTGGTGGTAACACTCAAATCCAAATATCAAAATCCCAGAGAAGATAACTCAAAGAGACATATGTCTAAGCCAGCATTTATGACTTTTAGTCCTAAAGTCTGTAACTGTTGATTTAGCATGTGAGCTTTGAACTGTGGTATGGAAATTTATCAATTAAGAATCCTCAGGAGTTCTGGAAGGAAAGTACAGATGTGTCTCCAAATGTGGTAATATTTCACTTTTTTTCTTCTATACAGTCCTGGTCTCTCTTCAAATATTTGATTTCTTCTTATTTGTCTAGTTTCTTATTTAAAAAAAAGGTAATGAAAGCTATAGCCTTGACATTACTCCATTAGGAACAAATTGTCTCAATTTTTAACCTTCATCCAGAGCTCTATATATACAATCTATACACACGTACTTCACAAAGTGTTTCCTTAAAGGCTGTTACAGGAGTGCAGTTTTCTAGTGTTTTTTTTTCTTTTTTTGGGAGGTGACTTGGAGGTGTTTTTGTTTTACTGCACGTATCTGATCAATGTATTGCAAATATAACGTGGTAGCCCTTGTTTAGGAAGGCCCTTGAAGAGTGTTGATGTTGCTGAGACTGGGACTTCATTCTAAAAGTGTGAATTTCTCTCAGTTCCTTTAAAGAACATTTGATTTTAACAGCTGTCTTCCAGAAGTGTTCTGTCTTGCATATGGAGTTGGACAAGTCAGCTATTTGATCATAAAAGAGCTAATTATGGGGCAGGATTTCAAACACTTCAGATAGATATTTATTGACTAGATCTAGCAAATTATTTGGTTCATTGGAACGTACTGGAACATCAACCTCTGTATTCTGCTCTGCAGTCAACCAAAATAAACCAAACAGGGCTTCAAAAAAGGAAATACACCTTGACAAGTGAAAATTACATCTCTTGCATTAGGCTGGAAGCATCTTTGAATTTAGGCTTTCAGTTCTTCTATATAAGATCACAGTTCTCTTTTTGGTCTCTGGCATTGTAATCCATTTGAGGATTCTGTCAACACCCCTTTCAAAAATGCATAAACCTGTTAAGATTTGTAGGAGGAAAATCTATACAAGTTACCTTTTACTCATAACCTGAAGTGCACAGCCGGAGCTTTCTCCAAGAAGTGTTTCAATACCAGAAAAGGAAAAACAGGCATCTATTTCTTTATGATTCTGTATTGAAAGTGTAGTGGTACCACTATAGGGTTTATTTTTGGCCTAGATATTTGCTCAGGGATTGTTTAGGTTGTCCACTACTTGCTGACCAGACTGTGAGGACACATCCTAGCTCTGACAGGACAGTGGGATAGATACCTGGAGAGTCACTGCAGCACTTGAAACATCAATGAGATGGGAAGCACACTGACTTCTCCCCAAAGAGATCTGTCAGGATTCATTGCAGGATCTATTCCTTACCTTCCTCCTTTAATTTCCCGCATCATTTAACCAGTGTTTTCTGTGGCAGAACTGCTCTGCACATCACTGCTTTCCTTTATGTTTGTTAATAAATAGTGGCTTCTGCTACACAAGATTTTTTGGCAGGCAGTAGTGAATATAATCTCTCTGGGTTGCAGATATAAACTAAAGACAACTCCCAGACCTTTTAATAAGAAACCAAAACCTGTTAATGATGCATAAGAAGCAGTCTGGAATTCACTGGACAGCTCCCCACTGTGGGCCTCTCCCTTCTCTCCCCCCCCCTTCCCAATAAATTTAGTTTAAGATTAAACTCTTTCCCTGTTCTTTACAATTATATTTTCTGGCTTTTCTCTGGAGATTATTTCCTCCAATGAAACTTCCTCGTACCTCAAACCACCTTTGGTCAAAGTGTAGTTTTGGTGTGTAGAGTGGGGAAAAGGGAATGCTACATTCTAAAGTAAATTGAAAAAGTCTACACTAACATACAAGAGCAGGTAAGAATGTTTTATACAGAACTGAACTCTTCAAAAATAGTACTAAGTATTTTGAGTTGTTGGAATACATGCACCAAGCTGTATATGCAAAGATATTAAAATATTGAAACCCTACAAAGATCCTAAAAGGCCTTGCTTTCAAGCTAAATTTGACTGAGTTAATTCTTAATTCAATTTCTCTTTTTTCTTTAATACTCAACCCTGAAACAAACAAACAAAAAATATTCCCAATGCTATTTAGAGATATGCTGTTTTGAAAGGCTTGAAAATATCCTCAGAGGTCAACATTAACAGTTATTGATAATTTGAGATATATGCCCTACAAGACTATAAGAGAAAGCAATAAATTGGATAATTTTCATCAAAAAAAGTCTGTCCTTTTTATTCAGCAAAAAAGAAAACTTTCAGGAGTGTAGAGGTGGTTTGAAAAATTGTTATAACAGAAGCATCTTTAGTGCTAGTTTGGAAGGTAATGCTTTTTTAGGCTTGTTCCATTAACAGTTCCTTAGGAAACAAAAAAGCCTGAATAATGTTTCAAAACTCCAGTCTAGTCTCTTTACTGATGTTCTTGACATTATCTCTTATACATGCAAAGCAGTTCTATGCAACTATTAATTGGATCTTTTGGGGAAGATCAGCAGAATTTCCACTTTTCAGCAAAACCAAGTGGCTGTAACTTAAGGCAATCTGAGATCACTGTAAGAATATCAGCCAGGGGAATTTCACCCTGAAGAATAAGACCTGTAAGAACCTTTATCTCGTGGCTATCCAAGGCTCATACATTTTGCCATTGAAAGGCACCCAGAGGACAGTTTGCCAAAGGGTTCTGTGGTGCAAAAAGTGGGCTAAGAGCAATGAACATCAATATCAGAGGAAGTGAAAAGAAGTTTGTGTCTTGGGAATTGTTCATGTTTGAAGAGAATGTTGTTTGCTGAATTACTTTTGCCCACGTTGCCTTAATCTAGCAAGGCGATTTGAAATACATGTAATATTGAGATTGGTTTGTTACTGGTGGCTGCTTCTGTGTTTTTAAGATGTTGACTGGATTACTCTTATTGGTGTCTCTGCACTAATCTGCTATGAGACTGCAGGCTGTTCTTGTCTCCTCCTGGCAGAGAAGGTTATTTCCCAGTCTTGCTGCTTAAAATTCCTTCCAGAGCTGAATTCAGGCACAGTCTAGAGGGTGTCAATACACTGAAAAAAGAAAGAAACAAAAAACTCTGGTGCCCTGCAATCTAGTATCGCTCTTCTTTTAAGTAAGGTGAAAGACCTTCTTCTAGGTAAATTATTTATCAGTCAGCTCTTTGAGCCGCCTGGGAACGGACTCTGTTCAAGTTTGTCAGTTAAGAAGTAAACTCCTGGAGTGATTCTAAACATCTCTGCATTTTTGTCATGGAGTGAAGTCAGCTTTTTTGCTGGTCCTAATTGCAGTCTCCTATATATCCAGTTATTGGACATTTAGAACTTTAAGTGCAGTAAAACTACAGGAAGTACTACCCAAAACACTCTCTTTTGTTCAGTGGTTCACCTGCCAGAATTAGAGAAAGAAAGTTTCACTTTTGTTCCAAAGAAAATAAAGGCAGAAAGAGAGGTTCTTGATACCAAGTAAAGTATTGGGAGGTTATGGAGGTGGGTTGGAATGCAGAGAGAGCATTTGTTCATGAGCTGTTTGGAACTTGGTCTGTCAGCTGATACATTACAGCTGTTTTGAAACACTTTCACCACTTCCATTCTACCCCCAAGAGGAGGGAGCTGATTCATAAACTTAAATAGGGAGTATTAGTTATACAAAAAAGATACTACACATCAAAATTCAGGAGTGTTGTGTATTAAGCCCAAGTGCAAGACATTAAACTTTATTAGAAAGCTATGAAATAAAACTAGTTTACTGGTTAAATCACTGGTATGACTTTTTTAGGACATTCATCAAAATGTACTTACACAAATTAAAACAAACGCATTTGTTGAATGATTGCAATTCCTGCTGCCTCAGAATTCTTTTTTATTGCTCCTTGAAAGGCATTTACTTAATTTTTCTTGTTCAGTTAGGTAGGTATCATAACTGATTATGTACAATAATGACTTTAAATTGTGTTGATGCATCACTTAGAGAATGCAGTTGTTAAAATCACAGTAAACACAGCTGCTAAAAGTAGAAGAAAGGAAAGACAAGGAAGAAAATGGATGTAAACATTAGTGGACTCCAGTAAGATTATTGATTTCTTTTGAGTTGTTTGACAGATAAAATGGCAAAGCAAAATGTCCAACTCCAAAGCATCTCTTGAAGAAAATAGGAGAATGTAGCAAGGGAGGAAGAAAATGATGAATGTTACTTTGTTAGAGAGAGAAGCAAATGCGATTGTTCTGCATGAAGTGTTCATCATTTTCCTTTTTTTGTTCTGCAGCGTTTGATAAACATCCGTTTAGCTGTAGTAGGCAAAAAAATCATGTTTGAAGAAGTCTTGGTTCATGGGTCATCTTTCAAAGCATTACATCTTAATAGTTCAAAACTTTATCAGGTGCTGTACAACAGTTCCATGTCTGAGGCTTCAAGCAATTCTCAGAAGAAAGCAGTGAGGCATTTTACTCTGAACAAGGAGGACATAATGCATATGCATTCACATCAGGGCTAAACAGACTTTATAGAAATACCACTGGAGATACTGATCTCTGAAGAGAAACACATTACTCTGAATACATGTATTCAGAATAGCAATGAAATTACCCTCTGAGGCTTTCTGTGATGTTACATGTGCACTGTGAATGTTATTATTAGATAGGAAGGGAGGAGAGGACACATGTGCTATAGTGTTAAGTCATATGCAGGCTGTATTACATATACATACAGATGTTTCAGGTGGAAAAAGAAAGGAAGTAAACAAAGATGCTGCATGTAGATTTTTTGATTTTAAAAACTGCAATCTGGCTTATTCACAGAGAATTCACAAGTTCTATTTCTCTAAAAAGTTGGTGAAAAATGAGGTGCAAAGGAGAGAGAAAGACTTTTGCTGGTAGGTGTCAATCTCTTAAACAGCATCTTCACCTGCCCCTACAAAATGCTCAGCCAGTCTGAATCCCTTTTGTAGTCTCTAGGCTTTTTTCTAGTATATGTGTTTCTGAGCTAAATTGCCATAGCAGATTTCCATGTGCTTTTGGGAGGTGATGGGGACAGTGGCTCTGTTCTTGAGGCAGGTACTGTTTCGTGAAAGATCTTTACTATTTATTGCAGCCATCCCTGGTGGAAGATTGCAATTACTATCCTACTTCCAGCAACTCTTTACCCGAATCATGACAGCTCTTAATTATGTGTGAAAGAAGAAGTTATAGACAGAGAAATTTCTCAGAGAGAATTACCTCTGAAATGTATTCAGGCTTAGAAGGGTCTGCAGCAGGGCTATTTGTCTTGTGCTTCTCATTTGGTTATTTTTGCTTCAGGAGCTGTGAAACTTTGCCTGACTTTTAATACGAGAATTTGCATTGGGAAGGAATTTCTGCTCCCCCTTTCCTAAAGTTTTTCCCCTCTTTTTTTTTTTTCTTTTTTAATAATCAGATTTGGCTCTGTCTATATTTCTTCCTTTAAATAAGCCTCTTGCAGTCTACTGCTGAGTTAGTCTGCTGCTGAGTGTACTGCTCAAGGAAACACAAAGAAATAAGTAACAGGCTTTCAAATTTCTGATCAAGTTTAAGGTTAAATCTTATTATTCAGGTACGTAACTTTAATACCCTTCAGTTATAAATGTTGCATTTTCTGTTTAAGTATTTATTGGCAGCAATTTATTAATGTTTGTACTTAGAGAAATGTACTGCAATGGCAGTCATGTTGGAGTTGATTTTCAAAATAATTTCAAGCCTGCAGAAGCTGGCATTTAAAAAATGTTCTATTCCAAGTCTTACTAAATCCAAGATTTTAAATGATGTCCAGCTTCAAGACCATCTTAATGAGCAAAGATAACTGAGCCAGGACAGATGTACAGCTTCCTGGTCCAGAATAGGTAGGGTGTTGGGAACTCTGCCATTTAGTATAGCATAATATATTTCAAGTCTGTTGCCACACAAAGGCAGGAAAGGAAGTTCTAGTCAGATCTCTTTTATGCCAAAAGAGAAACATCCAGCTGGGCTATTGTGAAAAGATTTTAATGCACAGTCCATCTGATGAGATTTTTATTTCTTTGGGAAGTTTGAGCTTTATTGCATCAATATTTTCAGATAAACTGTTCTCCCTGAAAACTTCTAGGAAGCTCTCAATATTGTACCACAATTAAATTGTATTTATGATAGTTTATTAGTTCCTGACCAGTCTCCCATTATTGAGGGTTATTCAATTATGGATACTCAGTCTGACTTTTAATAAACCTTCCTGAATTTGTATTTCAGCAAGAGACCTAAGATGGCTCAAAGTAAACCTCATTTATTAAAGGTAACTTTGACAGCACAAGGTATGTTAAATTATAATATGCAAAGAGTTTCAGGAAAGAGGTGATAACTAGGGATTGTAGTAGCAACTTGCTTTTGTGGACTGACTGTCACTTATGACCTGACCATTCCCTAACTGATGCACGATGGGAAACAGCTGCATGTGCGATGCTGGTTTATCTTTGTTTTCTGGTTCTGCTATTAAATCATCAGTATAATTGTCCATAAAGGAACTGGCCACTTGGTGGAAGGCTTGTATCCATAGAGAGTAGAGAATATTCCTGAAAAAGGCATTGGTATCCCGGCAGCAGTAAAAGTTGGGTTTCAGGAAGCCGTGTAAGCGTTTGCACACAGCTGATTTTCCACAGTCGGGCCAAGCGTTATAGGGACAAGGTCATTCTGATGCCCTCAGTGGAAGGGAACAGCCCAGCTGCTTGGGGGACTAGAATTACAGGCCTCTTTTTCCTGCCTAATTAGCAATATTACTTTATATTTTGCACATCTCTTTGCATGCATTGGGAAGAAGTCTGCAGGGAGCTCATTATGTTCCCAGCCTTGTAGTTATAGGCTTGCAAAGCTGTAGCTTCGGGGGGGTGGGAGGTGTCTTCAGTGGAAAAAATTCCATATCCAGACTGAAACACTGCTGAAAACTTGTAGGAAGTCTGTATGATATCTCCTGTGGGGCACAGTTTATCCTGCCCTGTGTGTTCCTGCAGAGAAACTGTCCAGGTGAATCTTCCTGTCATAGTTTTACTTTGAGATAATGGCTGAGGGCAGAATTTTGGCTCAGATGTCATCTGTTAATGAGTCTCTAACCAATGGATGGGTTTGGGAAAATAAAGGAGCCAGTGAAACCTTTCTTATTGCTGCCTTGGTGTGATTTTTCAGAGCCCAGTGTAGTTCCTGTGACTGGTACTTCCTAGCAGTAGAATTTAGTGTGAGGGGGGGTTATTTTTTTTTTCTCCCCTCTTTGGTGGAGAGTGACTGAAACATGACAGAATCCCATTCTCAGCACACTGCTGTGCTAACAGACTCCAAACTGTTGCTGTGAGCAAGACAAGAAGTTTTCAAAGAAAGGATAGAGAGCAAGAGCTTATGACAACCCTTTGAGGACAATAGTGTGAACGTTTGTTGCAAGAATGTCTCTCTGAATCCAAACTCACTCAGTTCTCCATGAGTTTTTTTTTTTCTGAAGGCTGGATCCTTAAATTGCAAAAGATTGCACAACATACCCCCTGGAAATATTTTGTGTAACCAGTTTAAACTGAAGGAAGCACTATGTCATTATTTTCTGGCCATCATGGAGCTACACCAGAAGCTGCCCCTCAAAAAGTCAGTGTATCTCTACTCAATGAAGTTTTTACTGTATGAAGTCCCAGTTGCTGGAGCTGATCAGCACTTTAAGGAGGATTATTAATTAGATGCAATGAGAATGTCATGGACATTCCCCAGTCGATGATCCACACCTTTCTTACTCTCACTACCACCAGATAAATGATTTTGGATTTGTATAGTCATTTCTGTAGGCACTATCCATTATCCTATGGAAGAAGTCACTGTCTAATTTAAGTGATCAAAGACATAAAATGGTGTTATCAATATGCCTTTCACTGAAATACAGTGCACAGAATAACCCAGAATTAAAAGGGCAGTTTCATTTTAATGGAATATAGTTTGGGCAAGAATAATTTTTAACAGTTGAAATTTTGATTATAACTGCATTATGATACGGCAACATATGTGAAAATGTAGAGCATGCAAACATGCTTTATGTAATGTGGGGTATTTAATGACACACATAATTTAAAATTTTAAATAATTTTAAAATCTAAATAATTTTAAATTTTAAATTGTAATAAATCATAATTTTAGCTGTAGATAATTTTGTCATAAGAGTTTTTCTTCATTTATGTACAGAAATTGTGCCATTGAGAACAGACGACTTAATGGAGTTGTAGAGGTGTGTCAGATGGGATTTGTCTTCATCACTGTGAGCTGCCCCTTTGTGTAGCTTCCTATTGCTTAAATCACTAGAGCTTCCAGCAAACTGAAGAATACTCACTTTGTTCAAGCCTGTGAGTTGCAACTGACTTAATTGCTTAGAAAAATATCTTTACAGGGCAAAGCAAAAGCAAACAAAATGCTCCAAAAGTGCAGAAGACTAGACTAAAAGAGAACTGGCACAGAAGGTAAGCCAGTTCAATAACCGTGTTATTTAATGCAAATTTAATGTAAATAAAAGAATATAGACCAGTAGTAACAAAGCAATTTCCACTGATGCAAAATGTCTTGTTCTTGGAGATTCAGGGAAAACTGTGATGTGAGATATGACTGTAAAATTTCTGAACACAAAAATATACTAATTTCTGCAATGTACTAGATCTGTCATTCTAACACGTTCCAGCAAAAGACCTCTGGGATGTTTTTTAAAACGTTATTTGGATATTTCTTTCAGACTGGGTATTCCTTCTGCACTTCTGCTCTGTGGTTTGTAGAATTACAATGCAGTCTTGTATAATTAACATGTCGAAGGGAGAGGAGAGCTGACAAGTGTGTCCTAATGTATTTATCAATCTTTACCTAATAGCAAAGTGTTCATTGACTGCACGTGTGACTGACTGGGCATTCAACCAAGTTCACTTAAAGGGTTTTAGAGTGTAAAACTGGCTCACCCATAAGTGCTTTGTCTGGAAGTAAACATTACTTGTGTACTCCTAATTTCCACATTTATATGTAGTTTGTCTTGAGACAGGTGGACATTTGTAGTTGGTTTGTTTTTTTTTTTTCCTAACTGCATTACTACTGACCTGGAAGATAAAAAAAGTACAGACCTGGAAGTAGAATTCAACTGCCAAGCCTGCAAAATGATACATAGACATGAATAACATAAATAGTATCCACAATTGTGGCCTGAGACAGGCTAGACCAGATCTTAAGCTGATCTAGACTTGATTCTCCATGATATCACACTGTTCCAGCTTTGATAAGCTGATATCAGCAAAGAGTTCGGACAAGGAAAAATCACTTTTACTGTCTGACCCTCCAAAAAAGAAACAACTGGATGAACTGTCATACTTTTCCCCAAAAATACTTGTTTTCCCCAACTTCACCTTGATTGAATTTGATTTTTATCTTGAGATTTTGATTTGACTTCAGAATAAAAAGTGCACTTAACAGCGAGAGGATGGGATTAAGCTGAAACAAGGGGTTAAATAAATTTATTGCTGTAGTTGTTTGGGAACCTGGCATTAGATATCCTGTGGATTTCTGCAATCTGGGGCTAATGAACGTGTTGAGAAATGCTGACTGAAATATGTTCCCCATTCTGCGAGACACTGGCAGGTTTCTAAAGCTGTGGCACCGCCTGCCTCCTCTGATTACTGTGAACAGTCCCAAATTTGATAATCCTTCAAGAGAGAGGCCACGTGTGCCTAAGCAGCTATTCCAACAGCAGAGCCTGATTAACTGGGAATCGAGCACTGACCATGCCCAGCAACTTATGCTAGAGGAAGATTTAACTCTTGATTATCTCCATTAAGGCATATATAATTGTAGGTGCATTTTAAAAACTTTTTGTGTAAATCTAGTAATATTTAATATATTGACAGTAATAAATTTGTATTTATAGTTGATTAAAGGAGGCAAGCATATTGTTAATGTTTAGGAAAATTAGTTGAAGTTCACAGAAGTGAGTGGGTAATCTGTCTAGGAAGTGTAGAGCCAAGGCCTAAATTTCTGAAAGAAAGCCCAGAGCATAGGACTTGCCACAAACTATCCTGCAAATGATTCCAAAAACAGTAATGTACTTTCATTGCACTTTCCTTCTTCTGCCTCATGACAATAACAGAAGTTATGACCAGATGTGCTGTGGGCAATTATTTTGATAAAAAGCACAGAATTTCTGAGACTAGGCACTGTTTGAGCTCTTAAGAATTGACATGCCAAGAGTTGTCAGCTCTCTGTAATTCGAAAGCAACTTGTCCCAAATATGTACTGATGTAAGAAGCACAAATTTGTGCATAGTCAATTAAAATGATTTTCAATTATTTTAAAATACTGTAAATTCTGCAGTGTTTTTCTTCAGCTATCACCTTGTAAACATGAAAAAGCTTCTGAAAACACCTCTGTGTAAGACAGGATCCAAAGTGTCTTCTCATCCCACTGACCCTTTGTGGTGACAGTTTCAGTATCAGCAAACACAGGACCAGCTTTGGTAGCAGCACTCACTGTGCTGTGCTGAATCACTGGGGGCCAAGCTGAAGATACAGGGTGAGTAACAGGTCAGCAAAACTTCCTAAGCAACATGTATTCCTGGATACAGTCATTTCCTAAAGAGAAGATATCAGACTTGAACTTAAAAGTTGCTATTATGGAATATCTTGATCAGCTCAAGGTAGTGGAGGATACAGCCTTGATATTCAACAGAAGAATCATTTGGGTTTCTTGTTTTGCTTTTGACTGCAAAAGAACAATCTGTTTCCAAAAAAGACTGTTGGAAGGTTTGGTAAATGTTTTTGGGGGAGCAAGTCTCATTTCTCATCACTTCTTTGTTTTCCTTTTAGAAAGTAATATCATGCAATTCCCGATAGGATATATTTGGAGGTGGTGGAAGAGGAATCTCAGTGTCTACAAATATTTCACTTATAACCACAGAAGAACTGAAATACTGACATTAATATTTTTTAGGAGTGTAACTGAGCCCAACAGCTATTTAGTAGGAAGCCAGGTGGTTGATAAGGAAAATGCAGGTAGCAGGAGACAATTAGCACACACACTGCCTCAGATTACCTACATCCCCCAGGACCAAAAGGTTCACTGATCAGGTAATTCCTGGAAGCTACCTATTGTGTTTTAGGAATGAAAAATGAAAATTTTTTCACTTAGGGAAAAAGAATTGCTACAAAGCTGTTTTGTTTGGTCACAAATAATTTGATTTGGGGATGATCAACCTTGGTATTTCTGGTTTTATTAATCTGGCAGGCTTCTAACGACTTAGTCTGTGGGATGTAGAATAGTTTGGGAAGCTGGTGAGAAATAGGCTGTCACAAGATGCCTGAATTATTATGCAGATAAAATTTACCAACTTTCGTCCTCCAGTTTATCTTATTCGGAAAGATACACGAAAAAATGAATGGCTGTTTTTGGTGAAAGCAAGTGCTACTTCATTTAGAATAAGCATTCTGTCATTTAGAGATTTACAGCCTTAGCCATTCTCCACTGCTCTTTGCAATCACTGCTTCTGCTCAGTCTTTTTCACTCTGCTTCTTCTCTGCTCTATTTTCATTTTCAAACCCTCCTCATTTGCCTACTGACTGTTTTTTCTTTTTTTTTTTTTTCAGATAATGTGGAAGGTGAAGAATGACCAGGCAGAACTCAAATGCCATTTTGTTATGCTTAATAGCTGACTAAAAACGAGCTGGCCCATCTCTGGTGTTCACACGCAAATGCTCTCTCTCGGGTTTTTTAAATTGAGTCATAATTGCCTGTGCCAAAAGCTGTTAGTACAACAGGATAGAAAGCAGTCAGCTCTTCTCAGTGTTATATAAAGTTGTCATTTTGGAAGAATGAGCAATGATAAAGAACTGTTGAAGTGCTTTTGCCTATTTTCACAGTAAACCATGATGTTCGTGTTGCTTCTCGTGTTGGTCTCTTCTAATAAATTAAGTTTCTCTGGCAAGAAAAGAATTTAAAACAAAGCAATAGGGATTTAAGCACAATACACAGGGAAAATAAGTCTGCATTTTTGGAAACATTTCTATCAAACATACACATTCCTGCATGAAATGTAATAATGTATGAAAAAACTTAAGACTTTCATGTGAAACATGAAATTGAGTGTATTTTTTTTTTTTACTATGCAAGGCACATTAGCAGCATTTAGCTGTACATTTAAAGAAAAAATATATAAAGCATTCTCAACTTTGTATATAATATATACAACACAGTACACTGACACCTAATTGTGTGTGATTTAGTGAGTAATATAAGGTATATTAATATTTATAGTGTTTGAAATCTTAGCAGAGAATGCTCTCACTGACTTCTGCAGTATTGATATTTTCAAGTGGACAACACCGTGCCTATTTTGCTTTCTCATTAACATTCTCATTTCTTTGCTTTCCCATTAACATTCAAATTCCTTGTAGGATGATTATTAAGGAAAATTGACGTTGTACAATCTGACTCAGCAGCCACTGTTGTTTTTTTAGTAAGCAGTAATTTACTTTTGGCTCTCTGAAAACAACAAGGTAATGCTTCTGAAATTCTGCATTTCATAACCATAGCTGAAAATCAGTCTTCAGAGTTCCAGCATCTGTGGCAACATGTGCTCATGCATTAATTTGCTGAGTCAATGTTCCAGCTTTCTGATTCACCTCTTTTACTGAGGTGATAACAGCTTTTCTGAAGCTGTTCTGCAGCAGAACTCCCTGCTTTTTCAACCACTAACTCATTGTTTTGTATATGATGCTTTAAAAATTTCACAGTGGACAATCCATCCCCATTAGACAGACATAACTTCCCAGGGTTGCTCATATGCCTCCTGGTGCTATTACTTTTCTGTTGTTATCTGACTGGAGCTATCAACTATATAGACATTAGAGTAGGGAAATATGTTCAGCTGACACACCATCAGAAATCCACCTGACACGGCAGGCTCTGTAAATCTGCTTTATAAATGCCTCTTGCCTTTATAAAATATTGAGCAAAACTAAAAATGGTCGAATTCTTCTGGAAAGTAAAAAATGCTAGAGCATAGAGGAGAGGAAGGCTTAGAGAGAAAACATTAATGCATGTGTTTATAGAAACTGAGAGTTAGTCACTTAAATACTAACAGGAAGGCAAGTGTGTTCTTATAGATGATAAATTCTCAAGATGGAAATTATTCATTATATTCATGTAATAGCAAACTAGTTTTATGGAGCCAACTGCATCCAAAGAGCCTGATTTGCTTCAGCTGTAGGCTGTTTGTGCTTCCTCTGTGTGTCAAGTAGCATAAGTAGGTGGTAGGATTTATTTTTTTTCCCAGGTAAATAAGCAAAATGGTGAAGACTGACCACCACAAATTGGCTATTTCTTTGAAGTTTGTAAGTATTCAGGTTATGTTTGATAATTTGAAATGTAGATTTTTTTTCTCTGGGCAACTCTCAAGGTTGGAAGTGTAAAAGGATGGCTTCTGTGTATAATTAACCACATTCCAAACATCCCTAGTTACATTTCGGTCAGACATAAGTAATTAATTATCCTTGGCAGAAGAGTTTTGACATACACTAATGAAAATCTGGAAAATTTAGTAGCCTTGCTGTGGAGGACCTGAGAGGAGCTGAATATTTGGATAGGATTAATATATCTCACTCTTGCTTCTAAGTTTGGCTTAACACTGTGATTTCCTAACGAGAGGTCATTGCTGCACTCAGTACTCGGAATTCCTTAGAACTCTTTCTCAAAACTTGTTCTAAGGCAAAGGTATTCCTTTGTTTGTCCAGGACTTCTGCTGTTTCCATTAGCAGCCTGTGGCTCATTTAATCCAAGAAAGTTTGTTCCAACCCCACACCTACCCCTGTGCTCTCTGTTCCCAGCAGGCTCCTCTGCTGCTGCCACAGTCCCCCCCAGCAGCCTGAGCAAGTGATACTGGGGGATAAATCCGTGAATAATCTGTGTGCTCCAGCCTTGGCACTTTCCAGCCTCAGCCATCGGCTTCCTATTTCCCCCAGCACTGTGCTAATCTGCCTTTGGAACAGAATTATTCCTATTTAGGCAAATTACATAATACTCTGATTACCAGGATGCCCTTGAGCTTATTAAAAAAGGAAAAGAAAAAATTTCCCGTGCTGTTCAAATGGGATGGGGGTAAAGGTCTTATAAGTGAAGGCTTGACAGTTCTCCAGTCTATCAGTAAAAGAAATACCACAGCTGGGTATTTTTGGGTTGTTTCATCTGTCACATTTCAAATTGAACTTGATTTATTTTTATCTAACTTGATTTTTCGTATTTAGCTTGATTTAAATATTTCGGAGAAAAAATATCTTCTAGGGCATATTTGGTTTTTTGGATGGTTTTCTCTTTTCCAAGTTGGCTTCTATTTTTGATTAATCTTCTGAGCAACAATATTCTGTTTTTCACTGTACACATTTTGTTTAGAGTCCCGAAGCTGAGGTGTTAATATTCAAAGCCAGAACTGTATTGTTGTGTTTATAATATAAAGACATTATCAATCTGTTCATACCAGTATTTGATTTTAGAATTGTCCCTATTTTGCAGGGGGAATAAGTATATAAAATAAATATTTTTTTTCAGTTCTATATTCAGCAGTTATGATTATGTGCTTATTGATATTATTAGATGCTATACAAAGTTATGATTAGTACTTTATGAATAGGAAAGTGTGGTTTTTATTTTATAAGAGGATACAGAGTTAACTTTATTTAATACCCCTTTTCAAAGTGTAAGTACAGCTAAAATAGGAGGAGGTTTCCAAAACAGGGACTCTGATACTTTAATGTTGTTAATTGCAGAAGTCCAGTGATGTGGCTGCTTCTCATCTCACCCATGAATATCCCAGGGCTGAAATTTTCAGTTTTGGGGAAAAAGTAGGTGAACTTTTTGTCCTTTATCCTTTCTCCTAAAGTAGCAGACATACTTGAGAGTAAACTGGAGTCACTCCTCTGTCATCTTGTTCTGATCTGGATGAAATGTCTTTTAGCAGCTTATTTACCTACAAGTAAGTATTTGGTAGTGCTGGGCTTTGGTAATACTCTCTTCTCTCTTTAGAGAATTGTCTTTAGACAATTCTCTCTTTAAAACTCAGTATTATTGTCTCTCTATTTGAGGGTGCTTCATAGTTTCCATGTAGCTACGTAACAGAAGAGAGAATGAAACAGCTGAAGCTCATCTGAGCTTTGAAGGCTTAGATGCATTCAAGTAGTGTAAACTCAGCTCTTGACTCAATGGGATTTCTTGTGGTTTGTCTGCTATGCCCTCAAGAGGCTTCTCTGCAAATCTGGCAGTAGCACAGCAGGTTCACAAAGGGATGGAAATTTTAAATCTATTTCTTTAAATTTTTCACTTGACTCTTAATATGTTTCCCCCTCACTCATTTAATTCTTTTCTCAGCATTAAGTTGGACAAAATTATAAGTTAACACTTTTTTTTTTTTGTAACTCTGTCTCTTTTTGGCTTGCATCAAAATAATTTTCTTAATAATGCCACAATGCAGAGTACTTGTACAAATTAGCCTGAGAGATACGTGTTAAAATCATTGTGAGACTCTTCCATTATTTACATCATGACATTCTGTCAGTGTGCTAATAATCAAAACTGTTTATATTTCTGGATTTAACAAATATGTAAATTAGGTGTGCATTTCCCTAGGAATGCAAATGTCTCTAATGAGGAAAGACAACAAACTTCAGAACAAACAAACAGAAGAAGAAAATATGTTAAACAGCTCATGTGAAAGTGGGGATAGAAAGTAAGTGAACTAGAGACAGTGGGATGTAATCCTTGCCCTGGGATTGTTTAATCAGCTCATCTTGAAGCTCTGACAGATCAATTGTTCCTTAGCAGGGAGAGAGCTGGGCAAGAATGGCAGCCAGACACAGTTTTCCCATAAGAGGGCATGAAAATCTTGGTTTTCCTCTTTGTGGCAATCCAGAGAGCTGAGAGGATTGAGTTGCACTGGCTGAATTTAACTCTGGTACAATACTACTCCAAAGGGCCCCAGATCCCTGAAATAGTTGTTTGTATTGCAATAATTAAAATAGTTGTTTGATTTCAGTGCAGGAGCACAGAATGGGAATAGCATCATTGTGAATTGAGTTTTAAGTATTATGGAAGGATTTGAATGTCCTTCAGAGAAGCATTCAGCTCGGATTTCATGTCAAAACATACCCCTGATTTAGTAAGACTGACTGATATCCTTGAATCATAATGCTGTAGATTGAGTATATGTATAGTGAGAATGTTCTTTATTGTGCTGTGTTTGTGCTATGCTTTTTATTATGCACTGCTCACTGAAAATTTTATCTTCCATTAAAATCTGAATTCCTTTCAGAAGTGCAATTAAACAAAGTTTGCTTACTAAAATAAGACATAATTTATTTCAAGCTGGCTTCTATTTTGAATTTTGATGGCTTCCTGCTAAATATGCAAGCTTTCTTTTCTGTGAAATTAGCTCAGTATCTAAAAATCTGAATTACTTGGTATTTTGTCTTTCATCATGTAACTTCAGCCCCCAAAGTACTGGTAAGTATTATATTTCCCAATTAACAGCCATCTTTAAAAAGATCATTATGGTAAAATTAGTCTGAGTTCTTAAAAATCTATGAATTATGGATACTTTAAGAGTAACACATGCAGTAAAATATTTTAATTAACATTCTTCAGTAATCCTTTAGCCACATATTGTATGCAACTATTGCCTTCTCTGTCCAGTGCCAGACTTTTAACAAAAAATGTGCTTTGTTTCTGTTATAGAATGTCAGTTGGATTCTGCACTGACAGCACCACATTCATGATGCTTCTGTCTCATTTGTCTCTGTCATTCTATATCTGCTCCTGCTTTAACACATCCTCATTTGTTTGTACTGGCAAAGCTGATGGGTAAGGATCATTAGTAGTGTAGCAAAACCATCTTGAAAAGTGCTATCTTGAACTTCCCATGTGCTGCTTAATTTCTCATGCAGATATAGATATTAGAGGGCTGGAGAACAAGTTATCTGAGCAAAATTATTTCCTGACAAAAATCTGTCCCGAAGTTATGCTGAATCTCCAAACATCCAAATGTCTGTAAAAAGTCTAACCATGATTTGTCAGGGGTGTGTGCACGTGGTAACACTGACCTCTGTTAACCCCCCTTCCACCACAAAGGAGAAAAGGTTTGCAACAGTATCAGCCAACACAAGGTTTATTTCTCGTTTCTTTCTCAGTATTACACTTCCAACAACTTTCTACTTTCCCTTTCCTACAAGTTAACACCACGTAGGAGGTGCCAGTTCTGTACTGTGTGCACTCTGAAACCTTGTCTCTGGAGGAGTGAGGAGGCTGTAATTACTATGAGCTGGTGGGGAAGGAAAGGTTGATATTCACCAAGCTCTCAGTAGAAGCTGGACTAGGACTTCATTAAATTGATACCTCTAATACCTCTAATTAATATGTTCGCTGGGTCTCCAATAGAGCAGGAGTTCAGCGACTTTCTTAAAAATTATTGTTCACTAGATTCACGTTAAATTGACTTTTCAGTAGTGTACAATTGCTGTCAGCTAAAATACTGCCCAGAAACCTGAGCTGCCAGATGCCCTTAAGTCTTGTTGATTTGGATTAATGTTTTAAGTACTACTAGAAATTATATTTACACTGTATAAAAGCAATCTCCAAATGCAACTGCAACATGGAATATTATTGGAAGTCTCAGACCCTCCAGATGAGTATGTATATTTTACCCTAATTTTCTGGAAAACTGTAATAAAAGAGGATGTGTGACAAAATAGCAGATAAATGCACTGGTAGTTTATGGTAGCAAATGTCTAAGGAGGAAAGCTTATCCAAGCTTTCCTTGGGATTTGCAACTTTACAAAAAAGAACTTTCATGTCAGGTATTTTTTAATTATTATATTAAGAACATCTTTCACCTTTTGTGTTTTATTCTTGTTTTCAAACTGCTCATTGTGATTATAAAATAAATTAAAGGTAACCAAAATGGAAGATGTGCAATGAAGAATTCAGGAAAGAAAAAATTGCAACTTTAGTAAACGGCCTTCCACTTCATACTGTTTGAAAAAAGCTTCTTGATATGATGTTTTTGTTAATTTTATTTTGAAATTTTAATGTCTTTTAACCAAGACTTTTTTTGTCAGTTAGTTGTCATCCTTTGTGCCAGAAGTCACATGTTTAAAACACACCTTGATGTAAAATTGTCAAAATTAAGATGTGGATTTTAAAACTACATGACTGAAGAACAGATGAGCATCTTCTTTGTTCCTGTTTGTGGTTATTTCAATATATTTTTCTGTATAGTGTTATTTGATTTTATTTTAAAAGAATTTTGTCTTAATTTTTTTTAACGTTTTGTTTTGTTTTTGGCTTCATGGGCAAGGATAGTTCCATATTTCTCTGTTTTCCTTCTCAAGGACAGTGGCAATAAGGTTTTTTCATCCTGAGTTTATTTTGCTCTCTTTTTGGAACTAAGCCTTATAACAGTAGTTTCACCAGCTTTTCAGATTTAAAAGTTTTCTGGGGGAATGGAGAGAAGAAAGGCTGTGTGAGAACAAGGATCACATGTTAGTTTGATTTCCTTATGAAATAATGATGATTTCTCTTTCTGAATGTTTTCTGCTAAAAAGATTTGAACAGGTATTTAGCAGCAGTAAATAGAAACTCTGTGGATTTCACTTATGCAGGTTTAAAAAAAAACACCTTACAATATAAAAGTTATTCCAGAAAAGCTTGCACGTGAAGTAGCAGCATGGTGGTTGCCTGGAAAGTTAGTGGACAGCAATTATTATCGGAGAACTGAAAGACTGAACTAAAATCTTCCAGTTTGAATTGGACGTTTAATAGTTCATTTTTACAGTTTGAATTTTTGTAATGTTCTGTTGGCTTGTGTGTGTTTATACTTCTCCCTTTACTGAGAATGGTTTCTGTTCCATCTCAGTGGAACAGATACATCCCAAACTGTATCACTTGCCTCACAGTTTTGAAACTTAAGGGATTTCTGAAAATCCTTCATTCTCGGAGATCAAAAGCTTCTGTAAACCTGGGTAACTCAGCTGTGCTGGAGCTATTTGAAGTAATATTGGTTGACAATCTATCTCTCAAATCTCTTGCTTGCCTAAAGTGTCTGAGCCAGTGAGTTAAGTAATGCTAGAAATTTGATCAGTATTCTTATTTTTCACCTAGGTCTTACTGCTGCTGCTTTAGCCTTGATTCAGTTCTCCTCTGACCAATTCTTTTTAAGTAGTGGCTGTTTTCTGATCCCACTGATCCCAAGTGGTTTCAAATTCACTTTTTTTTTTTTAGGAGTCATTTTTCCATATTTGAACAGAAGTCAGCATGAAGACTGTAGTGCTTCAACAGGGATAGAGTTGAATATATTTCCTTCTGAGCTTAGCTAACTTGTGACCTTTAATTTCAGTTGGAGCTCTGACTACAATAACTGTAGAAAAAACAAATTCCCCTCTCCCAATAGGAGAGAGTGATGCAAAGTCAGATAAAAAAGGCAAAATATCATTGTTTTGCAGCAAGCAAATGGAAGAGCCATACATAGTACTTTTTAGTTTGTACCTTGTCTTGTTTACTCTTAGTTTTACCTCTGTAGAGTAAGGATTGTTCAGAATACTTTGGAGCTCCTCCTGTAGTAATCAGTGTGCTCCACTGCATTCACATTGCCCCAGTTTGTCTTCAACTAACTCGGTTTTTGTTTCTGCATTTTGGAGTCCTCGTGAGCAAGTGACACATGAGTTGTTTGTAACTTGTGGTAAAACCATCAGGATGGGTAAAATACAGAAACATGCAGCAGAAATGAAGGGGAAGTTCACATGAAATAGTCTTCCTACAATATAAAATGTTTCCCCTGACCCTGATGAGTGCAAAACTTTACATAATTAAAATTTGTTTTCATTTTTACAGTATGTAACAGGTTTCAGCAGTACGTACCCAAATTATACAGATCCACAGCTGACATAATGATAGTTTTCCAAGGAATGTAGAAAAAGCCTAACTAGCATAAAATGTGAACTTTATGGGTTTCAGTTTGGTTCTCTATTCAATCACACCGTATTTCAGAAGTTTTATGTGACCCTGAAACATAGTTCTTTTTCAAAACATGCAGCTTTAGATTGGCATGTTTCTTAAGTTTGAAGAACGAATTTTGAGTCTTTCCAGTGCTGTGATATTCCCAGCTTGGATGCCTCTTTCTTATTTTAAATGATCTCTTGGGTTTCTAGCTGCTGTTTTACAGGTAGATGAGGAACTCATCCAAGCAGTCTGTTTTCAAATATGGTCTTTTATGGCTGGGTTATATCTAATACAAATTCCTGTGTGGATTTAGCCAACACTGGATTGTGTTGCTGCACCTGAGTGCCAGCACTGTGCCTGGTAGTGATTGCAGACAAAAAGTGCTGCCCACAGCTGGAGCTGGATTGGAGACTCTGTCACAGAGGAAGTTAAGGGCAAGACAAGCTTTCATTTGTGAAGCAAACAAAAAATCCTGTATGTTCATTTCAATTCTTCCAGCAAGAGCAAAATAATCTCAGCAAATCAAAGAGGAATCAGACAAGGCATCCCACTGCTCACCCACTTCATGCCTATCACTCAATTTTTGTGAGGAGCAAAAATACTGTATAGAAAGTGTCTCCTCTGAAAAATATTTATGACATTCTTATGCCAGCTTGTTTCCTTGTTTTATTTTTTTCATTTTGTTATTGAAAGTAAAGGATGACATATTCCTCTGTGGCATATGTCTTTAGGAATATTCAGAGTAGTCCCACTGATTAAGTTTTTCATATTAATGCCAAATTTAATCAACATGAAATTGCAAAAAGAAACCCACCCTTTCTATTTTGACAATAAAAATACAGAATAAACAGTTCAAACTGTCTTCTATCTTAAATACATGATGGGTTAATCATTCAGGAACTAATCACTATCTTACAAGTATGACTTGCAGCTCAGGGGAAATGAAAAATAAAATAAATACCATGCTAGTATTTTCTTTATTATTGGAAAACATTCCACAGTGTCAATGCATGCAGGGAATGTTGGACAAGTGTTTGAAGAGATTAAGGCTACTGTTTGGGAAGGATTTTCAGAGAAGACTGGAAAAGCTATTATGCAGTGTGCTACTTCATATTTTAGAAGGTTATAAAAACACAGAATAGGTAACGACTGAATAAACAAATATTTCAAAGCCTTCTGAACTAAGGGTGCATTTTTGCCTAAATAAGAGAGACATTAGCTTTTAATTTTTAATAAAAGTAAAATTTCTTTTAAGTATCACTTTTTGTGATATAACAACTGCAGATCATAGAAAAACATGGTTGAAGGAAGCTTTTCAGCTTTGTTTTTTTAATTTATTCCTCATCCATAAGAAAGGAGCAACTAAACTATTTACGATTAGTGTTTGCTCTGTTTTCTAAATATCTTTCTTTAGTACCTCAGGAGTTTTAATGCTTCTTTTTTACAGTTGGATTTTCCAAAGGCATTACATATATAGGCTTTGGGCTTAGGCTTTAGTGCTGATTTTTCCTCTCCATTTTCTAATGGACTGATGCCATTGCCTGTGTCATCTCCCTGTCCAGCTTTTCAGCTTCTGATAAGGTTCTGATACTTTGGATTCCTCTCTAGTTTCCTCTGTTTTTCTCTCTTGTGTTTTCTAGCTTCTGTTTCTCATTTATATTAAGCTGGATCAAATCACCATAAATTTTGGGTTGGGTTTGCTGGTGGTGTTTTAATTTCAGATAAATGAAAAGCTCAAATATGTCCAAGTTTCCTTTTTTCTTCTGTTTTCATTCATCCACTCAGGAAAAGGTGACATTTTAGTGGTGGGGCTGAGTGGGGTGTCTGCTGCACCAGCTTGATTTCTGCTCCCTCAGTTACCACATTATGACCCCTCTCTAAATGATTTTCGTGCCATGTACTAGTATTTTTCTTTGGCCCATCTCCCAGTGTTCCTTTCCTTTTTTTTTTATTTAATTAAACTATAAACCAGTTCACCAGGTTCCCTGTACCAAGCTACAAACACATGATGGTTTGGACATAAAAAGGAAAATTCATGAGAACCTCAGGGAACTTTATATAGGAAGTTGTATATCTAGTAGGAGTTTGACTTTTTAAACTCTGTTTTAAGGGGTATCTAGGGAGAGCAAGAAATGACTGGTAGAAATGTCTAATCTTTTTATGCTTAACAATCTTTTGCTGCAAACAAATCAACATTTCTAGCTGTGTGTAGCATCTGTCTTTGAAAAGAACCAGTCACTAAAAAAGAAGTTTGTTTAAAATATGTCATATTTCATCATAGAAGGAAATAGGAATTGGGGAGATTCTCTTAGTATCTCCCCTCCTTTCCCTCCCCAGGAAAATTTATTTGGGAAAAAAATGAACTTTGTGGAGCTTAATAATGACTAAGAAATTCTCTTAAGGAAATGATGGCTCTGCCCATCATTTTTGATCTGTATGTGGAGGCACGTGACGGGCACTCCAACAAAGCCACAGAAGTACAGTAGAGATATGAGCAGGAGGTGAGGGTGGTTCTGTGGGAATGAGACTTACTAATGCTGGGTTTCAAAGCCAATGTAATTTCGTGCTGAAATGGAACTATGGGAGGAGTGTCTGAAAAATATCAGTATACTGATGTGAGGAATAAAGCCATGGAGCAACTTTTCTATTTGAAGGGCTACTTTAAATACTTGTCTCTAAAAGCAACGTGTCTGCCAATCTTAGCATTAAAATTGGTCCTTTTCTATTTTCTAGGGTTTATATTATTGTTAGCAATTATGTTGTAATGACTTGTATCCATTAGCACCACGGGGGAGTTAAATCAACCAGCCTGTGCTCCGGGAACAGCCGTGGAGCTCCTCGGTCACTGCCAGTTTGTTACAGTATTAAAGGATGTCATGGTGGGTGCATTTTTATGTCAGAAAGTGTCACAGAGTTAAGTAGGATAACATTACTGTGTCAGGATAGCGGGAAAATAAATGCAGAACGGTTGTTATTAGACACTGCAAGTACAAAATAAATCTGTTCCCAAGAACACCATTGTGAATGAAAAAGGAGAGAGAGAATTATCCCTTGCTGGTAGCTTTTAGCATAGCAGGGTAAGCTTCTCTCCACTTTCTTTTGGGTGTTTTTCAGGATTTCTCCAGATAGACTTGGGATTCTTACACAGAAATTGTTAACTTGGCAGGAAAATTCAGATGTCTGATTTCTATTAAGATTGTTTTTACTCAAGATTCTGTAAACTGCACTTATGGCAGATAAACTAGTACTTCTAGCAGATTTGTGTGTTATGTGGTTCTTATAAAAATATTGAGTTTGCTGAATCTTTTGGAAACTCCAGGAGGAAGTTGAAGGGGAAAACCAACAAATAAACAAAACCCAAGTTACTTTTATGCTTCTGTTGTTCTATTTGTTATTTCTACTACTTTTTAATTGATGCTGGTATGTTTCAATGTTTAGGTGCTGCACTGTTGTGCCTGATCCATTGCCCTCTCTGATTTCCAGAAACTGGATATATGAACTTGCAGTAAACATTTTAAGTGATTACAGCCCTGGAAAGAAGAGTGAGCTACATGTGAAAAGGCATTAAAGTCAGTTCATGTGATGCAAACCTTTGTGATTCCACTTCCCATGGGAATACATCAGAAGACAAGGCACACTATTAAGGTAACCAAGCACAAATTTGTCCTACAGTTTTTTCCATTCATTCAAATGGGACATGAATGTTTTGTTTCCTAATCAGCACAGTTACCCTGGAGCTCATGTTGCAAAGTGTCAGTACAGTGACAGCTTCCCTTGAATGACAACTCACATCTATAGTGAAAAATGACAGGATTTGTAAACCAAGGTTGTTTAAAGAAAAAACTTGGTTCTTGAGTGACTTTTTCCCAGTTAATCGTTGCTGCATTTTACAATACACCTTAAATACACTTAATTTAAAATGAATCTAACTGGCCTGTTCAAAGGGACTCGTAATGACATATACCAGAATGTTCTGTTCTAGCTCCTACTAACAGAATATTGTTGATGGCAATTAGAGGATGGTCAGAGACATTCTACACATTTTACAATGTGTTCTAGTAAAAAAGTCAGTAGTAATAGGTCTCAGAGTTTTTAAATGCTCACCTTAGTGGCAAGCTGTTTTATCATGCCTTTGTTGTCACTTGGACAGTTACTGTCAGCAGCTGTTTTTCTAATGCAGACCTTATTTTTTACGTAGTATAAGCTGCTACTTGTCTCTCTGAATGAGTATTTGTGTGAAACTCTGTTATGTATGATATATAATTCCATTTATCCTCAAATTTCTTTAATGGCATCTTGTTTAACAAAAAGGGAGAAACAAGTATTTTATACTCATGAGTGTAAGAGAAAAGTCTTGAACAGAGAGCTGACTGGAAGCTCTCACATGATTTTTCTTCTCATGAATGTAGCTAGAAATCTGAATATAAATCACCATAAGGTTTGCTATGTATGTTAAGCACAAGTTTTGGAGCTTGAATTTGTATCTTTGCTGTATGTAGACTGTATTTAGTTTCAGATCTTGGGACAAGGGATCCACTCAGGGATGTTTGGATGGTAGCTGGCATAGGCCTCTATTGCAGACTAGGCAAATTCCTGCAAAATATGTATCTAATTCTAATAATAATGTGATCCCTCCTTCCAAAATAAAAAAAATAAGCCGCAACTTTATAAGTGCTTTTGAACACTTTCAAAATGTTCAGAAAGTCTGCAAATTGTCAGAAAGTTTTAAGGTGTAGTAAGGCAGAAGTCTTAAGTATGCTGCAGACATCAAAAAGACTAATGCTAGTGTCATGCTGACTTCATTTTCCTTTTGTTGAATAAATGTATATATATAGTACATTAAAAATATGGGAGGTGATCTGAAGTGGTTCATAAAACCTTCCTGGTTTGCAAATCACTGCATATTTTAACTGCATTGCCTGGTTGTCAGTTAGTATCTGTAGACATCTTGCATTATATTATACCTTGGAATTACATCTGAAACTTGTGGATACCGATACAGAAACTTGCTATTTAAGCTTTAAGGAAAAGAGCAACTTCTGTGTAAGATCTCTGGAGTGAAATTCTGCTCATGGTGACTTCAACAGCTTCTCCTTTGTTTGAATAATGATGATGGTTTTGTCTTTCCACTGCACTTCAGTGGAAGAAGGTTTTTTTAGGCTCTCTACTCTCAGCTTTTCAAGATTCTTCATGTTTATGGCCATTGATTTTCTGGAGATGTTCCTGTAATGCTTAAAAAATTCTTCTCTAGTGAATCATGTGATATCTTTTTGGTACCAAACCCCAGAGACTCTGAAAAGAGCACTGAGTTCTAGTGCATACATCTGTACACTTTATTCAATATATGTGGCTATCCAGGGTTGGTAAATATTTAGTATGTTGACAGTTGAAGAAGGTCTCTCTGAAAAGAATGACTGAATGATTTTGAATTTCAAGTAATTAAATGATGGTCAAAGAATTTCACCAATATTAAATAATCTTAATGAATAGGCAAAATTTCTAATGTTTGACAGTTAATGACTAAGACAATTTGTTTTCAGCATTTAAAGGCATTTAAAATATTCCAACATTTTACCGTCTTAATGCTTAAATTATATTACTTAGGATAATAATAGGGCTTCTAACATGTCTTTCTGTTACTTGTATGGCTGTAAGATTTCCCCAGACATTTAGCACTAGCCACTGTAGGACAGCTAACTGTACCTAATTACCATTCTCAAGATCCACTAACTCCTTTTCCCCCACTCCCATGCTATATTTACTTTTTCATGTGATGGGTTATAAAAACTCTTATTCTGAGGACTCAATAATCCATTTTTTAGTAGAGTTGGTTCAAAATGTTCTGCAGTCACAGATAGTATTGCCTGGGCGTTTTACATAAAGCAAAGCCAAGTTTATATAACAGAAACAGAATATATAATGTATGGCAAATAGTATTTGTGATCTTACTTCTCCCAAATTCTACCCTAAAACTGAGTTAAATTTGTTTTGCTTCTTTTTGTGCTCACTAATTCACATTTCTCCTATGTCCCAGGATAACTGGCCATAAGTGGACGGTTCTACATCTAGTGAGTCCAGTAATTATTAGAACCACTCTAAAAGCATTTCTTAGAGTTGCTGACATGATGAGATTAGACAGAAAAACATGTAACTAAATACTGTATTATAAGAAAAGTGTAAAGTTAGTGTCATACAACACTTGCTTGATGATACATAAGCTAATGTAAATGCACAAAATAATTGTCATCACCTGCATGAAGATAAATAGCTTTTCCTGAACTAACATGCTTTGGCATATAAAATGTTACTATTTTACTAGTTGTCCCCATTTTTTTTGACAAATAAATTTCATAATGGCTGTAAAAGGAAAGTGTGATATGTCTACTTAAGCATTACAGTATTAACAGTGGCCATTTCTGTGGTTCTATATAATAGAAATCAGTGGCATTGTTATCTTAAAGATTGTTTTTTAGCACTGTCATTTGACAGAAGTACTGTTTCTTTCCATTAGCCCCCATATCTAAATGTCAAAATGTGTGGAATCGGATACACATGGATTATCAGTGTGTGTGTGGCTGGAGTTTTATGATCATAATGCTACCTTTTGCCATAAATATCTGAGGTGGAGATCTGCATCTGTTATCCTTGCAGCCTGGGACACAAGGCTGTCACCTGGTGTGGTGACAATGTGTGAGTGGAAATGTCAGTTCACTCTGTTCTAGTAACAGCACCACCACATCCCAGGGGTTTGTGAGGAGAAAAGTGTCCATAGCACATGGCTGGTCTAAAAGAAAGGTCAAGTAATATTATTAAAACAATTTAAAAAATATTACAGCGGTTTCAAAGTTTTTTCTTATGAGTTGGAAAGTGTTTCCCCTCGTGCATGTGTACAATGAAGAATATTGTACATGAAGAATATTGTAAACATGAAAGTTACTAAGAATTCTGGGCTAAGCTGAGTTTGCCGCCAGGCAACTACTTCATATCATATTTGCTAAGTTGATTTGGGACCCAAAACCAGTTGTCTGAAATTTTTACCAGAGGTGTAATGAATGTCTGCATTTCATCTGGCACAGTGATGTCCCACACTTAATGAAAGCATCATTTCTAATATTTCAGTAAACATAATCAATACTCACTCACATGAAGGATTAAATTACTTCCATGTCTTCTAAGTACAAACTATCCTGGACATGTTTGGACACCTCCTTACTCTTTTTATTCTTGTTTTGGAGAGAAACAGCTCTCATTTTGGTTTTCACAGCTAATAGTATTTTAAGAGGTAATAGTTGGCAGCATTTGAAAATGGATGTATTTCTCTAGATCTCTTATTGTAACTTTTTCTCCTCAGAATGATCATGATGCCCAGTCTGGCCTCTTCAGTGTATTTGGAAGGATGCCTTTTATGTAGACTATCTTCCTCTTTTTTCCTGGCTTTTCTGCTTTTGCCTTTGCTTTAATGCCATAACCAGCAGCCTTCCTAAAATACCTACATAATTATACAAAATAGTTATATAATCTAGTATTAGACCTCCCACTTTACTGCTAATACTGAAAAACATCTCCCTGTGAAACACCAGGAAAAACATCCTTTCTTATTTAGTCTCCTATGGAAACAGTGTCTGAACGGTTGGGTGTGGGACACCCTGTGTTTGGTAATCACAGGAGTGGGTCCAGCACAAGAGTAGCAGTTTATTCCTACATGTGATTATTCCTAGTTCATTCTGTTAAATAAGTAATGCAGTTGTTGTTGGTACGCTAACTAGAGAAATAACAGCTGCACTCTGTTTTTCCCATATGTTTTGTGCACTGACAGTCCATGTGGGTGTGGTATTAAGGCCTTTTTGACAGATGTTTTGGATGACTTCAATATTCACAACTGGCAAATCCCCTCCTCAAATGAGTTAAATAGGCCTCTGTAAAGATCTCAAGAGGCTGGGTGGCACCTTCTGAGCAGCCAGGCTAGTGACACTTTTCCCTTCCTGGACAGCAGTAACTGTCCTGTACAAAAGCATCAGAAGCATCCTGAATAAGGCCTGATTATATGTGATGAGGAACAGAGACCACACTTTGTTTTTAAGCTGCATATGCCTTTTAATTTTCCTCATAAGGAGGTCTACATGAATGTACTTTCACACAGCTCATTGGATTTCAACTCAAACGGTATTTTAATATTTGTGTTACTGTAACTGAAGGGGTCATCACTGAAGTACTGGGACCTAGTAAGCACACCAGTTAATGATGCAGAGCTTTCTGGCTTGGCTGGAAAGAGATTTTACTATTCTTGAGTGAGTATAGTGCTATTGACTGTCTAAGGCACGCTGATAGCAAGTAGAACATTGCCACCCTTTGGCCATAAAGAAAAAGCACACGAGTAGAGCAGCAGCATTATGCAAGTTGGGGATGCTGCAGCAAAACTATTTGAGAGTATATTCATTTGTAAAGTAGCTGCTCAGCAATGGTAGCCCAGTTGGGTGGAGGTTGTAGGCATCATTTGCTTTGATGTAGTGTATTTCATACCACGGTGATGTGTTTGGAGAGAATATATTATGCTACGCACTAATTATGTTTTCCTGAGAACTGAATTACATATGCATTGTGAAGATAGGATGAAGGCTACCATGGTTACCATTGTGCACCCAGGAACTTATTTTATACAGTGCCAATTAATCTGAGGTAATGCTTGAGAGAGAAGAACATTGAATAAGAAATGCTAATGTCTCAGCTGAAAGATGGAAATTAGATAGAAAAGCACAGCTTTTATTGAAGATTATATGTCAGGGTCAGCATTTATAAATGAATCCACCTGTAAGACTAAAATCAACAGTTCTCTCTTACATTGAAAAAACACGTATCTCTCTAGGCCTAATCAACACCCAGCACGCACTGCTGCTTTATCAAGGATATTCTCTGAATAGGAGGTTTTTCCCTTCTCATGATTTTAACAGCTTACTCCTGAAGTGGAGGCTATAATTGGGGATTATTGCTATGTCAGAAAGAGAATGTGCTTTGTGTTTGCACGATGCAAAGACATCTAAACCTTATGCAGGTTAGAGTTGCTGAGGACGAATCCTATGCCTCCATCCAGAGACTTCCAGACGGGGAGGACTGAGGGAATCAGAGCTCTGACTCCTTCCTGTGCCTGACAGCTCACTTTGGCTCACGGGACGGTGCTGACATGGCTTTTTACAACTATAGGGGGTTTGCAAGGCAAGCTTTTTGTAGCAAGGGGGATACAGGGGGAGCTTCTGTGAGAAGCTGCTAGAAGCTTCCCCCGTGTCCAACAGAGACAATGCCAGTGGCTCCAAGCTGGACCTGCTGCTGGCCAAGGCTGAGCCCATCAGTGACAGTGGCAGCACCTCTGGGATCACATATTTCAGAGGGAAAAGAGTTACTGCACAGGGACAACTGCAGCGAGAAGAGGGCAGTGAGAATCTGTGGGACAAACAGCCCTGCAGGCTCCCGGGGCAGTGAGAATCTGTGGGACAAACAGCCCTGCAGGCTCCCGGGGCAGGGCAGGAGGTGCTCCAGGCACCGCAGCTGAGGTTCCCCTGCAGCCCGTGGTGCAGCCCATGGTGAGGTGGCTGTGCCCCTGCAGCCCACAGGGGAGCAGAGATCCTCCTGCAGCCCGTGCAGGAGCCCATGCCAGAGCAGGGGGATGCCAGAAGAAAGCTGTGTTCCCATGGGAAGCCCACACTGGAGCAGGTTTGCTGGCAGGACTTGTGACCCCGTGCGGGATCCGCTCTGGAGCAGCCTGCTCCTGATGGACTGTGCCCTGTGGGAAGGGACCCACCCTGCAGAAGTTTGTGAATAGGTGGAGCCTGTGGGAAAGACTCACATTGGAGCAGGTTTTTAATGATTAAATTTGATTTTACCGTTTTGCAAAAATGTAACTGAACATTTAATCTTCAGAAGAAATTCTTCTGTTCCTTTTAATTCACTGCAATGCATGGCCAGTTGGATTGAAGTTAACTTGGCTAACATTATGCTGAAACAGATGAGGAAATCCTTGTATCCTGAATTCTGCTGGCTTAGCAACATCACATTCTATGGGACTGGCAATTTTTGGCAAAAGAGTAATGCTAACAAACAGTTGGGAGGCAGCAACTTCAGCTTCCACAGATGTTCCAGCAGTGAATAGCAGCTCAAGGCAGAAGTTTTGATGCTTAAGTGATGGAATGTTTATCTTTACCGGAAATTTAGCTCCTAAAATGCATAGATACCTTTTCTAAGTGTTATTCATTAAACATAATCCACTGGCTTATGTGACTTGTAATTATATTATTATTATCTTTCAGGAAAAACTGACTTGCTGTACTTAGTAAGGTACATCAATGAAAATAAAAGTAAAGCTTTTCCAACTAAATTGCTAAAAGAGAATATTAAGTTTCAATAACTTTTCATTTTTTAGTGATAATCACTTTTAAACTGATTCTACAACATTCTTAGTACACTGGTATTAACTATGGTTGAAGATGCTCAACTCTGCAGGACAGTTCACTCGACACCTTTTACCATATTACATAATAAACATCTCTTTTGAAATGTAATATGGGTGGGAATATCTATCCCTAGATGTAAATCAGAGCTATTTTTTCCTGCTCTTTAACAGAGCCTTGAGATTCATATATATCTTTCTTTTGTTTCTAAGAACATGATATAATATTTCTGATTTCTAATCAGAATTAATTGTTCACTCAAGGGGATGTAACAGAGAAAAGTTGTAATGATTTATGATAATGAAACATTTTACTTGTAAAAATTGTTATATATGATTTTCTTTTTCACATGAGGACACTTTCTTCTAAGGTATTTTCAGAAGAAATTTCTGAAGGAAATATTTACCAGCCAAATGTTTTTGAAAATGATTAGCTTCTGTTTCAGATCTGATGTACTAAATTTTGTATTGAACTAAAAAAAAGAGCTGCACAGATGTGTAACAAAGAATCAAGGGCATTTCTGTATATCTGTTGAAGCGAGTTCATATTTAATCATCAGGTTCTTGGCAAGAATATTTCTGCAACCTGTCACTGGAAGATATATGAGTTTAGAAAGGGAGTTAATATAATTATCTCATTCTCTAATCTCAATAATAAAATAATTGAGTTGTCTAAATGCCTTTCAGTGTAAAACCAATGGTAGATCTGTAGTTACACATAGAAACTTTAGCTTGTCATTCTGATGGAATCTGCCTGTTCTCTGAACTACTTTTCTTCCTGGGTGAAATGGTTGCTTTCTATCAGTTTTTGTTATAATGCCTCCAGCTGGTGATTTTATTTACAAATTACAGGAAATAGTAACTATAGTAAAAAGACCTTTTGCAGGTCTCCCTTTAGCTCTGGCAGCAGAACAGTTGACTTATAAAGAAAACACTGTTTGTGACCAGGCAAACAACTGAGGGCTCCAGGTAGGCCAGTTGTTACCTTTGCTGGAGGGCTGGAAGTGGCAGCTATGGAAGCAACATATTTTGGATATTGATACACCAGGCAAGGTGGGTGAGGCATTTTGAGAGCATCTGGTTCTCTGGATGGATGGACACACAGATGGAGAAGTTCTGAGTGACTGAACATCACTGAGGTTATTCAGCAAGCTGGCACAAATTTGTTTCTCAGCGAGGAAGCCTGCAGGAGAGCTGAAGGCCATTACAGCTGAAAACCTGGAACTGAAAAGATGGAAGGTAGTAGGGGAATACAAAGAAAACTATATTAATTAATATTATTTTTAGGAGATTAGCTTTCACATTAAAATCTTAAGGAGTTATAGAGGAAGTTTATACATTAAGAAAAAGTAGGACACCAAATAAAAGTACCTTACTTCATTTACAATCCAAATGAAAGTACATAAAATGTTTTTTTTTTTCTCAATTTATGATGATCTTAGAAATTAGGACTCATCCTACAAATATAAATCATTACAATGGGACCAACAAAGTAATAATTGTTTGTTTCACAGTAGCTGTCACAGGATAGTGTCTGCTAAATTATATTCAAATTAATGAAAACTTGAATTATTTACCTGTTGAACAGCACATTGAATTGTCCTTTTGAAGAAGGCTAACCATAAGCCAATGGCATTTAGCTTATCCCTCCTGTCCCTCCTGCTTTCCCAATTTATAAATTCCCTGATTTTTGGCAATTTTTGGTTTTGTACTTAGGCAGTATAATTTAGCATCATAAATAGCTGTGACTGGCAAGCAGTGTGTAACTGATAATGTATCCAGCAGTTTCTTTTATGTTCTGGGTGATTGTAAACAAAGAATAAAACTGATTATTTCAGCAAATGTAGCAATAGTCACAAAATTTGGTTTTAATTTTAGATTTTTGTCTATAGCCAATAGAAAAAGGATGGCACTTTGTATTGGTTAACCTCTACTGAGGATGGAAGGAGCCAAGAACTACCATAACTACACTTACAAAAGGTTCCCATGAATATCTTTGTTAGCACATTGTGTGACTGTGGAAAAAGAGTTGGAAAAAGAGTTGGATTTGTGTATTGCCTGCAAGCCCATCATTTCACTGCTGAGTACTTTATTTATCCATTCGCTGTGAAAGATGCAGTTTGTTGTCATGTTTGATTGTTAAGACTTTTTACAAGGTCTCTTAAGGCCTAACTCCATTTGGAATAACTTTAAGGTTATTCTGTCCTTAAGGCAGAAGTAGTAGGACTGTGTTTTCACTGGAGCGTGGGTAACATACAGGAAGACAGTGTTGCCAGTGAACTAAACTCTTCAGTGTGGAAAAAAAAGAGAGTCCCAGTGAGCAGAACTTTGCTCATTTACTCCCTGCAGAGAAATGACATTTGTTCTCCACAGCATTTTCTCTTGAGAGGACCAGTTATTGGCTTATGTCACAAGCAGTCTACCATTCCTCAGTGATATATTCCTTAAGGCATACATGGATCATTTTCGATACTCAGTGATCCAAATTTCCCTCTTATTGATTGTATGAATGTGTGGTGGCTGCAAGAACAGAAACTGTTCTTGAGTATGTGTTAGAGTTCATTTGGTTTTCTTCTGATGCAGTGCTGCAAGGTGTTGCTCCCTCTAGGTGTTTGTGTGTATGTATAGACATATATATGTTTATATGAATAAAGGCCTCCAGTGACCTTTTACTATTAATTAGCTGATCCTAATTCTACCCAGGCCTCTGCTACTGATACAGACTTATAGAGTCTGTCTAGATAATCAGAATATCAATAGATAATCAGAATGGCAAAAGTTGCCCTTCTTCCTTTACCCACTGCAGCTGGTTTGAGGGTAAGTAGCAGACAATAAATATAAAAAACAGACAATATGTTATTAATATATATAGACTAACTTCTTGTTGCTTCAAGGATGTTTAAAGCAACCAAATTCAAGACAAGTTGAGGGGCAAAAAATTAGAATGACAAAGTGATGTTAAAATTAGATGGCAAGTGTATGGGCACATCCCCACTGTCCCCCTATTATTGGAGTTCTCTGGTGACATCACATTTGTTTCACTCCTACAATAAAACTTGTATTCCCTTTTCTAGGTAAAGTTTTAGTGTTTCTGCTCTATTTTGCTTTCTGAAGGAGCCATTGTAGATGTTAACTATAGAAGAATGCAGTAAAATAATTAAATGCTCTTGTACCTGTTGTGATGAGAAAATACCCTAAGGTTGGCTTGGGCCAAGTGTCAGCTCAGTGTCAGGAATACACCCAGTGTGATACACTCAGCTGGGACTTGCATTGTTATTATTGAAGCACTTCTGTATTGCAATACAGTTATTCCAGAATAGAGCATGAGGGGAAAAATAAATAATTCAAAAATAATCTAAAATATTAGGAAGGTAACCCATTTATGAACTTACTCCAGCCTAGGCTCATGGCTTTTTTAGCCTCCCTGGTTAAATATACTAAGCCAACTGTTCTGGTGCTTTAAACAGTACATTAAACAACTTAATCATACTGTCCTCTCTTGCATTAATAAATTTAGCGTTTGTATTCGTGAAGCAGCTGTTTTCTTCTCTTGCTCTACTTTAGCTCTTCTTCAGAATACAAATTCCAGCTCATTTCCATTTTTTCCAGACCTAGGACTTTAAAAGTTTTGTTCTCCTGTTTGGTTTTTAACCCTCTAGACCAATAGCTGAGTGCTTTGAGGACCACTCTGTTATTTTTCAAATAAATATTCACTTTGCTGTTAAATATTTCCCAGTATTCTTGATCATCCTTCTGGAAGGAAGGTGTTCTGGGACAATATATGTGAGACAAAAGAGTTTGTTCCTTTTCTTGAATTTTACAATATTGATTGCTTTCCTGCAGAACTAATTGCCATGTTTTCAAGGTAAGTCCTCATTCTGATTGCATATTAAAGGATAAGACAGTCTATAGAGATGGCACTTTTAAGATGGAAATTAATAGGGTCTGTGCTTTGTCCTTCAGAAAACCGTGGATCATGTATTTGGCAGTTGAAATTTTTTGTCCTAGTTGCATATACTGATATCTTCCCCCATACCCCAGCTGCAGAATGAACTACTGCAGAGTGAAATCTGCTTCTCTTTAAAATGTGGAAAAGATTGCTTAGAGGTGGTGAGTTTAAATATCAGGTTTAGATCAAATTACTTAAAATGAATATTTTTTTATCAAGACTTTTTTTGTTTTGTTTTGTTTTTGTTTTTGTTTAATTCTGGGCTTGTAGAGGCTGTAAAAACTAGGGGTTTCACCAGAAGATCAGATGTGCCACAGCCAGGACAGGTGACCCCAGCTGACCAAAGGGATATCCCAGACCATGTGATTTCGTGTTCAGCCATAAAAACTCTATGTAATTTGTCTTCCCAGATAACTGTTACATCAGTGAAGCCCTGCTTTGTAGAACATTGGTTTGGGAAGTCTCACCTGGTCTATCATTGCAAGGAACCATGTGACAAACTCCTGTTGCCACCCAGACAGCCACCAACCACCCTGTGAAAGAGATTTGATTCCAGCATGTAAGTGTTACTCTATGCCAAGATGATGATTGGTTTTATTATCATTATTCATTTGAACAAGCAGCGTCTCTGTGTAGCACAGGATGCAGCTGGGGAACCACATAACAGGTTAGAAATTCATTTTGTAGAACTCCTTTGCTTTAACCTACTACAGAAGCAGACTGCTGACTAGACCTTGAGACTGCATTTTTAATGTGCTTACTACAGTGGATGTTGTGTGACGGTGTCTGAAAGTGCAGGAAGGAGCAATTTAGCAAGAATTGCTTGTAGCTTCTTGTTTTAAACACAGCCTTCCAGGAGTTTTGCATACTATTGCCAGGCCAAAACATCATTTGAACGCTGCAGGAATTAGCATAACGTGCTCCACAAAGACTTTAAGGAAGCTGTCTAAAGTTCTAACACTGCTAATGCTTGAGGAAAAAACTTTTGCAAACACTGCAGGATACTGCAAATGGCAGCACTGGAATCTATTTTATTTTAGCTGACTCCCTTCTAGTGCTCTCCTGTTATTTTTCTTCAGATCCTGCTTTTGTGTACTACACAAAGGGAAGCGTATGTTTTGTTTATTGCCTTTACTGTGCCAGCCAACATGCAGAATAAGAATGACTGATGTTCTCTGAGCTTTCTTATCTTTCATGATATGATTTCTTTAACAGCCATTCTAACTCTTTTCCCTACATATTTTGGTGCTGAATGCAATTCATCATTTCACATCTTTTTTTTTTTCTTATTGCCTTCTCTGCATTTTCTACTTTTTCTGACTTAGAGGACAGCAAAGTTGTAACAATCATGGTTAAGAAAAGGAAAGGAAATGAGAGCTCTGTATTATTGTCAATACAGAGCTGTTTTATCACAGCAGATATTCAATAAACCTTTACTAGAAACCTACATTTTCTTTTATCAGCTCATTATTAAGGAAAGTTTTGGATCTGAGAGTCTTTCTGCCATTGTTGCCCTTACCCCCCCCAAAAAATAAATTGGGGAGTGGGGGGGCAGAAGATTTCAGTCTGGTCCAAGAAGGACCATACTTGGAAACAAGTGACAGATTTGCATTTCATTCTGCTTTTTAATTCCTTGTTTCCTTAGCTGAGTATTTGAAGGTTTTGATGCTACCTGTTGGCTGGACAACTGGAATGCCTCCATCAAACCTACTTTACAATAAGCCACTTCATAACCATAATTTCAGAGTAAGTGTCAGTTTGTTGTACTGAGTTTTGCTATTGATAAAAAGGTGAAGGCATTTTAATTGCATTATGCTACTTATGGATCAGGCTTTTAACAGGACTGAATTGATGCAGAGATTGTTAGAGAGGAAGAGTGATGGTGTTTACACTGAGGAGGTTAAAAAGCCCAACTTCCAATTATAAAGTCGTTTTGCTGCCTTTAGAAGGTCACTACCTGTATACAGAAGTTACAGCAGAGGGTGTCAATGAAAAGGAATGAGTGGAAGTGATTTTTATTGAAGGCACGCAGCAGGTCAGCAGGAGAGTGAGGAATAAATTTCAAATCTTGTGAGTCCCAGCCCAATGTCTTTGCAGCAAATTCTGCTGTTCTGGGAACATCATTACTTACTGAACAGACCAGAAGGTAAATGTTGGGTTGCACACACTGTGTCAGGTGCCAATCACTGCTCTCTGGTTTAAAAAAAATACCCAAACACAACACTGTATTAAACCTAATTAACCTTGACCTATCTCTGATTAAAAGAAACTCCATGAAAGATGAAATGTCACCTCTTCTAGCATTTTATGATCTCTTCTGAAATAAACACACTTGGAGTAATGGGAGAGCAGTCCCTGAGAGCAATAGAAATGTATCACACACTGAAGGACTGGGTTGGGCAGGAGGAGTCTGCAGACTTCTCTCAAGTTTCCTAGTTCTCAAGATTTGGGGAGTGTTGGGTTGTTTTGTTTTTTTTAATTGCCTATTGTGTGTGTGGTTTTTATTTTTTATTCGATCTGTCTCTATTTTTGTTTCAAAAGCATCACCTTTTCAAACAAATATTTTTCCACTTTTCCCATTTTTTTTCCTTCACCACTCGTAAATCACTTGGAGTGTGGTGTTTTGATTTGTAAACCAACGCTCAGAAACCAAAATCATAACTTGTGATTATGGTGCTCAAACAATTCTGCAAAGAACCCTTTAAAGTTATCAAAAGAGTTGCAAATGTGTCACTCATTATTTATACAAAATGTATATATGCATTCACTGAAATAACTAAAAAATCAGCTAAAATTATTGTTCCTTTTTAGAGATTTACAGCACATAGAAGAGATTTCAGAAGTACTTGGGGAAAAGATCTGGCAGAGACTGTGTAGATTAAGAGTCTAATACAAAATGTGGAAAAGCTTGTCTAGCTTTCATTAATGCCATCTTCTCACTTTGTCCCTGTTCCCTCCCAGAAGGCCAATCTGTAAGCACAGACAGACAACTGTGAAGCAATTTGCAGCTGGCTGGCAGGCTGCAAAAAACCAAACTGAATATCTAAAGTTTATATGGAAAAAAAAAATTAAAGTCAGTTCTACTACACCACCAAGGTCATGAGACACTTGAAAACCAGACCAGAATAACAAATATTCAATCACAACTTAAACTACTCAAAAATTATTACTTTCTTAATTGGAATTGAAAAACATAATTCTGTATCATATGAAATACAAAAGGCTCTTTTTTTTCAGGAAGAGCTTTCCCATATACTAATGTATTTGGATTTCCTTTTGGAATGGATATTTTGATGGGATAGAAGAACATAAAATCACAGAATGGTTTGGGTTGGATGAGACCTTAAAGACCATCCACTTCCAACCCTCCTGCCACAAATAGAGACACCTTCTACTAGATTAGGTTGCTCCAATCTCCATCCAACCCGACCTTGAACACTTCCAGGGATGGGGCATCCACAGCTTTTCTGGGAAACTCGTGCCTGTGTCTCAACACTCACAGAAAAGATTTTCTTCCTGATATTTAATCTAAACCTGCCCTCTGTCAGTTTAAAACCATTCCCCTTGTCCTGTCACTATCTGCCCACATAAACAAGTCCCTCTCCCTCCTCTTTATAAGCCCCCTTAAGGTACTGTAAGGCCACAGTGAGAAGGTGGAGAACATTCATTGTGGTTCAGCTGGACATGGCCCTGATCACCCACAAAGCATGGAGGAAAAGAAAGAGTTTTAAGAATCAAAACAGTTTTACAGACCAATAGTTCTCTAACATCTCCCCTGTGCTTCCCCTCTAAGTATCATAATCAATTATGTTAACAGGTAGGGATGAGAACTGAGTTGCTGTTTTGATAATTATAATTACTGTGGTGGCCAGTCTATCAGTGTGGTTTTTCTTGCTTTACTTTTCTGTCACATATCAGAAGTGCAACAATATTAAGAGGTTTCAAGAGGAAGATGGCCTAGGTAGAACTGACATGTTAGTTTAAATTCAGATGCTTCCTACATAATAAAACTACACACAAATGTACAGACATGAAAACTGTTAAAATTTATCACCAGTAATATTATAGATGATTATATTTGGCACCTTGTGCAGAACATACCTATGACACAGGAATTACCATCTAAATGACTCCCACAGAGATGATAGAATGTATTTATTAAGTAGCTGACAAGCTGATAACAAAGACTGATATAACTGTAACTCCAGGTTTGTTGATTTAAAATAACAATTCTACATAAACATTATGCATGAACATAAGCCTGAAGACTGTTGAGGGTTTTTTGTTTGTTTCGTTATTTTTTTTAATTTTAGCAAAGAACAGGTATAAATGACATGTCCTGGAATAAACTTAGACTGGAAACTGCTTCCTTAACTATTAGACAAGGAAGTAGAATTACCTCTGAGGAGGATGAGTCAGAGCAAAATTCATTAATTTAAAATGAAATGCATCACTTTATGAAGGTTTATTTGGCACGGTTACCTACAGCAATGGAGGGCTGTACTTGGTGATCCAGGGAACCTTTTCAGTCCCTGTATTTGTAAGGATTCTGTAGAAATTCCTCTTCAGCTGTGAGTTTACAATATGATGCACTGTCAGGTTCCCGAGGAGACTGTTTATCTTAGTGATGCTTAGAGGTATATGATGCATATAGGTATGTGCAATGCCATCCAAACTGAGATGATACTTGTCCAAATGTTAAATCTTCCAGGTATTTATATATATTTTCTTGGTACATTTTGCTTTCCTGTGATGAATCACACAAGCTGTATAACATGGAGCTGAAACCCAAGTGCAGGTTACTGCCATGAGCTGGTGGCACAGATTCCCCTTTTCCACTGTTCTCAAGGAAATTTAATGCAGTAGCTAAGGCTGAACCCTGGGAGGTCACTGCTGTCACTGAGAGATCTGGATGTTGGGTTACAGTGGCAAAAGGTGGTGTTCAAATACAGGGAAAGTGTTTGGAGCCTGTTCTTTTGTTTACTCAATTGGGAAGAAACTCCTTACCCTGAAGTAACAGGAAATTAAAAAGAGCTTGGTTGTACCATTTTTATTACACAAGGCTTTAATCATGTAAGCCCTGGTGCAATTTTGGGAATATAAATAGTTATGGACTGAAGCTGCTGTTTTATTTTTTTAGCATTTTGTCCCAGCTGTTAGTAAAGAAGGGGTCCAGATAAAATTAGTTATTTTCTTATTTCTGTTGTGCTAGGAATTGCTCAACCCAACACTGTGTATGTCTATAAACACACCTTGCACATGAAAAAGACAACTGTTGTTTCAGGCTGCAACTTAATTCAGCAGAATCTTGAGGAAGGGATGGTACATCACAAGCACAACTCTGTGTCATCCCTGAAATGGCCATTTGAGACATTACGAGATGAATTCTCTTCTGTTTTCTCCTCTCTCTTCCCATGGGAGATTATCATGGCTTGATTCTGTTTCCTGCCACATGGGAAAACCCCAAACCAGACCACAGATTTACCAGATAACTGCACAAGTATAAAGCAAGAAAAACTGGGTGCAACTACTGTGAACAGAAGGTGCAAAGATCAACACAAACATGAAACTGCTCCTCCCATATTAAACTTGCATGAAAAGAGATAGAGATTTTTGCACATTTGCTCCAAAAATCTAAGTGGCCCACTGAGAAGTTTAAAATACTGGCGTAACTGCACTAGGCTTTAATTAACTATGCCTGCATCTATGGCTCCTAAAGCTTTTCAGTTCCACAAAAAGATCAGGAAAAAAAGTCTTATGGCTGAAAATAAAACTAAGATTTCACAAAAATACTGGTTGATCAATAGTGCTGTAAGAGTTGTGGGTGTGTAATCATTTATCCACAATCGTGTGCTTACGTCTAAAGTAAAAGTTATAGGCAAACTCTTGGCCAGACTTTTTTCCAAGATTAGTTTCATCAGAAAGTGGCAATTTATTAAAAGGTTTTAAGAAAAGGTCAGTTTCTGATAAAGCTTCAGAAGAGAAGTTATTTCAGGTCCAGCATGATTACCTGATAATGAGAGACCTAGCAGGCTGCTTCTTATGGCATTCATTAAGGGGTGAGAGAAGCAAGATCTTAGGTCTGATTTAATGGCTATTCCTGTCTTCTCCCTCAGAAAACTTCAGGTTAGCAGAAATACAGAAAGTGAGTAGAAAAAAATAAATTATTTTTGCGTAGTTATCTTGCAGCAAAAAACTTTTTACAAGGGCATGTGGTGCCAGGACAAGGGGGAATGGCTTCAAACTGTCAGAGAGTAAGTTTAGCTTAGATATTAGGAAACAATTCTTTACTCTGACTGTGATGAGGCCCTGGCACAGATTCCCCAGAGAAGCTGTGGCTGCCCCATCCCTGGGAGTGTTCAAGGCCAGGTTGGATGGGGCTTGGACCAACCTGGGCTAGGGGAAGGGATCCCTGTTCGTGGCAGGGGGTTGGCGCTGGATGATCCTCCAACCCAAACCATTCTGTAATTCTTACTCCAGTCATAGTCCTACCTGAGCAGAACCACTCCCTCACTTCTATCACTAACTCAGTCAGTTGCTTTACAGCAGTTTTATTTTCAATATTGCCTCTTTGCCAGCGCAGGTGATCATTTCATGAATGGATAGGGAAGAACCCAGTGAAGACCAAGATCACTGACCCTGAGATAACCATACACGTGAGTCTCAGGTGGCAACTACTTCTACATTAACTGTGAAATGCCTTCCCCTTCCCTTTCTTCCTTCATTCAAGCAGATTTCCTCTGTATGTGCTCCCAAACTTTTCTTGTGGAATCAAAAGTAAAATCCCGTCTTTGTGTGTCATTACAAAAATTCTGTTTGTGACTGGAGAGAGCACCACTGTTTCATTAAGGATGCAGTCAGTCAGATGCCAGCACAGCTCGTTAGACCACTGGAGCAATGAACTCTTAGGCAAGAGGCAAATAATAGATTCAGATATAGATTTTTCTTTTATTTCATCTTTCTTAGATATCTTGATTTTCAGAGGGAATCATGTAATGTCTTTATACTGATAAAAGTCAAAGCAAAAATACTGGTAAAAGAGGTCACTGGTGTTTGAAAGCAACTACTACAACTTTCCAGCATCTGAATTTCTGTCAAGTGTCTCCATGCATTTGATTTCTGCCTTTAGCAGCTGTTTCAAGTCAGAGGCCTTGACTTGTATAATTTAGTACTGATTTGTAACTGGGATACATATGTGTTCAAATAAATATAATATCCAATTCAGAGGTCATAATTACCCTGTGCTCAGCTTCCCAATTACAGAGCTGCAGTCTCATTTACATTCAGCCCAGTTACCAGTGCTCCATCTTTTTCTAGAGACAAGGAGGTGGTGTTCTTATATTTAAAAATAAATTGTCTGATTTTCTGCTGAAGGAACAACAAATTAAACCAACTTTGCACTATAAATGCCATATAGTTTTTGCATCAGAAGGACTAAGTGTTGATAGGGAATACTTTGGGAGGTGTCTTAAGATATTATGAGTTTAACAATGACAAAAAGGTCCACATGGAGATGCTGAACAACATCCAGGAGAGAGAATTGCAGTAGATTGCTTTCACAAAGGTGGCAGGGAGGCCATAACAAGGTGTTCCTTCTTAAGTGAAGAGGGAAATAAGTGCCATGATAAAAGCAGACTCAGATGCATGTTATTAGTCTTTGTGGCTATTTCCATGTTTCATTAGAACACAAAGCAAGACCAATAACTGAAATCTATGCTGACAAGAGTTATAGCAATATGTGAAGCTGTCATTATCAAGACTTATGTAGGTCTCCAGCCATGGTGTGGACAATTAGGAATTTGTAATATTTTGCATTGGTGCAAAAGCTGAAGCAATGAATGACAATATAGATTTATAGGAAAATACTATCAAAAAAGTGTTGGATTTTCAGAATTATAAAAATGCCTATAGCAATTTAATTGATGGATGGATGCAATTTATTTCTTTTTAGGGTGGGATTTAAAGCTATTTTAATCCTTTATTGCTGCTTCTTCATTCTTTATCTCCACCTCTCTTGTATGTATCAAACTAAAATACCACACGAAAGAAATATAAGTGTACATTTGTAATCCCTGTAACTGAATAGCTGCAAGGGACTTTAAAGGCCTCAACTTCTATTTTTTGAATACCCAGATGATGGAGACATACACTGCATCAAGTCAGACTTCATAACCTTTGTCCCTCTGAAAAAAAACCAAGAAATCCTTCTAGAATATAAAATGGGCTTTGGCTGCAATGAGGTTTGGCAAGTGTTCCTGACTGCCACAGCACATTTGTAGCTAAACTGACAGTGCAGATTCTCTAAACATCCAAGCACAGCCAGGTTTAACACATCCTCGTTCTTGATGTTTGTAAATTAGTTTTGCTTCTCTCTAATAAAAATCCTTGTAGCAGAACCAAGTATTCAGCAATTCTATGACAGGAGACAGTATTATTTTGGAAGCACAGCTATTTTTTTTCAAATTATCTTGTTGACAGAGGAAAACCATGCTGGAGTCACTCAGAATGTTTCCTGCTACATGACAAGAAAAGACTACTCTATCACTTGCAATTTTAACACGCTGTGCTTTTGTGGATGAGAGAACTTTATACATTGACATCTCGATGCCACTCACATCTTTATATCTCAAAAATATCAAACTACAGGTCAGCCCAGGAAAACAATTCCAGATCTGCTGAAGGCTCAAAAATTAGCTTCTGTCTCAATCTTGACCAGTCTTTGGGTTGACATCCTTCTCAGTCTAAAGGTTTAAACTGCTTCAAACTGTTGGTATAAACTGCCCATTATAACAGAAGATAAAGATCATCATATGTGTTATATAAGATTTAAGCTCTACCCCTCTGAATTAGATTAAACTAAAATCAATTTGACATTGTTTTAGTTTTAAGTGTTCTGCTGGTGAATTCGTGTTATGAAGCACTACAATTTAATACTAGAAAAGAAAACAGCATTCAACCAGTTTATCTGCTTTCACAAAGACAGGTAGAGCAGCAGAATTGCTATGAGTTACTTTCACTTAAAAACCTCTAAATTACTTTGATGTATGTAGAAACTTTATGCAAGTGTATGTCCAGTGGCACTGACTGAAAAACAACTGACATGCAGGAGGGGCCTTGCCCTCCCCCTTCCAGCAGCCTTCTCAAAACCTACAGTGCTTCCCCAAGTGTGTGGTTGGCAGTTGTACCTGCACAGAGCAAAAAGAAGTGTCTGTGGTTCCATAAATAGCAAGGAAAAAAAAGAAAAAAAAAAAGGCCTTAACCGCCCCCCACCCCCAAATTCACACATTTCTGCAGCACAGCAAGAAACCCCCATCCCAGCTGCATCTGCACACAGAGCAGAGGGAGATGGAGTGATATTTTTTGTTTTGAAGTGCAGAACTTACATAAAAAGCTAGACATTCTACAGTTTGGCCCCTTTTACATTATTTTAAGTGCAGTGTTGTTTTCCAGCACTCAAAAGAAAAGCTATTCTAAGCATTACCCTTTCCAGGGAAAGTGCTGCAGCAATGCTCTGGAGTATAGATTCTGATTAGGCTGTGGTGAGCCTTGCTGTCAGTAGCCTATTTGCTGGCCTCTCTTCAGAGACAAACAGGGATTTTACATCTGTGCTTTTCTCTAAAAGCAGTTAGTGACATGAAAAGATTTGATTTGTAAATGTCTAAGGCAATAGACTTCATCTTTATAGCACACAGAGAAAGGAAGTATGAAGCACTGAATTGCACAGCTGCCTGCAGAAGAACCACTCTCTTTTCCAAGATCACCATTTATCAGACAGATGAAACAGGAGTATTTCTGTGAGAATTGCCTCAATAGCACTACAGAATATATCTACTACCTCCTCAAGCATGTGCAGTTTTAATGAGTTTCCACCTGCCAACAAAATCTGAAGTTCTGCAAACTCCCTTGCCCTCCTGCTACACCTTTATTTCCACTTCTTAAAAACTTATTATTCAAGCACTCTGCTCTGACTTTGTCGTGGGCTGAATCCACTGGATAAAGAAATCCATCAATAATGACTTTCTTTTTTTTAATAAGTAAGAGCCAATAATCAGGTGGGATATTAGGAAGAATTTCTAAACTGAAAGAGTTGTTGAGCATTGGAATGGGCTGCCCAGGGAAGTGGTGGAGCCCTGGATGTGTTCAAAAAACAAGTAGCTGTGGCACTTCAAGTGCATACCTCTGTGCCCACTAAACCATGTCATGGATGTTGGACTTGATGATGTTGTAGGTCTTTTCTAACCTTAATGATTCTATGAGCACACTTTGTATTTAGTAAGAATCAATAATTATCAGTAATCCCTCTCTGTTTTAGGGTGTGGGCACCTGAAAAAATTGTGTATGTCAAGCTTTCTATGTCATGGAACACGTGAGGTATGACAAAAAGGACAACGGCAGCAATAATATGCACAAACTCATGGCAAATTGTAGATATCTGCAGATGCAACCCCCAAAACCCTAGATAAAGAATCTCTTGGAAAATTGTACTTAATAAAATTGCATATTTGGACAGCGGTAGCATGTTCTTAGTAGGACACATGTATTATCAGCTGTGAAGTTCTAAATGGAAGATCATTTAAGGCATTATAATGCTCTTTCTTTAACTCTCTGCAGATGCACCCAATGCACAGAAGGAACAGAGACCACACTGCTCTTAAATTCTCAGAAGTTCAGACATTGGGGTGGGTGGGAATTCCATCTATTTTTAGAAATGGCAAAGGATTTCAATCTAAACTTCAGTAACTCTTATCCTTTATTGAAGTCAGTTATAGAAAACAACAAAGGGCATAAAATTATAGACAGAGCAGTATTAATAATTTAAAAAATTATTTCAGTGACTAAAATTTAAAAAATGTATAAAACTTTTACACTGAACTAGACAAAGAAGATAACATTTTCCTTTAATAAACCCCTCCTAGATATTGATTGCTATTTCTCTTAGAAGAGTTTTGCTAGATATCTCAAAGAAACTGTCCTTTGAGCATAAAACCAGTAGAGACCAATTAAATCACAGAACATCCTCCAGTAACTTACATTGGACAGCCAGAACTAAAATATTTTTAGTGCAGCTTAAAAAGTCAGAGCATTCTGAATTTCATACTCTGTTTGATCTTTCTACAGATAAATGGGCAGAAGACTCAGAAGAACTAGCATTTATTTGAAAAATTGCTTTTTATATCCAGTAATAAAATATGCAAATACATAAAGTCTTTCCCTATCCCATGTTTAAGTTATCTGAACCAGGTCCCCACATATTTCTTTAGATTTTAAGTCAATTTTAATTAAATGTTTCACATCTCATGAAATCAAGAGAGACGTCTCAAAACTTCAGTCAAATATTTGAAGATAAATTTCACAGAAATACAAAACTTGAACTTGCATAAGTTACCTCTTTCAAAGAAGTTTTAAGCACCCGAGCTGCTTAGAATATTTAAAAAGTGAATCTTAGATTATGGTATTGCACAGAGTGTCCAAGTTCTTTGACAGAGAGTTAGTAAGGCTGCAAGAATCAGAAACATTTATTGTTTAAACAACCCTCTATAATAAGTGTTGGCAAAATTTGATTTTTTTTTATGGCGTATCATAAGGGTTTTTCAGTAAAACATTTAGGTCAGAGTTGTCTGTCAAGGCTCCAGTGTCCCATTTCTGTGCTTTTGAGGGGTCAATCAGTATAAAGAGTGGACAGGGAATATCATCTGTACTCTACTGTACATTAACTTATCTCTGGTTACTTTAAAAATTGAACAGATTTAAGGAACTTATAATTTGACTCTCACTGAAGAAACACAGCTAATCATTGGGTGCTAATAATCCAACTCTTTCTATAGCAGCAGAAGAGTAGTAAACCAGGTCCCCATCCCTCTGGCCCAGGTGATGTTGGCAGTCTGACACTATTAGTGGCTCATTTGTCTGCTATTGTCCAGCTCTAAATCCAAAAGATCATGTGGATGAATTCTTTTTCCTGTTTCTTAAATTTGATTCTTTCTACTATGTTCTTTCCTGATCTTTATTCTACTTTCCTTAATGTTTATTTTGTCAACTGCAGTCTGAAAACCTCCTGGGTCCCCCACTTCTCCCTCCTGAAATTTCAGCCTCCTCTCAGCCCCTTTTACTCACCTTCATATCTGCAGTCCTCTCGAATCCTCAACCTTTAACTTCCATTTCTAAAACTTCTGCAATTACTCTCCTCCATTCCACCCCATTTCTCAAGAGCCCAGTCAATCGTCAGTGCAAAAAATAAAATGTTATTTTTTTCCCTACGTTGCTGAAAAGTCTCGAGCTCTGACTGCACATCACAAAAGTCCTCTTATCTCCCCCCTTCTGTGCTGTCAGCAAATACCATAAAATCTAAGCAATCTAAGCAAGCTTTATATCTCCATCAGATACTGCTTCACGTCCTTTGCTGCTGTTCAGCTCTAAAACTAATGTTCCCAGACCAAGGTCACACTAGCTGTTGCTTTTTTAGGCTTCTGTCCCTTACTCACAGATCCTGCCCTATTTTTTCCCACTGGGTCAGCAGGGGATTACCAAGAAGAGAAACTCCCAGCTCTTACCAAGAGTCCTCTCCCTGCTCCCCTCCTTCCAGCTCGAAGCACTGTGGAGCAGCTGTTGCACTCCAGGATGGCAGATTTCCAGTCCTTTCCCTTCCCTGCGTGCTCAGTTTGTCTGAAGAGCCAGTTCATTAAGAGTCTGGACGTGTAGGTGCTGTGTGAGAACAGACAATATCCAGCCTGCTCAGGCAAAAATAGTTGTGAAGGTCTTGCCTACATTAACATGTACCTGTGCAAGAATTAACTCAAGTTCTCAGTCTTGTGATTTAGAAAATGTAGACAGCTTTCATGGGGTCACCAAAGGCAGGGAAGTGCTAAAGTCCATCAAATGTAGTTTCTGCAGCAAAGCCTAAATTTTCCAAAAAAGCAAAGGCTCAAGAGAATGAAGGGAAAACAAAACCAAAACCCAAAAAACCGCAACAAAACAACAGTGTAGTACTTCCTTAGGTTAACTCTCAGACACCCCGCAACTACTTTGTCTGAAATAACAAAATAAACTAAAACAAAGCATTACAGGGAATATATCTCTGTGTGGGTGTGTGTCTAAAAATCTAGGAAAGCCATCCAGAATGGAAAAATTCACATAGCTTCTTGGCAAAGTTAAGAGCTAGTGAGAACTGCTTGTTACTGAAAACGTTTTAGAAAACCTTACTGATGGCCATGCTGACACTTCTACCTCGAATGAGTGGGAATTATCGGGACAACCAGCAAAAAATCTCTTCCTAATGGGGCTGTGTAGGCTGTGTACAGTAGTCTGGGTCTTCAGCTCTTGTAAAATGGAAGACTGTTCTCATTCCTAAATGGTGCTTTTGGGAAAAAAAACCAGAACCCTGCACCCCCTGCACAATCTCTTGTGTGTTTCCTTGACAAGCAGCCTTTATTTGCATTATCTTTTCACAGAAAGCTCTCTGCAGCAGAATTGTAACACCCCCCGGGGAAATGCATCAGTTATTCTGTCCTCAGAGAGTACATTTATGCCATATCATTGGTACCTTAAAAGAGGTTGCTTATTGTCCTCAGGAGAGCAGTTCAGCTGCATTATCATGGCAGTGCCTGCTTCCAAATGCATTCTCATCCTCAGGAAGAGCTGATGATCATCCTTTTGTTGATAAGAAAATCAGAAGATTTTTCACAAACATTTAAATTCTGCCCTACCAGAAATTACTTGTCAGTAAATAAAGTATCTTTGGGGAGCAAAGCATCGTAAGCTTTTTTTCTGGTGTCACAGAGATTTGTGTTATTGGAAGGACAAGACACTGAAGGTAGCTCACAGAAGTACAAAGAAAAAAACCCAGTGACACAGTGAGGTAGAACTGGACATCCCAGAGCACTACTTCGTCTGTGCCACATGAGCTAAGGAATGTAAAGAATATCCTGTGCTTCAATCCTTAAAAAAAAAAAAAAAAGTCTGTGCCAGTCACTCCTGAGACCAAGGTAACTCAACAAACTAAGGCAAGTCAGGACAAGCTGAGTATTTTATACCCAAGGGGTATTAGACTGAGGGAGGATAGAAATTGAATCTGTCCTTTGTCCAAGTGGAATTGTGAGTGAAACTCACACTTTCACTGCTGCTTTTCAAGGTTACATTTGTCTTTATTCAACTTTATTAATAAAACAGGGGAAAACAGCTTCAGAAAAGACCAACCCCCAAAATATTCTAGTTTTAAAAATTATTTGAGAAGTATTTAGTAGGATATGAATTTCCCCTACAAAGCATCATGCAGGCTGTTGGAATAAAAATCCCTCATTCCACTTTCATTACTAAGGCAGAAAAGCAAAGCAAATGGGAATGGCTCTGTAACCATAGCAACATTTGCCATTATTATTTTTTCAAAGAATTTCTGAGGCACTACAATTTGGGTTCTGCATTCTGAGGATACAGTTTGTATCAAGAAAAAGAATAAAATAACTTTATTTGGTTGCAGGTCCTTATGGAAACTTTTTAAAAGAAGTAGTTTAAAAAAGAAGTCACATACAAATAGAAAAAGTGTAATTGCTTATACTTTTCCTAAATATGGAGCGAGACATCATAGGTAACTTTCAGGAGATAGTGTTTGAAAATTATTATTATGCATGAAAACATACTAATTTAGAATGGTTAATTAAAAGAAATTTGTAATAATGACAGGAAGTGTGGAAAAAAAAATAATTATAGTTTCCATGTAGTATCAGCTTACTCAGAACATGTATTTTTCATAACCATGAACACAAATTTCCTAGATGCTGTTGCTTGGGTCAAATACAAGAAGCTTTTGTCCTGACTCTCTTCACCTTGCTGGGCACATTTAATCACAACTTGTATTTGTTATGAATAATAGCTTACAATAGCTCACAATAGCTTACAAGCACAGCCAGTTCTTTTATCAGAACTCCTCAACCTTCGATTTTATAATTAATGTTCATTGTTTATGAAAAGTCATAGTCAGAAATAAAGATACATAGAGTAATAAAGTAACACAAAAAGTATTTAAAATATAGAAGGTTATATATATTCAAATTCTAAATATTTCAATCTATAGGGCAATGTGAACTTATTCTTTACTATTCAAATATTCCAAACAGCTCAGATAAGCCAAAGCCACTGTTCCAGGATTCTAGTTGATCCATTGGATCTCCTTCCAAAACCTAGACATGTATAGGCAGAGAGGGAAGGGGACAGAAAGAGACTTACTTACTAAAATAGATTCTATTTATCAGTAGAAAGAGTAGTGGAAGGAAAAGGACAGTGACCAGCAATTGGAAGACATTCAAGTGCAGGTAGAAAAGTCCTTGCTCAGGTTACTTTATCTACATATTCCATTTTTATTTGCAAAGTAAAATAGTACAATAATGACATATTACAGTCAGTAAGGGACTCAAGTACCACCAAAATGGCAGTCATAAATCCTTGACAAATACTGCCTAGAGATCCTTACATCCTGGAGCAACATCTTGATAAAATCTTGCACCCAGTTTCCTTTTTCTTTATTTACTTTCTTTAACATTTCCCGTTAGTGCTTACAATTAGGAATGTTCTTCTAAGCTTAAGGTGGTCAATTTTGTGTGATTTATCACCCAATAAAGGTAAAGCATTAGGATTTTATGTAAATGGTATGTAGCTCCCATAAGGTAGCTGTTCTTCAGGCAAAACTGAGCTACCAGTTTTTCTTTTGGATACATGAGAATTTATATCTCCTTTAAAGATTAATCTGTGCTATATGGAGCAAGATTTATATGGATTTACATGAAGGTCATGTTGGCAACAAGAGAACTAGAATTCCTGAGATGTAACATACTTTAATGCATCGTGCCAAACGAGGAAAATGTCCTTTCAAATTTTTATGAGAATATATCAGAAAAGAAAACATGATAAAACTGTGCATGGAGCTGATATAATTCATTTGTCCTGGCAATTTCAAGAAAACTGAATATTTGACTTCAACTGAGCACAGTGTGAGTGCCCATACACTGCAGGCACTCATGCAAGGAGAGAGGATATTCCACTCTGGGATCCTGATCTGGGCAAAGTGGATGTTTTAAGAATTGGCCAAAAGAGCCCGTTTATTATATTGAGGTTTGATCTGCTTTAATGTGTTCCAATTCTAAGCTCACTAATTCACTTCAGGCAAAAAGTGACTATTTAAACTGTTCTGTCCAATTCTGTCCAAGACACGAGAGAGAATTTGCATGAATTGCTTCATCAGCAGATTACTGGTGCATGGCAGTGTAATCTCCAAAAAGAGAACAGCAGCAAGCAGCTGCAGCTGAGAACCCTTTTTCCTTGCACAATTACCTCTGGACGATATTCATCCACTGCTTTACTCCCTGTGAGCACCCACTGGAAACAGAGCAAAGATGAGATGATGTTTTTGAGGAACCTCTATGGCAGACCCAGCTATTTGGCCTTCTGGCAAATCATCTGCCACGTCATCCTACTTCCCATTGCAATCTCATCCTCATGATAAACATCAGCAAGGTTACTGCAACTACTTGACCCAGAAAATGACAGATGTACTGACTGAAATCACTGTCCACGTTTGTTTGTGTGTTAACAACAGGATTTGGTTCCAACAGGGAGCCAACAGCTCTAGAAATATTGCTGATGGCAAAAGCAAAGGGTCCTCCCTGGCGTGCCAATAATTTGCTGTAATTTTGTCATCACAGTTTTCACCAAACCCCGGCCTCTTCCAGTGCTTTTCCCAACAGCATCATCTCTGTGCAGCTCTGAGAGTGTGGACAGAGAACACTTTGCCACTCCAACAGAATGGACTGTGCATAGAATGTTTTGCAGGACAGAATCCTGATGGCCCCTGGCTCAGCTCTGCTCACTTGCTGGTAACCAAAAAGTTTGTGCAGTCTTTTTTGGAACCAGTGGCTGTTTCATCTGCTCCCAGTCAGCAAATTCTGTTTGCATAACGTCCTTGAGGTGATAAACAATCATTCTTTCAATTGTGCAGCAATGGCACCTTCCATCATAGGCTCATCACAGATCAGCTCGTTTGGATCAGATCTTCCTTTCCTCAGGTTTGTGATTCTTAACCCATTCTAGTAGTGTCTGGTAATAACCTTCTCCTTTTCCTACTGCATTAATTTTTCCATAAGTCATGACAGCTTCTTACAAGGAATGTTAACAAAGGGAGTTCCAAGGTTTTAATCAATAGGAGATAAACTCACAATATCACTGTCACTGAACACTTTCAATTTATAACTATACTGCAGCTTCATGCAGTGTCTGTGTTATATTTCATGTATATTAGAAATGTAAGCAACCAGAAACATGCACACAACTCACTAAAATAACTTATTTTCTTGCTCTTCTAACATTTAAAACTTTAATTTTATGCCACGTAGGAGGCCAAGTATGTGTCTCTTACTTTTTTCAAGAATGCATGAAGGCCACGATGTTTTGCCACAATGACAAATTTCAGTAACATCTGAATAACTCAGGGATTTTTCAAACTTCAAAATGTTAATTTGGATGAAGAAAAAAATTAGTCCAAGACTGGCTTATTTATAAGCTTCTGGAAGTAATTGTTTACACTTGTAAAACAATTTAAAATTATAAACCCTCAAATTGCATAAGAAATCCAAAACACTCAACACTCAGGTAAGACTTTAGCAAAAAAGGATCTTTCAAATATGATTTATAGGAAAATTATTTAACTAAACTTATCTGAATCAAGTGATGTATATTTACCAGGGAGAACTGAGTAATCTAAATGCCAAAGCCTGCCAGTATATCAGTTCCTCCAGCACGACAGATTTTCAGAATCATCCCCTCACTTATTTTCAATAGGAACAATTTTGTGCAAATCAATCATGTAAATCTTCTTAAGTGATGTCTATACAGACACTGCCTTGCAATTTATAGAACAGTGCATTCAAAAAGGCAATAGTTTTTTGTTGTTGTTTTTTTAAACTTTATCCCTCTTCTTAGTTTAAAAGAGAGACACTAGATAAAGAAAAATACCAGTGTTATCTGTGAAGGAGCTCTTAAAGTATCCTAGAGAGATATCAAAGGCAAAAAGAAAACCCCAAACCCAAACCCACCTTGAATAAGAGTCAAGATATTCATTTAGTACATTCAGAAGAAAAACCACAGTTGAAATATGAACTTATTTGGTGTATTTTATTATTAGGCAGATCAGCTGAAAGGGAAGTAACAAAGAAAGCAGAGGACAAGGTAAGAGTGCCTTCCTTCCCTGCAACAACAGCTCCTTAACTTGTAATAACACTTATTGTGCTTCATTTTAGATGGGAAAGATGACACTTAAAAATCTATTTATATCGAATCACAATTGATTTAATGAACATTAATCAGACGCAGAAGACTGTGCCAAAATATTAAATCGTTAATTGAAATAATTCACTGCAGGTAGAAAAGCCATCACATTTCTTCAAACTACCAGAGATTTGAGTCTGCACAGGACATGATGCACTGATACAACAGAACCTAAGGATTATAAGGGGAGCAAGGCACCTTGATTTTCTTCTTTTTAATATTTTTCTTTTGTGCATGATACAAACATAAATGACTCTATGACGGGTAGACACAACAAACTATGAGGTCTATTGTGCTAATCATCTGCAAATTAAACCGTAGTAAACCCAAAATAAGTCTCCATGCTAAAGTTGTTAAGACCTTCTCTATCAATATCCTGCAGAAAATGAATTATACAATTATACCTCAGTGCAAACTGTAATGACTACAAATTACAGCACTAATTATATTATACAGCAAAGTGATTTGATTCATTGCTTACAAGGCATAATTAATAAGATGAAATAAGATTATCTCTATATTCCATCTTTAGAGTCTATTTTTCTGAGGAGTAGTTTGTTGGGGGTTTTTACCCAACATCTCATTGCTCTGACTGCCAGAAATATTTAATGCATTTTTTTGTGTGAAAGTCGTTGAGCATCATCTTAAATTACTCAGATGAGTCTGGTAGGGTTTGTAAAGAATCAGGATGCATCACTACTCCCAGGAGATGAAATAAAGAGATAAACAGAGATAAATAGAAGGCAATCTTGTATGCAGAGAGCTCTTTAAGGGTATTTCTTGATGAGCAAGGGCAGGGAAATGACTGAAGCAGATTACATTTGCATTTCTGTTAGGTGACAGTTCATTTTAATTTCATTGATTGTGTTTCAGTTAGGATAACAAAATAGCCTTTATTATTTCCTAGGGGAAAAAGAAATAGAAGGATAGGCCAGGCTGGGGTGACACCTCACAGTCCCAGCTCCCACCCCAAACAAGAAGCAATTAGGTTTGGCAGAAAAGCCCCTCTGAGCAGCCCCTCTCCTATGGGACTGTAAAAACTGAGGTAACAGAGGAACATCCATAAGGCAGCCTAAACTGCTTGGTGTAGAGCTCATAGGAATGACATTCCATCTTCAGGACATAAGCAAAGGCCTCCCTGTTTAATATCCAGTCACCTGTGCTGAGCTCAGCGTTGGCAGAGCAGCAGAGATTTTTTTTTGCAAAACACTGACACGTCAAATTTGGAAGCAGTATTGAACAAGAAACTGTAAAAACAGAAAGAGAATAGAGAGAAAAATATCTTTACTCTGGACTGTAGGAAACTTATTAAAGGTTCTTGATAATGACAGGATGAGTGGAGATGATTCATTAATAGCACTCCCCAAAATCCTTCATATTGTTGCCAATATTTCTCTTAAATCCTGCTTTATTCTGTTAAGATATTTTTATGTACCAAGAGGTGATCAACTAAGAATAACAAAGAGAGTAAATATGCAATACTTTCCCTCTGTGTCCTAGTGTGCCTCTCTGTTCATTTCAATCAAAGATTTTGTTGGGATTTTGTCACTGGGTTTGATTTTGTTGTTAAAATAAATGGTCTTCCTTTTATAAGCCTCCACTAATCTCCTCATTGCAGAATTTTTTTCAGTGGCTTCCAGCTAGATCTTTCTGTTCTTAAGGACAATATTAAATAACACAGCTGCCATGGAATGCAGTTATCCTCATGCTGCAGTCAAATGAAGGAAATTTGTGAGCTCCGGTATTTGGGAAGAAAAGGCTCACAGATACAAAAGGTTTAAGAGTTCTCTGGTTGCTATTTTACTCAAAAGAAAAAAGGCTATTAATTTATTATTAGAACAATCTCCTTAATCAAAATGCTGATTCAGCTTGCTATTTATTAGATGATTATAATGAAGTCTATGAAAATCAGGAAAGAAGCCAGAACAGCAATCAGCTCTATTTTGCAATAAACTAAAGAACACCTGGTGCTTTGCAACTTTGTCCTTTGACATGATCTGTCAGAAACAATTTTAAACATTCTCAAACAAGTATGTTGGTCACCAGAAGCTATGTTGGTTTACCTTTATTTTTCTTTACTGTGTGTTTGATAACATAAGCAATACTACATTAAAATGTTAATATGAAATTCCAGTGAAAAGCCTGAATTGCTGAATGCTTGTATCTCTCCATAACAGTCTCTGCAGTTGCTCTCAAACAGGGAGAATAATCTGGATGTCAAATATTTGACAAGACAATTTGAGCAGAAGAAGGTAACTGTGGAGCCAGGAATTATTTTTAATAATTGATAACACTTCATATCATGCAAACTACATATAAAAATCATACTTTTCAGCCCAAGAATGAGGTTAATAAACCCTTAATTTTATAAGGATTCTTTCTGCTCCCCTCGCATCGTGATCTTAAAAATGCATTACTGCTATAACTCATATTTTTATGCAAATGAAAGGGGGTTTTGGTTGGTGTTGCTTTTGGTTTCTGTTTGTTTGTTGGTTGATTTTTTTGTAAATAAAGACCCTTCCTATTTACAGGTAAGTTACCATCACTTGTGATTTAATTGATCTCTGACAGAAGTTCTTTATGCATGTGCAGTTCAGGAAAAAATCTTTGTTTGTTGAATTTTGATTACAGCTGTGCAGTAGCAGGAGAGGTATATTCACATAGCAGTTATTTTCTCATTTTAATAAAAAAATTTGATGAAGAGAAACTATTATTTAGAACATTATTGCAGGTCTTCCCATTTCCATCCCAAGAAACACAGATTTTTTTCCTTCTATTCAGTAAGCCAAAAACATAACATGCATTCACACATAGACAAGAAAAAAAAGTGAAAGGAGACTGGAACATTCTGATGAAAAAAAATCAAGGCTTTCAAGTCATGAAAATGACTGCTATTATAAAAGCTGACATTATAAAGCAGTCTATGAGTGCTAGACTCCTTTTATTTAATATACATTCTAAACCCACTAATCTTAGAAAGTATTTTATCATTAACACAGAAAGCACAGCCTTCAATTTTTATACTTGAAAATTAAGACCAAGAATTTGCTATCACTGCATTCAAAGCTTTTCATTTATTCTCCCAAACACAACCATGTTAACTTCCAGACACCAAACACAAAATGTTGAAAAACTCCAGCTACTTTAATTATGAACATACCTAAACATCTTAGTGATGTAGAAGAGGGAGTCCCAATACCTCACAGGAAATCATTCTTGTAGGCTTAAAAAAAGCTTGTAAGGGACGAAAACTTTTTAAGTGCAAAATTGTTTTATGGTTTATTAAAATGATCAACTACACAAGTGTTTGCTATAAAATGTACTGATTTTAAAAGGCATATTTGAAAATTTAAATAGAAACCAAAAAATCCCAGTAAGATCTCTACTTTCTCCAAGTGAGAGAGAACTTTTCTTCTCTCACTTAAAAGCAGCATCACCATTTTGTATATTTTGTACACTGTTTTTTTGCAGGACTAAGTTCAAATTATCTTAGTGCAGACAGAACTGAGTGCACTTTTTGCACCTGAAGTAATTTAGCTTTCTAACGTGTATGATTTTTGACAGCAATGTAAGAAACTGAACAAACCCTAAACAAACAAACAAACAAACCCCAAAACTCTGACTTGAATTGCTCCTTTCTCTCAGTAGCTCTGCATAGTAGTAATTGGCACAGGAATAGCTCTACTCCATTAAAGTTTCTTCTTTCATAAAACAGAGATGAGAATACCTCTGAACATAATTCAAATAATTGACTGTCTGCATCTATTTTTGTTGATATATGTCAACTAACAGAGCTGTTATTTAGCTAAAGCAATTGCATTGTACCAAAAAATGCTAATCAGAGCAGTACTGAACATGAAATACTTCCTTTTGTTGACATTACTGTAGAAGTATTTTCTCTATTTCAAAACAATGCAGGTACTCTTCAACACCAAAAAGAAAATCTAGGTAGATTTTAGGCACTGTGACATGCAATTATACATCTTACTACATTTCAACTTCCAGTTTTAGGGTAATGAAAAATCAAAGTTCACTGAATTACACTGTGCAGACTTCTAGGTTGAGATTCAATTACTTCAATCCATGAAGTAATTCTTTTTCAGAGCTTCTAAAAAAGAAGTATAATCAACAGGGTGTAGAGCTGTTGAAATAATGAAAGTCAACAGCTCTGAATCATGGCACAGGATCAGAGCTACACTGGGATTTCTATGTGTACAAGCATATGTTCCAAAGTGCAAAGCAAATGTCTTTCAGTATGAAAACCTTAATATTATTTTACTTTTCACTGTGAAACCAGCAACAATTCTGATATACTCATCAGCACAAAGAGATGCTCTCTGTCTTTGCTGTGAGGCCCTGGCACAGGTTGCCCAGAGAAGCTGTGGCTGCCCCATCCCTGGGAGTGTTCGAGGCCAGCTTGGATGGATCTTGGAGCAACCTGGGCTGGGGGAAGGTGTCCCTGTTCATGGCAGGGGGTTGGAAACAGGTGATCTCTAATGTCCCTTCAAACCAAACACTTCTGTGATTCTATGATGCTTTGTTTTTAACACTCAGTGATGGAAATAGTGCAGCTTTTTTCTATTCCCTGATTCTTAATTTCCAAATTTTGCATTGAATTCTATAAGCCTTAGGTGACTATAACTTATTCTAATGCATTTCATTTGTAATAGTTAAACCCACAATGCTGCTTTTTTGACTGGCTGCTTCTAAATCTCAGTTAAAGCTCACTTGTTCTGGTATTTCAGGGACATTTAGCTGTTACATGTCAAAAAAAAATGACTAAACCCACAAGACAGTGAAGTCATCACAACCATACATCCCTCTCTAGAGGCAGATAAGGAGGTCCGTATTTTCTACATTCTTCCATGTGAACACATTATTCCTTGAGCACAAATTGGACCTCCCAAAGCTAATGCACTTCCTAAGGCATTATCCCCACCTTTTTCATTTGCTTTCAGATAAATTCCTGTACAAGCAAGTCTCGGCAAACAAAGCCCTTCATCAAGATGAAGCTGCTGCATGAGCTTGAATTATTACACTCTCAGCCCTGCTGTGAAATCAACAGGAAGAACAGGACAGTGCAGCACATCCGTGGAAAATCTGCCTCTCTGCGTGACTTCACAGATCACAGCATCTCCTGAGACACTGTTACTCTCCTGCCAATATCAATACACCACCAGGAAGGTTCCCAGTGAGCTGTGGTGCACTGGCCAGACCTTTGGTCAGGTCCAGAACTGCACTGATGTTTTTTTGCTGGCCAGTCTGTCAGATAGTGTCTGTGTCTGTGGCACCTCTGTGACACCAAGCCAGCAGTGCTGATGGCACCTCACGTCTCACGAAGCCTTCACTGTGCTGAAGACCCTTGGGTGCTGATGATTATCTTTGGGTACTGATGATTATTTTTGCCTCTTGCCAGCTTTTGTTTCCTCCTTCATTTTCTTCGTTGTTTTCTGCAACAGTTGAAAAGGCTGAACAAAATCAATACAAAAATATGTTACACTAGCACTAAACACTGGTCAGCTACTTGCACTGATACAGTTGAATTTGAATTTCACTGGGAATCTAAAACTTAAATGTACAGAAAACTGTGGTGATACATGCTTTATTTTTACATGTTTGCAAAAAAAGCCGTAACTTTATCAAACATTATAAACACTTTCACTGCTGACAACCCTCTTCAAACATCAACTACTGTAATTTTGCACACATTTACATAATACTGGCTGATTAAGCCGTCAGAATTTTCATTGCTGCTTGCTGCAGAAATCAAAAATAAAAACAGAGTTTGCAATGCTTTGCCCTCTTAAGATTCCTACACTGGAGTGTAAGACACAGTAAAATGGCTAATCTGAAGCATGTAGGGGAATATTCTCCTCAGTTACTAATTCCCTTATTCTCACATAATTAAGCTTCTTTTCCCCAGTATATAATCTGCCCCAGGTGGCAGCAACCCACTTAACAACCACCCAATCCGTGGGTCTGCAGCCCTGCCTGAGGAGATCTCTGCATGGACATCCCTTCTTTCATGATTCTTACTGAGCAGGGTCTCTTACCTTGACAATTTAATTCTCACGGGAACTACAAAGCCTCAAGGTCTGAATTGTCTGGGAACCCAGAAGGCTGTTACATGAACACAGCTCTCCCCTGTGTTATTTCAAAGTAATGTGATGTATTTCCAGTCTGTCAGACTTGTCTGTTCTGGGTTATATTGAAGCAGCATTGATATTCATCTCAAGATGCATATGGCAAGATATGTTATCGTATGGAAATGCAAGATTTGTAACAAAAATTACCATGTAATTATCTTTATTTCATTGTCATGCAGTTTCCTCTCAAAATAATGCATATTGTCTCACATCTTATAATTAAATCATCTCTTTAACTTCCACAGTAAGACCAAAGTTTTGAAGTTGAAAGGGAGGTCAACAGAGAACTATCAATAATACAGAACATCCATACAACTCTGCTGTGGGTAAAAGAGTAGTTTGAATTCCTTTCCTTTCTGCAGGAAAGGGTAAGTACAAAAACATTTGCTCATGAACACTTTTGAAAATAGAATTTTTAAAGTACCACAGAAAGATAAAAGTGATCAACTCATTCCCTATGAAATCATCCCATCTGGTTCCAATGCACATTAAATTAATCCAGGACAATAACACCTCCACACACACACTTACCAGTTTAACACTATTTAAAAAAAAAATTTAATAATCCACAATAATCAACCATTAAAACATTTGCACTGAAGCTTCCCATGCAATTTCTCTGTTGTCATCTTAATACTCATTTATGGTAATTTCCACAGTTTAGAAAGAAATCTGGTAAACAAGAATAGGGATGTTCTTTTTCATCTGAAAAAGGCACAGAATGGTCAGCTGCACCGTGGTGGAGCAGGTTGCTTCTACCCTGATTTACAAATAATCTGCTTTCCTCCTTGGAAGCTGTCTTTTGACTTCAGGGGAATTAATGCTACCGTCATTATGCTTATTGTGAAGTATTAATCTCTATGCTATAAAGAGAAAAGGTACTGCTATAATTATAATCCCTTATACTTCTGCTGTGCATTCCCAAAGTCAAAATGTAGTAGGCACTTTTCCATCCTTTATAGATTTGGTCTAATATCACAGAAATTATCAGAAAACTTCAACTCTTCATTGGAATCTGAGTAAAACTGTGCACTGATATGCAAATATTTGATCTGAAAAAAGCAAATAGCCCATTACCTGTAATTCTGTATTTGTCTGGTGAAAATGACCTGTGTCATTGGAGCTTTTTGGTTGTTTTAGTTCTTGTGTTAGTGGCAGGGATGAGATAACTGGAACTGGAAAGAAAGAGGGTGATACTGGTCATCTGGTGAATGCGACCCTGCACTAACTTCTTACTCTTCATAAAACTGGAATCAGAGTTACATCACTTCAGAAATTAAATATCATTGTACAAATGGCTATATGCTAATGCACTGTAGTGAAGATTTGGGTGAACTTTCCCATCTCTGTAATTATAAAAAGGAAGCTAAAATTACTTTGTCATGACCAGAAAAGAACAGGTGCATCTTTACAGGAGAGTTTTTCAGAAGGAATACCATACTTTTGCTCCTATTTCTCAACAAATTTTGTGAGTCTTGAGTCATTAAGAGTTTATAAAAAACGCTCTCAGTGGAAACAGAAAAGCCCACATGATTTGGTTAGTTTTAATTGTGGCAAGTTCTATTTATTTCTTCAAGAATCCAGAGGAAGTAGAGGTTGAAAATGAATGACAGATTGTCCCCTTCTAAACACAAGAGCTATCAGGTGTGTAATAAGGGCTCAGGGAAGCTAAGCAATTATGCAAAATTCAAAGGCAACTAGAGAACACAACAGTTGGTATAGGAGTGAGAAGGGGAACTTGATATTCCATGCGTGAGGAGTTTTAGGTGATCATGGAATTCCAGGCAGTAATGGTGGATGAAAGGACACCAAAGCACAAAGGAATTCCAATGAGCTCAAATAAGGGTCAATCAGGCTCAAGGGAATGTAAGAAACTTCAGAAGACTGTGAGTGGTTTAGTGGTCCATATTTCTCTCTTCCCCAGCCTATCCTATTAATCTGTCTTCTAAGACCTTTTCCTTTGCCCCATTTCTATGAAAAGAAATACTCTTTTTCCCCTCCTGGACCTTGCAAGACCAGTCCCAACATGTTCTTTGAGCAGCCTTCCTTTTCTAGGACCCAGATCAATCTTTCCTGCTGCTGTCCAGCAAGAAGCAGTCCCCTCTGCCCTCCACAACAGCATTTCAGACAAACCCAGTTTTCCTCTCTCCCAGCCTCTGGGAACAAATAGGCCTCTGCTTTGGTCAGTCATCCCTCCAATTTGTATTTCTAAGAATCAGCTGCCTCAGGTGCCCCATTTAGCAAATCTCATCTGCATTCCCAAATTTCTGGTTTATTCAGGGCCATAGCTCATACTGCTGGACTGTCTGACATAAATATATCCTGGTATCTGTTTAATTTGCATGTGGAATTCTATGTTCACAGCATGTAATGTCTTAAGTACTATTTAAAAGTTGTTCTGAGATTCAGACAACTAGAAAAGATGGATTAATTAACAGAATACCAGTAATGTGTTAGTAAATATGAGGCAACATCCTATCATCGTGTAACAATTTCAAATATTTCTAAAATAACTATTATTGAAAAGGATAACGCAATTCTGAGCTAAATAATTATTCCTCTTATAACATCATCTATCTTACTGAGAATTTTAAAGTGTGCAGAATATGGAACAATATTGCTCTTATACTGTGAAAGCAGAGATTTTAAACGTGATTCATTTTCCTGTCAGACTATCTGCCTAATGCCAGACAAATCTTTCAACCTTCCTCTCCCCTCCAAAATGTTGATAATAAAACTGCTCTTCCCTCTCCTACCTTCTGGCACATTGTGTTGGAGAGAAAAGCAGAGGAAGAGGGACTGTCTCTGCTACAGCAATTTTACAGTGTAATATGTGATATTTAGCAAAACATGGCTCAACTTCTTCTTATATTTTTAATTAAAAAAGAAGGGCAATACAAATAGCGTTGACAGTAACAGGTACATTTTGTTCTGGACTACACAGACAACTCTCACCCTAATTTGATGGGAGCCAAATTCCTTCCATCTGAAGCCAGGCCTGCACTGCACATTCCCTCCTATCACTTCCAAACATTTCAGCCTTTGTGAATGGTACTTTCTGGAATCTCATTATAATAGATTATGCATGTTTTATATGTTGCCTCAGAGAACTGCATATTTTAATACCCATACATCTCACCCAGAAATACTCGATCTGCCAGTTGTGCTTTATCTACCCTTCATAGATAATTTGCCTTCTGAACAGGACTGAAAAGAGATTTTAAGTGATTTTAATACAGGAAGAAATCCAGCAGCTGGAGCCAACTGTTAAAAAATTTGAAGCCCTATTAATTTTTTATCACATGTCCAAAAGGACACTGCTTTGTGTAGATTATACAGTCATATTCAAATAAGTTTGGAAAAGAAGCTTCAGACGTTGTTCTCAGAATAATTTTAAGTAATGGATAACGATGCCCATGAAAAGATGAGTGAGGAAAAAAGGGCAAGAAGAATCTATTTTGATCAACCAGCCAACTACAGAAGCATGTCAAACACATGCATTTTCATTTCCCTAAGAACAGGTTCAATGAAGCATTAAAGAACATATTACCACAGAGACAGCTGTATTCCAGCATACCAAATCAGGAGACATACAGGTTACTTCCCTGATTTATGTATCCCATAGCATCCTCCTGCCAAGGCTGAGTCCCTTGACAGAGAGAGCAGACTAATTCTAAAGACATATGCTAGGCTTCATCTTTTCTCAGAATCTCAAGCCATTGTGATCATGGCAGAATTCAACACAGAAACTGAAAGATTTATAGTGCTCAGCCTTGCACAGCTTGCAAAGACTTCCAGAGATGACCAAAGCAGCACTTATTAAATACACAATAATTGTATCATAAAAGCCAAATCAATCTGTTTACAGAGATGAAGCTTCACAAAAATTGAATCTTTGTTCTAGATTTTGACCTTTCTCTTTAAATTTTCAATGCATAGAACAAAGGACATAAACTTTTTATATTCCTACTGCAGCTGGGATTTTTTTTCCTCTTTTAAAGTTTTTCCTGTCAAAAAAGCCCTAATCCTACTCACTTACTGCAAGATTTTATCAGTATTCTTCAAAACTTGAACGGTATCTCAGAAAACAGCATCGCTAAATAGCAAAATGTGTAACAGTATCCGCTACCACCTTGAAATGGCAAATGAAAGCTCCAGATCCCTTGGTGTGTGAACAAAAAGCAGTGCTCATATAGAAATGAAAGAAAATAATGTCAAAATCATGATAAAAGATTTCAAACTGAAAGCAAAGTTAATTTTTCAATAGTCTAGTTCCATTACAGAGGATCAACACACACAGGGATATAAAAGCAGCAAGTTGCAGTTTAGCTTGAAGAAGTTTGGTGGTACATCCATTCACAAAGCAAAAGTGTTCCCTAGTCCCCAGAAATGTATGAAAAGAAAATGTGTGCTTCAAGTCATCACTCACAATAAGCATGGCTGAATGCACCTAAGACTTGGCAGAAATCTGTACTAGTAAATTTTTGAAAATTTTGGTTATACTCCTATTACCAAATAAAGAGCAGATCATTATCACTGATGAGGCAGGAAAAGTTAGAGAAGTTCAAAATTGAAAATAAGACTAATTCCTTGCAGTGATTTAGGTTCGGTCAGGATCTTTCTTTGAGCATATTGTCATTGCATACCTTACTTACAAGTGCTTTGAGAAAAGAAAACTGTGGACCAAGCTGCCACAGCAGATTGGACAGCTGGGTTTTCCAGGAACACTCCTATTTCTGCTGCACTACCTGTTAAAGGAAAGTTAGGAATAATTACATCAATCCTGCCATGATGCAGAACAATAGAACAATTGATGCATTAGAAATACCTTTCAATCTAAATAACATGAAGAACAAAAAGTCTGTTGCGCTTCTCTGTGCAAATAGAATCATGTATAATGCCAGTCAGAAACTCTAATTTGCATCCCAAATTATTATTAAAAAAAAAAAGATCACATTCTAATTATATCTATCACTCAAAGATGCCACTCTATACTTTATAGAACATCTAGGAAAGCTATCAAGATTCATTTTACTCCCTGCAACTAAAATAAGAAAAAAACCACACCACTATTATGGACACGAAGGGCTTTATCCCCAGTTTTCGTACTCCACTAATATGCACAATTACCAAAAGAAACAAATTATCACAGGTCCTTGGTTGTATCATAGATAAAAGTTATTGGTTTTAAAAAGCACTTTAATTCAAAGTATGCGACAAGACAAACAAACAGTGCAAAAATTCAATTGGGTTTTGTGAGATTAAAAATATTACACAAAAGATCAAGCTCTGCAGAATATGTTGCATGTTAAATGCCACCACAAGTCCCTAAGAAGAACAGAAAACTGATCCAAAATGTTACAGTTTTCATGGCCATATTGTTATTCACTTGTACAGAAGAGCTTTTCAGCTTCCCACTCGTACATCTAACAGAAACTTCTCACCAACAGCACAAACCTACACAGAAGGATCTCCAACCAAATACAAAGTAGCATTAAGCAGACTGAATTCTGTTTACAAGGAGCAGTAGGGAGGAATTCATCAGGTGTATTGACTGTTAACTAACTTAAATACCATTTATTTTTAATAAATGCACTGCATGTATTCGTTCTCTAGGGAGTTGCTTCTAGTAACACCTCTATCTCCTGAAATACAGGCTATGAAAACACTTTCAGAATTACTATTCAGCCACCTCAGGGCAAAACCAGATTCAATGTGGAAACCTCATGTAACTGAAACATCAATTATTAAAAATCCCAATAAAAAAGCCCCAACAATTCTTGCAGTACTTTGTCATGTTGTGTTATCAGTCTTCAATTGTGATTCTCATGAATGCAAAGATAACATCGAGCAAGCAAAGATAAACTGAAAGAAAGACTTGTTGTGTAAAAAGAATACACTGAATGTTGCACTGGGTGTAGTGCAGACACCACACCAGGAATGCTCTTGAAGGCTGATCTATATAACTACACATTATTATAATAGTTATCTTACTCACACAGATATAGCCCCCTAAGACACTTTTTTTTTTTTTTAAATCTTCCAGCAGGCAAACTCTGTTCTGTGCACATTTGTCAAAATCAGGGTAGAGATTTTTATAATTGGTACCCCCTCAGCCTGTTGTTTTCTTCACTTTCAGTCAAATGGCATTGAAAAAGGGATTGGAATATTTTCATATGTTCAAAATTGTCAGAAACTCTTATTTTCACCATAATCCTTGAGTGAGTGACAGCTTCAGCGAGGACAAGCAACAGTGAGTGCTCCTGAAACGTTTTTTGGTCTGTACATAAGAGGTAATGGTCATGAACCAGCAATCACGAAGAAACAGAAACACAACCTATACAGCACCACTTTTCTAAAATTTGCTAATGCTGAAGAACCTCTAAACCAGATAGAAATAGTCATTATATGTTTTTTCCACTTACAGTTACTCAGTGGTTGGTAAAAACTGCTCCCTCACTACCTGTCTGTGGTAATACTGTGGGAAAGCAAAACATCAGAAAGCTTTAAATTGTACAAAACCAAATCATGAGCACGTGGCACATGGGAGGTTGTGATTTTGTGGAATATATGAAAAAATCCCTGAATACTGTTGTAGCAACCTCTTAAGAAAACAAAAATTAAACCCCTTTTAAATAGCTTTTACAGAAAGCTCTACAAGGCTGGACATACACATCCATATGATCTGTATGGGAGGTCCATTAAAAATTGCATTAAAAAATTACTTCATTTACTTATACAATTTTGTGTAATAAACCACCTTAAGTGTGAAAGAATGAGCTTAAAGATAGAGATTGCATCTACTTGAATTCTGAAAGTGCCTGTACAAATGGATGACTGGGTACAAAAGCAAAAGACCACGATAATAAAAAGTGCCAGATAGTCTGGTTTCCCATTACAACCATTATGGTAGGGAGGAATTACAACTGAAAAGAGAGAATTATAACTTGTTATCTTGATGTTAGTTGGTTTTGTTTTTTAAAATTGAGGAACTGTGCTGAAGGAGGATTATAAAAAGATGAAATCTAAGCAAATAGATAGGTGGAATATTTTCTCCAAATTCTGGAAATGGCACCTCTTAATTATTTTGTCAAAAGAATTACATGAACTGAGAATGTCCTGGAACAAAATAACATAATTTTGACTTTGCAATTTACCAGATGTTCAGCTAATGCCAGCTTGCACAGCACAGAAAATCCTACCTGGAAAATAAGATTATTCTGTTCATTTCTGTACCATTATTTCATCTTGATCTGCCCCAGGTATTAAACGTTCCAGTTTTCTATGGATCTTCTATGCGTGGGTAGCATTAAAAATTGAATTCTGTATTTTAAAACTTCCCACAAGGTTTAATTGCTAGTGAAACCCATTTGATTGCTTTACTGTTTTACCCTGAAGTGTTTATTCTCAATTTTCATTATCTAGAGCATTTTGCAACTTGTGTTTTTCCTGTTGACAGGCGAGAATTACAAGTCATAGAAGCATTCCAGTAAAACACGTTAGACATCATGATTATGTGATCAAGTACATCCTGCAGAGGATCATAGAAATAGATTAGAGAAAGATGGGAGTCATTGTGCTTCAAAGCTTAAAATGTCTGCAGGGATTAGGGGGATGTTTATGACTGCTGAGTTTGGACATATTCTCTTATCTGATCTCAAGTTCTTTTGACAAAGCCAGCAAGGCATAGCAATGAGCTAAATGGACTATGTGTCAACCAAAAACTGTCCTACCAGGAGGTACAGTAAGCAGAGCTTTCACTGACAGCAGTGCAGTTATTTGGAGGACAGGACCCACACCTTGTTCTGCTGTAAAGAAAAAAATTATTATTTCTGGCCTTTTAATCTGGCTTTGAAATTGCACAAGATGAGCACATTCAGATAGAGAGAGATATGATATAATAGAGGAAGAAGAACAAATAAGAATTCCTAAACACATATTCTTTAGTTATAGAATTTATCTTTAAAAGTATGTCTACTGTGACTGTATGAAAAATGTAATTATAGTTCAGAACTAGCAGCATTTTCTTTAGTTACTGAAAGTAACAAAAGGAGCCAGAGATAAAGCACAGCATGGAAACTAAATCCTATGAATAGTATGTCCTTTATTTTTAAATAGTTTCAATATATTGAAGTTCCTATACCAATATCTAACAAACACATGGAGTCATACCCTCAGAATATCCTTTGTTGGAGTGTTTTCATTAAAGAGTCTATTTTACTGCCTTTTTTGCTTCTGCATTATTTTAGTGAAATGAGTAGTAAAATCTTAATTTTTAATTTTTACTTTCATTATCCTTCAGTGCCATCAGCAAAATTCTTGCTTAGAGGCTTTCCTTGTCAACTTTATCAGACAACTTTACTTAAGGCATCAATTTTACTAGAGTCACTGAGCTTAAATCTACACCCATGTTGTAACTTCCTCTGCTCTGTAAAGAGCTTCTGTGACTATTTAGCAGAATCATTATTTCAAAAGGTAGAATACTCAGTGTTAGACTCAACCTCATCTTGAATACCTGTCAACTATCCTGAACATAGTCAGCTTAAAAAACATGTAGAATAATCTAGATTTTTTACTATCCTTTGACAAGGGTAAAATTGAGTGATTTTCAAGTAAATGGTGTAATAAAGGTTCTTTAACTCCATTATACTAAAGGTATAATGTGCATAGAACAAAGTACTTCAGAAGAACCCTTTGGCTTTCACAACATCTGAAATGACTTATGTTAAAGAGCTTGTGCCTAATAATAAAAGAAAGCAAATGCTATCCATTTCCTTATGAGTTATCTCATCTTCTTTAGGGAAAAGTCTTTAATAAGAATACTGTTTCAAATAAATAAATAAATAAATCTGTAGAGTATTGTTTTAATTCTCAATTCCAATAAAATATTTTTATTATAAATCTGCTAATAACCTATTTTTTATTAAACTCCTTAATGAAAGAAGGTTTTTGCATTATATTCTCAAAAAGTTTGGGTTGGTACTATATACTATGTGTATTTTATAAATACTGACATTTTCTACTGAGGTTGAAACGTTACATAATTTTTCAGATGACAGCAGTAAAGTTGCATTCAGTCATGTGCACTGAGATGACAAATCTAGATTAAATTCCTATTCCTGTAAGGTTTCCATCAATCATAGGTGATGCAAATCCAAACCTTGGTTCTTTCAGCACCACAAACTTCCAAATCCAGTAATTATTGAGTGTTAAGGAAAACCAGCCTTGAATTTTGAATTTAGATCAACTCAGAGAAAAGGAATTCAGCAGCATACTGAAGAAGAGCTGAGAAATCACTTCCCTTCCCTCCCCAGTTTATTTCAGTGTAATTAAAAGGAGTTGTGTATATGCATATTTATATTAGATTCCATGCCTAGTATTAAAGAACTACCTCAGCACATAGTTCCCTTTTTCATCATTCCTGTGACATTTTAAACAGGAGAGTAAACCATCATTTCTGTCCTCTGCAGCTTGCCAGAGGAAGGATGCTGCAAGTCCTGAGTGACAATGAACTGTACAGAAAAATTGGCACTGTGTCCTTACCACAAAGATTCACCACATCTTTGTGAAACTGTACACTTAGGTTTGTCTGTCTGTATTCAAGGAAACTAAATAAGCTTTATTGAAAAAGCAAGATAGTAACTATAATACACTCCACCTAAGTAAATGGTGTTACTGGATATTATTAGTTACAATCCACTTAGTGATTTAACAATCTTATACGTTAGTAGCATACACATATTAGTGCCTGACAGTACCACACTTAAAGCATCCTCAGAGTTAGTGCTCAGCCTCCCTACTTCATTAAATGCCTAAACCATAATTTGAAGTATGAGAAATTGCTTTTATATTATTTTCTAAAGATAGTCTACTCTCTTCATCCTTGGTTTTTTAGGCTATAAATTGTATAAGGCACATCTTATCCTGTAGCCTCCATCCTGCATAGGATTTGACATGAATTTCCATTTTTGTATAGAATAGAATGGATAGTTATTTTCTGATTCTTAATTTGCTGGATTTTTCAGCTGTTATGGTGTAGAAAGAGTATAGGGGAGCAGGGGGAAACAATGCCTATTCTCAGTTAGTTTCTGAACATGATGTAGTATCATGTGACTTTTACACACCTTTCTGCCCATGATTTTGTTCCATTATCTTCCCACCATTCCATCACCTGTGTTTGTCATCTGCTTTCTGACACTTTGATCCTTATCTGACTTGTGACAAGCAATTCACTTCAGTGAACTCATCTACATGATTCTGGTAACATTTTGTAGGACAAGAAAACACCTTCATTTTTACATTCCAGTTGTCTGTGCTTCTTCAGTTTGCTCTTGCTAATACCCCTTTTCAGTAATTGTCTAGGTCATTTGCCTGAGAGGAAAACATCATTACAGCTCAGGCTTCCTTGAAAATTGCTATCTTTTCACTTTAATTTGAAATCAAAGCTTCATCAAGCTTCTGCTGTAAACACTGGGTTTGTCATGATATTTTAAGCTGTTGTCAATAAACTAGATACAAGTTCTATTGGCCTATTGGTAGTCCTATTGTATTAGTCAACACCAGAAATGCCAAATCTGCTTGAAAGCTATTCTGGCTCTAACCTCAGACCCTCTCTATTGGTTTATAGGCTGACATTGACCTCAGACCATGCATAACCAGTCTGCTGCATTTTCACTAGATTTAATTTGTAGCCCAAGTGTGTCTTTAGAATAATCTAATGCCCTTTATACTCAAGCCTTAAAACTTGAGTGCTTCATTTCCATGGTGTAATTATTCTGAAAGCCTTCCTTGATTGCTTTATATGATGATTATGTAAAAAAACCTGTAAACTCTGCTTTAGAAACTCCTCTTCAGATTATTTCAGTCAGTATTTCTGTAGATTGTTCCAACTGGCGCCAGAGACTGTGCTGTCTCTCAGAAAGTATGAATTTTGCTTTCTGCTCTAATTTTTTCATCATGATCTGTAACTCTACTGGTTCTTTTTATAAAAAAGCAGTCTTTTTACAAAAAGGCAGTGCACTGGCAGAGCCAGTCTCCCTTAAGTAATATCGGGGCCTCTCCTGGTGTCTGTTGTGGGTATGGATGGTATTGCTTGGAAAAATGATGAGAGAAATGATGTGACTTGTTGCACTTGGGTCAATTATTTTAACCAGCTGGATAGAAGAGCTGGCTGACTTATTTAGGGACATTTCCTTTCATTCATTAAATCTTCCTGGCATTTTAAAAAGTTCTTATTGAACAAGAAACATCAAAACAAAAGAACATAAAAGAACTTCTCCCCTTGAATTTCAGAAATTGAAATTGCATCTGAATTTGCACTTTGAACTTCAACTGCTTGAGTAGCCAGCAGTAGCAAAGCCAGATTAATGGCTTTTTTTGAATGGTGCATATCATACTGTTAGACAGAGGAATTTGAAACTACATGCAAAAAAAGGAGGATGAAGTGGTTTGAAGAGAATGTGAAGTAGACCTGAGTCCATGCTTGTGTATCCACTTGCACTTCCAGTAGTGGAACATAAGCAACAATCACAGGCTGTTCTATGGCCAGGCTTCCTCAGGATTTACTTGTTTTCTGAGGACCTAGCATTACCTCAAGAATGATTTGCAAGTTCTTTGTAATTCAAGAACACTGATAGAAGCCAGTTTAGTCACAGTAAACATCTGCAGTTTTATAACTGCATTCTGAAAACATAAATACCCTGCTCTTTCTACAACTGAACGTGAAAGAAATTGTGTTTGCTCATACCTTCCCAAAGTTAGTGCCATCAGTTTAGAAAGTGCAACTCTGTTAGTGCTGTGATGATCTGAATTTTTCTGTTGGATTTGAGGAACCACACTTGCACTGATCATAAAAGAAAGAAGAGAATATCAGCAGCACCAGCTCTTGTTGAGAGCACCTTCTACGGTTCTGTCTCCTTTGCTTTTTCCAGAAATAATTCTGCCCTCAACTTTTTGTGTATTAAAACTTATGACATAAGCTGGGTCTTTAGTGGAATGTGTATGAGGAAACTTCTGTTTTAGGATCATTGCAAAATGCAGCATTTACTATAGTTAACAAAACTCTCTTGGTTTACAAGAATAGAACAAACAAACCAAACCAGTATACTAATAAAAATCCTTTTTCTTTTCTGTTAATATGCTTATAGCCAAAGATTTACGACTTGTGCTTTCCCCACTTAGTAAGGATCACATCGTACCAGCCAGGTTAGTATTAAAATATTTAGTGCCTCCATGACCTATTGAGCATTAGGGTCTTAAATTGAATTTTCAAGCCTGTAACTTGCATCAATGTTACTTTTTTTTATGGAGCAGCTTTTTTTGAGAGGATGTTTGTTTTGCAATGAGTTTGTGTTTGAAAAGGCACTTATGAAAACCCAGTTACAGTACACATGTTGCACCTGACAGATGACTCATTTTAATATGATGTACTTCATCTGAGCATCATTAAACAGCACTGAAAGCTTGTTTTCACATGACCTGACACCTTTGCATTTAATTTCCTTCTCCCTGTAGAGAAAATGTATGTTAGCATTTTGCCACAGAGATTCCTCTGTGCATTGTCACACCCTATGATGGAAATTTTGTGAAAATGCCCTTCACTTCTCCAGATCTAGAACAGCTGGGAGCTCTCTGCCTTCAGTGAGTTTCCAACTATTCCTTTGTAAGATAAAAATATTTTACTTTGTTCTTTATGTACCTCTGGTTTTACATTCCAGGTGCTCAATTAACGTTCTGTTAAATTGCATTTCTCCAGGTTTGGTCTGGAGTAGCTCACTGATACCTAACAACATCACTGCTATTCTGGGCACCTCAGTGAAAAACTTAATTACAAATAGAAGGAACTTAGAGTTGTCTTGATAGAACGTTTGTGATGAACTGCATGAGAAAACTTGTGGTTTTGGTATGCCATAGACTAAGGCAATTTGTTAGGTCTGAAACATGAATTTCAGAAATTAATCAATGCACTAGTCAATGCTAAAAAAAATCCCTTCTGTGCATTTTATAATAGATGGAAGAAGAGTTAGATCCTCAGCTGAGCAATGCTTTTAAATTCAAATTCCCTTTTTCCAAAGTAATTGCAGTGACACATTTCCGATGTCAAATTGTTTCAAATGCTGAAGTCCTCTATGTGCTACTTGCCTTCTCATCATAAAATCATAAACAAGTTCTACTCTGACTTAGTATTTATCTTCTCTTGGTGTAGTATTCAAGAAGAATCTTCTAATCAACATTCTATTGACAGGTAAATTTGCAAGAAAATCTTTTTTGATAAATAGTGCTGGTTTAAAACTCTCCCTGCCATTTATAAAAACCATTAGTCTGCTACATCTTTGCTTGAGCAAGAAACTATATTAGATTTCCTCTTTTCTCTGTCGTAGTGAGTCATCCAAGTAAAGTATGACAGAAATTGTCAGTACCCCCATAGCTCAGCTAGCAAGGAAATTAACTCCAACTGTGCATTTAGACAAGATCACACATATTCTCCCCCTAATATCAACTTAGTGCTTCTCTCTTTGTTTGATTTCACACAGCTTACTCTCAAGTTCCAAGTGTTTCAACATTTATAAACAGGTACTTACAAAACTGAGCTGGTTCAGGTGAAACAGTATCAAAACTGAATATCCTGAGGAGTTTTTCTGACAGCTGGTCACCAGTTCTCAAACTGTGTGTATTGAAAGCATTCAGCAGGCAAATACTATAATAAACTCCTATTTTACTGTGTAATTTTTCATTTATACTGGGATTTTGAAATTAAAGGGTTCCACGTAAATTATTTTCTCAGCTTTAGACAAAAACCTTACCTTTCCAAATGTATTTAATTTCTAAAGGGTGTAAAGACATTAGAAATGTCCTGTCTAAGAGTGACACTGCTGAGAGTATATTCCTTTCCATCACATATGCAGTAGAAGCTGCCATGCCCTGTATAACTTTATTTTCTTGCAAATAGGCTAAATAGAGTCTGAGAGTACAGATGTAATGCTTGGCATACAAGAACAGTGTTTTATGTGCTCTGCCTTTTTAAAAAAAAACCAACAACCCCTTACCCCTATCCCAATCACATGTTTTTTTTCCCCTTTTCAGTTATTCAGGACTACATTTAATTAACACAGTTAAAATTATGGGGCTAGTATAGTTGTATAGTAAAATTATGGGGTTGTATAGTCCCTTAGGTTTATTGAGATGGTGGGGCTTTACTGCAAACTAAATGTGACTAAGGGATGAAGAATTTAGGACCCATAAATTATGATGATAATATTCTTGCCTCTGGTTTTAAGGAATGCAGCATCTTTCTTCAAAAGTGACTTTGCAGCAAGAATCCTAAAAATATAAAGTTTAAGTCATTATAAGTACATATTCTCTGGGCTTAGAGTTATATTTTTAAAGGCAGAGAATTCTTGGTTATATCAAGGTGAATTGCATTTGTGGACCTCTCAAATATACTCATTACCTCTGAAAAATCTTTCTTAGGCTTAGTTCTGCTATATCCTTCTTACTGAAAGATGTGAAGTCAGATTTCCCAGTTATTATTAAAGTCTGTGTCACAGTGTATCAAGATATAGATATATATTACATTGTGTATGAAGAATGGAAAAATAAATATTAATTAATATTATTAAATCTGTCTGTATTCTATCCTCCTTTCCCTAGAACAGAAAAGTCCTAGCTCAGACTGAATTTTACGAGCTCAGTTAAATGCTGATTATTCTTTTCTTGGTACCCAGGGCATCAACAGCACACTCATCTGACTCTCCAAGCACCATTAAGTCAAGTCCCTGTTGCTGCTGTGGAGTGTTACTGGTGCACATAATGATATCTGCTCTGTGTTTATCAGCAGGGTTCACTCTCCAAATGGCCATGTTCAAAAGTGATGTTTCCTGTGGGCTACCTCGTGAAGATCCAGCACTGCGTCAGTAAAACTCCATCTGTTACAGGGTGCTCTTAACTACAGATCTGGCTTCACCCTGGAGAGGGACTGTCTTTTAATTCACACACCACTTAGAAATGTAACATTCCAAGCAGCAAGAAATAAACCATTGACTTTGAGCCGGAGGACGAGGTAAAGTGCCGGTGTGGAAATATTCACAAAGGAAAAAAAAATAATTTTAATTGCTGAGTTTGACTGGCAGCTTCTTTTCTGATTGAGTTCATAAATAGTATTTCTTTCCTATGAGAAGCTGGGAATGTTTCGCTCACAAAAATAACAGCTAATAAATGCAATTAGTCTGTTAAGATACTGTCCTGTTTTACAAATCTCATTGACCTTTGCTATTTCCTTTATTTCTACTAAGCTCTAAGAATTTGGATCATGTTTTTGTGAAGCTGGTGTTTATTTCATTCTGATAACTTTGAGGTGTATTACATGTGTATTGTATTACACTGCAGGCTATAGAGGCAAGATAATGAAAGCAGTGTAATCTCTGAACATGATGTGAAACATTCAACTTTTTTTTTGTAACAAAATTAATTCTTTCAGAGCAATTTGCTGCTCTATCTCTTTTGCTTTTGAAAAACCCCAAATCCATGTAGCTGCTCTGCTGAGCAGGACCAACATATATTTTTTGGCAAGGCCAACATATTTTGGCCACAGGCTGAGAGGTGAAAGCTATGACAGCTCTTCAGAGCACCAAAACCAGTTTACATGAAGTGCATTGAGAACAAGATAATATCTAGCCTAGGGTAACAGCCAAACTATATAATAATAATTATTGTTATTTATCTTGGTTGAATTACCTGATAAGGCAAGAAGAATTTAACAGCAGCTTAATTTGAGAATGTATTTCACTGTATATTCAGCTTTATGTGGAACAGTTTCTTTCAGAATTAATCACAGCCCAAATTTTGGGCAGTACCTGTGGGCTGTAGGAATCTCACATAGGCATTAGTTACCTTTCAAGAAGAGTTAAAAAGTACCTTTGTATTAAATTTTTTGGGCATATTTGATCTCTTCTGTCTACTAGTGAAAGAAATGGCAGTTTCATAGCAGAATTTTCTGTCCCTTGCAATTTTTCCATTTGATAATCATTAGTCAAGATCATGAAGGGTGCTTGAAGTTAACTGTGCAGAATGAACACTCTTAATTCCAGTTTTGAGAACTTGTTAGGGCACAAAAACCAACCAACCAACACATCAGCCCACTGGCCTAATAATATATTTTTTTTTCCAACTTTGCTTTTATTTATATTATTTTATTTTTCACTTAACTCTGTTCTGCACGACACTATCCTATTATGAAGTACAAACCATGAGCCTGTTGAGGTTCCCAGAGACTTTCCCAGAAGAGCAACTGCTCTCTTCTTTCAACTTCTTTCGGACTTAGCAGGTTGGCCAAGCAAAATTGCCTCTTTTCTAAGTGTACAGGGAGGAGACTTGGAGTCACTTCAAGCAGTGTTAAGGTCACAATCAGGTTTAGAACCCAAGGGATGTAATGTGCAGATCCCTATTTAGATACCACAGTTCATTCCCTTTTGTCAGCAGCTGTAATACCAGTTGACAAGCAGTGCATGTAATTGGTCTTATCAATTAATAATGTCAGCTCTCATCTTGCTCTCTGTAAAGACAATAGGAATTCTCTGTTGTGATACAGGGAATGCTTCTGATTAATTCTGAAATTGTTAAAACTCCAGAATACTTTTGCATATTTGTAACAGTTTACCTGCTGTAGAGAGGTAGTTTACCAAAAACAGATCAGAAAACGTGTCTTCTGAGTGTCATAAACTGCATGAGCCTCAGCTGCATGGTGCAGTTTAGACACCAGCCTGGAGAGCATTTTAATGGTCAAAATTTCTTGTAGTCCCTTTAGGCAATGGAAGGGCCTCAAAGGTCTCCCTGGAGCCTTCTCCTCTCCAGGCTGAACAAACCCATCTCTCTTGACCTCAGTGAAATGTATTCTCCATCTCAAAATACAAATCCTAAATTGTGGCTCTTAAGAGTTTAACAGGGTAAGTGTTCCCCAGCACAAAGTTATGCCTCATGTTATTTGCTGATGAAGTGTGGAGCAGATCAGCTGCAGTATGTTTTGATGTGAACTGACTCTCACATCTGGAAATGTAGCACCTCTGCTCTGCTGCAAAAGCCATGCCTCTCCCTCTTGCAGATTAAGTGTCCTGTTATCTGTACAGGACCAAAGGAGAAAAAAAAAGAATTTCTCTGTTGGAATGTAAACCTGGGGGGTGCTAAAACAGAGGTTGGCTGTTACCCTTTGATCTTCTCAGAACTGCTGGTATATTTTCCTATAAATGCACACTGGGAACAGACCAAGTCTTGCTCTTTGACTGTAAAGGTGAAAGGATTGAATGGATGTTGGTTTTGATTTGTATCAGGCGAGTTGCATTTGTGAACTACGTACTAGAGAAATATTCAGCATATTTGCATGTAATAAAAAATGCTAAATACTGCAGGGTGGCAGGATCAGGGGGGACCTGCCAGCTGAAATGGCAACTGGTCAGAGAAAACTAACAATCAGTTTCTAGCTTTACCAGACCTACATCCTTTATATTTGAAAGCTACCTGCTGCAGTGTGGAGCTAAAGTATATTTTGTTAGACAGAAAGAACAGGATAAATAAAGTTTACTGTGCTGAAAAGCAACTTTTATTATACAATGTAAATACGTAACTCACAACAATAGCTGGGGAAAATTCAGTGAGGATTTGAAGCTGGAATTTGATTCAGAGGCTTTCAATACCTGATAGCTTATTTTTTAACTCTGTTCCTGGGAGACTGGAGATTTTTCTCATGCAGAAAAAATATACTTGTTTTTTATATCTTGCAAATAAATATCAAATATTCTCATTAATTTTAATGACTTTTGCAGAAGCCAAAATTTCAGCAATGACTTTTTTTTTTCCTTCAGAACTACTAAGTTCCAAGGGAGTGAAGTTTTAAATGAATTGAGAGTGAGTTAATTTTTTTTCTTTCCTTCCCTTTGGGATATTGTAATAGTAATTTAAAAAATCTGCTTGTTTTCATCACCACTCTATTTCTTTTACAGATTGATTAGGATGTTGCAGGCAGTGCGTGTTTGCTGCAGAAATGTGTGCTTCTCTACTTTCTATTCATTCCATCTACCACAGCTCATCCATCACCAGAAGGATCCATTCTCTCAGTATTTAGATTATAAATATGAAAATACATAGTGGGTTTGAGATTGGTCTGGTACCCTAAAATCTTCCTGCTGAATGCTGACTCATTCCTAGTACCTAAAATGCTGGTTTAAAGTACAATTCATGAATGTCCCTCCAGTTTTCTTCTTTCTGATACAACATTATAAATGCTTGAAGGAACTGAGAAGACTAAATATTAATTTTCCAGTCTTTTGCATTTAACTGTTTTGAGGACTTACAGCGTGGTGTTACTGAATGAGTTAAAGCCCTATTTGAATTGTGTTCATTAGTTTACTCTTACATGATGTAAATCTCCCAAACTTATTAGAAAAAAGGAGCTTTGGCCACAAGTGCTGCCTTGCACTTATCACTAATGTGGTTTAATATTTTTAACTGTTTAATGAGTGCACATCTATTCAGTGCAATCTCTTATTTTAATGACCAAAATCTAGAATATGGAAGAAATTAAGGTGTGTGTGTAAAACTCACCTCTACTGGTCGAAGAAGAATAAAGAGCAAATAAGTAACTCCTCTTTAGATTTGTTTGCATCTCCCAAGGTTTTATTATTAGATTTCTTTGGTCTAATTAATCAAACTGTGATTATTGGGAGACATGGGTTCTTGTTCTTTTTCAGACCTAAATAGCTGATCTTAGGTAGATGGTAATTTCCTCAAGTTTTTCGATAATTTTCATATATTGCTTAAGGCAGGGATTGTCCTATAGAATTAACATATGTTAATTTTAAATTTCTTTACTGGAGGCTTGGTTGTTCCTGGTTTTGCTTTCTCGTCCCAACTAACAGTCTTGATGGTAGTTAAACAGCTCTTGCTAAAAACAGCAACTGCTCTTTTGTACTTTGAAGTGACAGAGACTGAACCTTTGATAGAAAAAAACCCCACATAAAATCATTAAAGCATTGAAAATGTTGGGAAGAATTGCAACTTAACAGATGTTGCTTCTGGCTCTTAGTGTAGTGTTGTAGTTGCTGTAATTGTGTAAAGAGAAGTTAAGAGGCTTTTCAGACTGTGGGATCAGTAATATCTGTGGCTTTACATAGAATGGAATTTTTGTGAGAGATAATTGTTTTTAAGGTGTCAGCAAAAGCTCAAACCTTTATCATTGCTGAACAGGCTGAAGTGCTTGAGGGCTTGAATCGTGTACTTTGGAGATATGCAAGATTTCTGTGTGTTTCTCTGCTAAGGGTGTGCTGTAGATGGAATACTGTGTTTTGCTTGTAGCTCTAACCATTTTTGACCTTTTCCCCTAAAAACTGGCAATTAAACTTTCTAGATCTTGTTAGCAAATGAAAATGTGAGATAATTGCTGTATTTTTAAGAGAAATCATTGCCAGCTGAGTTTCAAGACAAGTACTTTCACCTGGGTAAAGCCTGGGCTGGGGCTACAGTCAGTTTTAAGGGTGCTGTGGTTTCAAGGGCTCTGGTTTGATTTGCAGTTGCTCAGCTGTGGTAACTTGTGATCAAGGAATGAGCTGGCATGGTGGGCAAGAGGGTACAAACGCAGAAGGGGCTCGACTGTTTGGAAGCAGGAACTCCAGAGACAGAACAACTTGGTGAGTGAAGTTTCCTGTGGTGATGAGGTGGGAAACAGCTGTGGCATTGCTTTGTAGGTGTTGTGGAATTCCAGGGCTCGAGGGCTACCTTTGAGCAGCAGAGCTGGGCTGTGCTGGGGAGGGCTCCAAGCTGAGGTGTCCCATGTGATGGTCACAGGAGCAGTGCTGGTGCAAGTGTCTCAAGGGGTACACAAAAAATTTCTGAACAAAATAAAGATCTGGAAGCTGCTGAATTGCTTGTTGTTTAAGTCAGGGTTTACCCTGAAGAGTTGTGAGCATAATGCAAATTGGTGGACTCTAGGAGTCTGCTTTTCATTCTGCCTCCAGAAATCACCTATTTCTGTTTCAGCATTGAGAAAAGACTGAGAAATAACCTATTCTTTTGTCATACATAATGTTCCAGCTGAAAAGCTCTTATGGGCACATAATTTGTTTTATGGCTAATGGTTTTTTTATCCTATCTCTAAACCTTTAAAAGGAGGTTCTTGGAAGAATAAAGAGCATATAAGTGACTCTTTTTGAAATGATCCCTATTTTGGGGTTGAGTTGGGACTAGATGAACTCAATATGGTCCTTCCAACCCGAATTGCTTTATACTTTTTATTATGTTTGGTTATGTGAGAAGTTTGTGTGATGTAGTTATTGCAACAGGAAGCTGAAAGAAGTTGCCTGGTTTAGTTTCCACTTCTGGGATGATCTTAACAAAAAATCTGTGGGCTGTGCTTTCAATTCTATGTGGTGTCTGCCTTTCAGGGAAACATTACTCTTTGTGGGAAGATGGGTGACTTCTGCAGGGAGACCTGTAAACTCTGTTTCTCAAGGCTGCCACAAATATAATAAATACTTCTGAATAACAGTACTGTTTTTGTGGAGCTGTTGCAATGCTTAATTAAATATTTTAGGCTAAAACATAAACCAGATATGTTTGTTTTATGGTTAGCATAGTCTCAACAATTTTCATTGCACTTAAGTTTATGGATAAATGCATTTTTGTGTGTATGTTCCATAAGAACTGCCTTTAAAAAAAAAAAAAACAAAAACCAAAAAACAAATTCTAAAGGCCTTTGCATTGTCATCCAGTTAGACTGATCTAGAGGTTGTTAACAGTTCTCAGTGCTTTCAGTTTGACCAGAAGTTCTGTTCTGTCCCCGAGACTCTTTTTTAAAAGAACATTCTTTAATAAAACACTGGGCATCACTTGCACCCTCCCATCTGAAACTTTTGAAATATCACTTGATTTTGGTCTGAGCTATACAAATGCTTGAGCAGAAACTTAGAAACTAATACCTGAAGCAAAAGTCCCAGGCAAACCCCAAACCGATGTTCAGACTTACCATGCTTGTCCTATTTTTTTTCTTTCTTATGGATTTATTTTTTTTTTAGTTTTCCTTTAATGCTCAGTGTTTTGTATCATTAGAATGCTCTGTATTTTTTTAACTATTTTTTTTAATATTAAGCCCTATTTTTAGGGAAATGTAGTTATTTAAGGTTGGCTACTGATTCTTCAGCTCTGGATTCTGCTTTTACAGCCACACTAACCCATAATACAGGATTAAGTATGATGATAGTCATCAATGGAGGGAACTGTGTTGCTCTGGAGACTGGCTTCCTGTCTTTTTTTTTCTTTGACCCTTTTATATTACCTTTTTAAATGAGATATTACATTGCAGAGGGTAAATGTGATAAAATGCTTCTTTGTGTTTTCCGCCTAGCTGCTAATAAAATAAATAAATTCAGGGAAGTCAGGGCATTTCTCAGCCAAGATTTATTGGGTTTTTTATTCTGCTGGATTAGATAGAGTGTGTTTTTTTCTTTAATGCTGCATGAGGCTGCTGTTACATCTACCTTTTCTATCTTTTATCTATATTTTAATAAAGCAAGACAAGGGTGTGGTAATCATGAGAACATACTTCTGGAACAGTGTAATAAATGAGGTCTTAATGGGAAGTTGGAAATGCTGATGATTTATGGCTTTCTACAACACTCATTAGGCATATATATCAGTGTGTAACATGCCATAAATTATATTACATGCTGTAAAAAGCCATGAATTGTCATTTTTAGTGTGAGTTATCACCATTAAAGACTTTTATTCCCTGCTGTTAGTGTGAGTTTACATGGCTTCCTCAACAATTCCCTGACTAATGATTTCAGCAACTGCGGGAAGAAGACTGAGAGACACAGTGGCTGATTAGGAAGCACAATTGCCTTAAAGCTGTTAAGTCAGGGGTTATACTACTTTATAGAGAAAATATGATCTTCCTGCCTGGTAACTTCCTTAATGTTGAGCATTTTTGAATATAATTTTGACCAACTGCATTATTTTTCTTTACTGTTAATATCTGCCTACTGAAAACCAGAAATGCTTTAAAAATAACATCACCAGTTTGTACTGAACAATCAGCTGCAGTAGAATGAAGATAAGCTCATTCCTGTGGAGCAATTCAGTCTCTCCTGTTGATCTCCACAACACAGAATTTGCAGCAGTGGAGATATTGCTAATATTATTACAGTATACTGTAGTAATAGTAATATTTTGAAATGATGAACCATCAAAACACTGGGTTGTGCATAATATTCTGTATTATAAATCAATGTGAGTGGAGCTAAATAAGGTGAGGGAATTGCAGGTAGTACTACCTTTTTATTTCTTATGCAGCACTGCTGTGTTATTTGGCTCCAGGGAAGGTGTTGTGCTCCTCCAAATTGTAGTGGTTATCATTTCCAACTCTGTGTAGAAGTTCATGCAGGAAGAAGTCAAGAAAGGATGTATTAAAATATAATTCCAATTTTAGAACACCTTTGGGGTTTCTTTTGTTTGAAAAGTGAGTAGTACCTTTCAGGCTGCTGGCTATAAAGAGTCATTATGAAAACGAGACACTGCAGCTTGCAAATGAAATGGAAAACCAAAATAAATTATCATTGATTTTCGAAGAAATTCTTTCTGACAAGTCTGTTCTATTCCCTGAGCACTTGTGTGCACCAAGGCTCTTGGGGAGATTTTTCTTTGCCACACCTTAGTTAAATTTATTTTATCAGGTGTCTTTCCTTATCCAGCCTCCTCCAGTTCAGGGTATTGAAGAGAGAGAGGGGCATCTCTCTAAAAAGCATCTTTGTAATCTTGTTTCAGGCATGATGAAAAGGATAATTCAGATAAAATCAATTTTAACATTTTACTAGCCGTTACTGTTGCATTATAAGAGAAGAGCTTTTTGTGCTCCTCCATCCCCCCACCCCTCGTCCTGCCGGCTGAAGCACATTTTTGGCTAAATCCTGCCCTCTAGTGCGTCAGTGCGGTGGCATTAAAATTACAAAGCACTGGCCTGACTGAGGTGGGGGTTTTTACCCTTTTTTTCCTCTTGTAGCTTGAAGAATTAATAAAATATAGTTCATATGAATAGCTAATTTATGCTTTTTGCCAGGTGAGAGAGAGGCCGATGGTTTTGTTTTTGTAATGTATTCCTAAAGCTGCCAGACTTTAATCAGACATGAAGGAAAGGAAAGCTGTGCTGTTTGTACTTTGTATTTCTGATGTAGCAGCAGTTTAAGAGTCTGTTACAGAGATGACCTCGACAGCAATACTAAGCTAGGAAAGAAGAGGTTAATTATAAATAAAATCTGGTTTGCTTTTTAAAAGTAGATCTATAGTCTATTTGATTTACATTGAAAAGAGCCAGCGAATATCAAGAAATTTAAAAAAAAAAGAGTTACCTGAAGTAAATATATAAACTGAATGAAGTAACTGTTGATGTAAGCCCAGGAATACCTCTTGGAGTCAGGACTGATGAACTACTTTTTGCTGACTACCAATTCCAGCCATTGTTGGAATTCAGCCTAAGGATTGCATTATATTGTGATTTGGTAATGGCAGAATAGATCATCTGATGTTTTGAAATGTGAATACGTGTTCAATTATGTTCCACATTTCATAATAATGCAAACAGTATTTGTAAAATGTGTTTGGCATTGTCCAATGCATTCAGACTTATTGCAAAAACAGATCTTGTGCCATAAACTTGCTTTCATAGTGTATCAACAGGACTTTTATGATCAAATACTGGAGACACATTCCAATAGGAATTGTGAGTGAACGAAGCACTTTGTACTCAATTTGTATTTCATGAAAGAAGCATATGTTATGAAAAATTTTCAGGCTCTAATCCTATTGAATTGTTTTGCAACTGTTAAGGTATGGAATTTATTCATATGTTGAAATTTTTCACTCTTTCAAATCCAGCTTTTGTGGCAATCTTCAACTCTTACTTTTGGTTTGCAGAAAGGAAAAGATTAAGTACTAGTTTTAGAAGTTAGCATCAGGCCAAGTTTAAGAACAAAAAGAACCCGTTACTGTACATGATTCTACTCATCAGTAAAGCTTATGTAGTTTATACGAGGAGGTTTTAAATACAAGTGAAGGACAGAACTATTAAGTTGGTATTTTGACTGATAACTGCTGTTTTGGGGACTATGCTCAAGTGGCTTTATCATATTGTAATAGTCAGAGCTTCTGATTTCTCTCCTGTTTCCCATTTACTGTGATTCCAACTGTGTCAGCATGCTCAAGGTCTGTTTTTCACTAACAGATGTTTTTGCCACTTCTGCACAAAGTAACTGCAGCTGATACTTAATCATAAATATCTCTAAGAAGATATTTTTAAATTAAAGTGATATAAATTACTTCAAAATTACCACAGGCTTGAAATATACACACTGCATTTATTTGTTTTGAATTGATGAATTGTTTATGGAGCACATACATACATATCCTTTTGTTCCAAAATGAATGGGTAGAAAAATTTGGAAACATTGGCTGAAAAATTTCTTTCCATTTCTAGCTTGCCTCTCCCCAGCTATTAGTCAGCTGTGCATATAAGAGCTCTGACTGAATGAAAATAAATCAGTTGTGCTAGTTAAAACTAGCTCGATTGTTGTCTTCCAGTTGCAAGGATATTATAAAGATTTCTCTTTCCAATGGTTAAAAATCTCATTCTGATTTCTTGCCTGAATTTATTTAGGCCACCATTTGTCTGTCTGACTTAAGATCTTCAAGGTGTTTTACTGAAATACCCAAAACTGAAGTACAGACTAAAACCCAAATATTTGCTCTTTGGAATTTTTAAGAGCCCAGTCAAAAGTCCTCTATGGCAGGAAGTGTGACAGTATCTTAAGACGGAAAAGAAGAGCTTGTATTTTGGAAGCAAATTTATTCTTAGCATCCATCAGGGAAGAGAATCTTCAATGGTAATTCCAATCAGTAGAAAACTTTTTGATTTATTTTTTTTTTTCAGGATAATTTTTTGTTAGTCACCATCCAGTATTTTTGAACTGGTTATATGTAAAACTCCATTCACAGCCAGTTGCTGGTAACATGTTCTGAAGAAATTCCAGACTTGTATTTGCCAATTGGCTTTTTATGTGCTCTTCTATGAAAAGCAGTTGATATGAGGTTTTCAAACTGATATACATCCATTTAAAATGTCTGAAGTGAAAATCAAAATCTTATTTCATGTTTAACCTTCACTCTCATTCTGTCTTCAAGCGTTAAGGTTCTTTATGTTACAGATTCTGTTCTTTTGTCCTTCCCCAACTGGAAACACTTTCTGCAAAAGGATTCTTGCAAGTTTGGGGCATTCCAGTTGTCGTTCTGCTTCTCCAGATCAGGCAGAAGTGAGGACAGTGTGTCATTACTACTTGCTGTGGAACAAGTATTTTCATCTGGTAGCTCAGTGGAAACCAGGAACTGATGATCTTGTGCAGGTGTAGGTTTTTTTAGACAACATGACAAATAACGCAGCCTGGTGTGAAAACTCAGCTGCTAAACTTATAAAACACTTACTGATATCCCCAAGGGTCTTCTGAAGCTGTTAGTGCTCAACTCTATCAAGGATGCTCAAAATAATATTTTACTAGAAATTCTTGAAAGTTCTCTGGCTCTGTACCAGCAGTTAGAAGTTAAAAATGAGAATCAAGGAGTGCAAATTCATTGCTACTACAGCATGTAATAAAACTTTGTGCTGAGAAAATGAATTATCTTTAAAAAACGTGAGTAGAATATTATTGATTTCTAAGGAAGCCTTATAAAGAAAGGATGATATGGGGAGAGGAATAGTAGTTTTAGGTAGTGTCATTTCTTCGTACTGTGTAAAAGTTGTGATGTGACTTCAAGCAGCCAATGAAGTGAGTACAGTGAATTGTTTCACCTGCATGTAACTCTGTGGCTGTCAGATCACTCTCTATCACTCCCAGTCATCATTTCTTCCACCAAATCACATCCTAACAACTCCTGTGGAAATCTGTCTTTTTCTCTCCACTGCCAGCTGTTAAATCCATGCTCCAATCCACCAGTGGAATCAGTCACCCTGTGTGTTCTGAGAACAGTGGTGATGGGAAAGCCTGTAGCAGCCACCTCTCTTCCTAGTTGCTTTTCTTTTTTTTATTTATTTTTCTTTTTTTTTCACTTCCAGAGATCTTGAAGGCTAAAATGCCATGGGATATAGGTATAACTAAATTGGTATAGATCTTGTGAACTACTGTGTGTAAACTCTGAAATTACATGCAGTGGAGGAAAGTTACTGCTGCTGTTTACTCCCAAATGTGCTTGGACTGAAATTGTAAAATGTCTGTGAGATTGGGTTTTTTCCCTGGCATCTTCTTTACTAAAGTACCTTTTTGCTTGGTTGGTTTATGATACATATGTTGTTGATGAAGACTCCTTGTTAATTTTCTTTTAATATTATTTTTATTGGTTATATAAGAAAAACTAAGTTCATGCAAAAGCACCTGAATGTTTGCTGACATTTTCTAAATCCCTGTGGTTGTAATAATTCGTAGGCAATATACTTGTGGAGCTTTTAATAACAAATGTTGTGGCTGCTATGATTTCAAGCATTAACATTGTACAGAAAAAAAGCTGTGAAGCTGAAGTACAATTACTGGAGCACTTTATGATTCTGCCACTGAGCAAGTAATTAAAAAAAGTTGGTGGACATACTTCAAGGGAATAACTAGGTTGACAAGACTGCACAGATTGCCTTCAGCAAGGTAATTTGCTAACAAAATGTTGTGTGTCAGACCTTTGGTTCTTCTTTTGACCTCTGTATAAGGTTTGAGAGAATCAAAATAAACCTTATACAATAGTTAAGAGATTAAAACAAGTACATAGTTCATGTGAGCCAATAGGCCAAATGGTGAAAATAACTGTGATTACTGGGAAGGGAAGCAAAAAAACCAATGGACATGCTTCAGTCATTCTGGAAATACTGCTGATAGATTAATTCCCACTGGCCAGACGTAATCAGCTTTTTGAATATGGTAGGAAAAAAAGTGGTGAAACTTAGTGAGTAGTTCTGAATAAATACTTCACAGAGGATAATGTATTCAGTGAAAGTAATTTTTTTTCTTGAACGTGTTCAATGCCATATTAAACTTATCTCAAATATATTTTGAATGATTAGTAGAATAATCTTGAAGAATGATTTTGAGATTGTAACTGACTTGTACATATTTATTACTGAGAATTTCAATTTGACATACCAGTGGTATGGCATTGTTTGTAGAATTTGCATAACAAAGGTTTTGGGTTTCCTACTTTTGCAAAAGGGAAAAATAGGTTAGTGATAGTATTAAAAAAAAAAAAAAAGGAATAAAAGAAAATACGTTTCCATTAACATTCCAACCAAGCCAGCAGAATTTTATGCACAAATGTTCTGAAGAGTGAGAGCAGATGAGGAAAGTAGATCAGGCAGAATCAAATCTTATTAATGAACATGTAAAATTCACCCTGTTGGTGAACTGATACTGAAGCACTTTATCACTCTCACTTGTACAGGCTGTAACCTGTAACTCAGTCTGTATCTGCAAGTTGATTGAATCTTTCTCCGTTTCCCTTTGCATTGCGTGTGCATGTTCTTTATTTTCATTTCACATTTAGAAATACAGTATCCTTTGAATTATTATAGACTGAAAGACTACTCTGCTTATCTTTAAACATCTGAGTCTAATAGTTATAATCTTAGGCTTTGCACACTCAGAACTGAAGCTTAACTCTGCACTCCTGCCTTGTGCTGCTCCAGTGCTTCAGGAGACAAAATGATGCTTAAAATAAGGCACAAATGGTTTCACTGACACTACTCCAAATAATTCTAGCTAAATGTCAAGTGATTGTCATCTCTTGCATGTATAGCTCTACAGTGGGCTGGGTTTACACGGGGAAAGGTTGGATGAGCAAACTGTCAGAGTAGAATACAATGAAGTGTTTCAGAATTGGATGTCTTACTACTTGTCTTAGTTGTTTCTCTGTCAGCATTATCTGTGGTTTCTCATGTCAAAACAATTATATCAATACCAGTTTATAATCAATAACAATTTCAATGCTGGATAGGCACCGAGCTGCTGCAGCCCCCAGCACCAATTTGCTTTAGAATTGCCAGGGAGTCGTTGGTATCCACAGCTGCAGCACTGAAACTGGGAACAGCTCTGATTATGGGTTTGTCTTTGTGGTTTGTATAGGGTTGGTTTGTGGATGGTGGGGTTTTGGGGTTTTCTGGTTGTTGTTTTGTTAGTTTGAAGACAAACCAGCCTTGAAGGCAAATCAGACAAGTCACTGCTGGGTGATGCTCAAAGCTGTGGTCGCTGTGAGCTGCTGAGATCACTGGTCATGGCAGGGGGAGCTCTAGAGGAGTTGGCAGCTTGGCAGTTGCCCTTTAAGGCAACTGACAGAGCCAAGACCTGTGTTTCTGACATTACTAATTGAAATATATATATAAATCTGTAGGACAGACAAACTCTGCTTAAGCCACGTATTCTTATAAGTAACAAACACAAACAGCATGAAGGAATAAGTGATACTGACAACGACAGTTGTTCTGTCCTTGGTCTTCTTGTTTGAGCTTTGCTGTGCTAATAATCAGATTACACATAGTCTTCTTGTTTTACTAACACTGTTTTCAGTCAGCCCAGGTCAGTTCATGCTGCAGCCAATCCAGGGACTGACTGAAAGCTCCGTGTAATTTTGAGGAAATATGTGATTTTTAACAAGTGTGACAAAGTGACAGGGGTTGTTTTGTGCTTCTTTGAGCACAGCTATATCTAAATTTACCTTCCAGCTTTACACTTTCCTATACATGTATTAAGGGGATTATCTAAGGACAATATTCCTGAGTTTGAAAACAAAATTGAATATTTACTGTGGAAAATGTCAAATTCAGAAACTGTTTTTAATTTCAGGTGGGTCAGTGACCTACAAATCTGTTTCTAGATATCCACTAGTGAGCAGAGTGTTAGAAATTTTGCAGGTAGGATGTTCCTGCCATGTGTGACGTTACCTGCCTTGAACCACAGCTTCAGTAACCATGTTACATTGGGTTTTTTATTTGAGTGTGTTTTTTCTGTTTATTTGGTTGGGGGAGTTTGGTTATTTTTTTTACTTTTGGCTTTTTACAGTTTTTAGTCAAAGCCCTGAATTTCAATGAATAACTGAGTTTGCTGGTGTAGTTTTTTGGTGTCTTGTTTTTTTTTTTAATGGAATATAGGAATGTTGAGTTGGGATAAAAATAGTACAGTGATATTTTATTTTTTATCTCTTCTGTTAAAAATAAAAATTATTTGCATAGAGAAAATCTTGAAATAAATTGAGTTCAACACTTTGCTGTCCATTCCAAAGTTGGGGGAAGTAAAAAACCAAGGTCATCATATGCCAGACTTAAAACAGAGCTGTCCTAAAGAGCTTGGTGGGTGTGGGAGGAAGAACAGTAGGTCTTGCTGGACAGGGGTGCTGTGGTGATAGCTGTCAAAAGATATTGATTGTTTCTGTACAACTGCTTTAAAGGATTTTTACTCCACAAAATTGATAACAATTGTTCAACAATCTTAATGAATCAGAGTGACAACTAAAAGTTTTAAGAGTTGGGGAGTTGTACTTTAAAATTAGATTTAAATTAGTCTTTTGTATTTCTAGGTTATAGAAAGGTGTTAAAAAAATCCTTTCTAAAAGAAAGTCAGTTTATTCAGTTTTATCTCATCAACTTTACCTTATTCAGTTTTGTGAATTTAAAAATATTAATGCTTTTACTATTGGCTAATTTGTTCAGTGTAGAATTTTATCACTTGTTCTTTGTGTGGTTTTTCGTGCAATGTTGTGTCAATGCTTAGCTGCACTTTAAACTGTTGAGTTACATGTGGTAAATGGATACGTTTTATACTGGTTTGCAGTAATTAAAATGAATTAATTGAGCTACTCTGGTGTTTGTACTAAGTACAATAGCGTATTAGTACTTAATAGCTCTACCACTCAGTTTTCATGATTCTACAGCTGTAATTGGACTTTTACATACACAGTTAAAGCATTTATTTTAATTATTTTTACTTTTAACAGCTTAACGTTTTAACAATGCTTTTGGTTGAGTACAGTTCCTCCTGCTGCCTGGCACTTGTTAATGATAAAGAAGTAAATATGTGTATGCTTTATACATGTGAAATCACTGTGTCTTTGGCCTGTAACAGAACACTGCCATTTCTGGTACTAATGTAGGTAATTTGGTCACAGTGTACTCTATATTCCTGAGTCACTCCTTCATATAGAACTTTTCTGATAGAAAGCAGCTTAGTGAAGAGATGCAGGTTTAAGTTGACATTACATCTGGTTATGGATTTTTTTTCAGTCTGTTTTCTCTTCTTTAGTCATGTGTGATTATCCTTGTGGCCCTGGTTATCTTTGTGGCCTCTGCTGGACACACTGCAGTGTGTCGGTGTCTGTCTCAAACTGGCCCCAGTACTCTCAGGGGTGCTGAAGAGGAAGTGTAATCCCATTTTTCCCCTTGGTAGCCACACCTCTGCTGATTCAGCCTGGTGTGCATTTGCCCTTCAGGGGCACTGATGGCTTGTGTTTAACTTGTCTACCAGGACTGTCAAGTCAATTGAAAGCTGTTCTTCAGCCAGTTACTGTCAGCTTGTGTGGGGTTGTGCCATGCCAGATGTAGGACATGTGCCTTTTTTGAACTTCATGGGGTTCCTGTCAGCTCATTTCTCCAGCCTGTCCACAGTCCTCCAGCGTGTTGGCCCCTGCCAGGCCTTTGGAGTGCACTCTGTCCTGTTGTCCAAGTTGTTAACAGAGCTGCTGAACAGTTTCAACTCATGTATTGGTCCCTGGGGGATGCCCCTAGTACTTGATTGGCAGCTGGGCTTGGTGTTATTGATTACAACCCTTTGATTCTGCCAGTCTGGACAATTTTCAACCTCTTAGTCCACTTATCTAGTCCAAATCTCACAAATTTGGCTATGGATAATTCTGTCAGAAGCCTTTCTGGTGTATTATTATCAAAATGTTGTGACAATATACTTCACTGTTTAACAAAAAAAATAATGATATTTAGAGGATAAATTCTTAAAATTTTAGAATATAGTTATTTTTAACCAGGAAAGCAGCAAAGGGTCCTGTGTAGAAACCTTGGCTTTCTTAGCAAAGGAAAAGTTTTTTGTGTAATTATATCTTTGTAAGGTGAGAAAAAAAGTCTTTGAAGTCTCTATGGGAATCAATTTCCATAAAAATTTAATAAGTATGTCACCTTGATGTTTTAATTGTGTGGGATCAAATGAAAAAATGCAGAGTGCGTGGTAGCTCAACAAGTTCTAATGTGTATCTTCCTGTATTATTGAACTTCTTAAAACTCTTCCTCAAATTTAGGAAGGAAAGGAAAAAAATGAATGTTTTTCAGGATCCAGTTGTAGTTTGTAAGCTATTTCTGTACTGTTTAATTGAACATGGCAAACAAGAAGGGGCATTTTTTTTGCAGCTTTTTTGCAGGGAGTGACTGTGGTTTTATGCCAAGGTGTTTTCCAGATTTCAGATGAAGCAGCAGGAGGTTTTATGACCAATGTTTTTTAAACTTTCTCCTTTGACCTCACATAGTTGCAGTTAAGTAAGGGGTTTTTTAGGCAAGAAAACTCAGAAAGTACTTTGTCCTGAAATATGCATATACAATACAGGTGGTCTAATGTGTGTGAGAAGCATCTAATGGCAAGCTGTGTGAAATTTCTCCTGGCAAAATATCAGTTCCTTGCTCAGGAGGTTATTGGGAATCAGCAGGGATACAGGAAGGTGTCTAATCAGTGAACAAGGTGAAAATTTGTCTAGGAAATAAGATTTCCTGTGTGTTGTTTAATTCTTTTTAGGTGTACTGACTTAAAGGATAGAAGCAAAATGTGTTTTTCTTTTACTGTTTGTTTTTGTGCTTGTGAATGGCCTTAGACAAAAGTAGCTTTTCTCTAATCAATAGTTTTCTTTTTCATTTCTCACATAAAATATGATAGAACCACTATCTGAAAGTTTTGAAGAGAGATGACAAAATGAAGATTCAATTTCATGGTCTAAAATGTTTAGGGATATTTTTGTTATTTTTTTTTCTTTTTGTTTTTTACTTTTCCCCTCTCTCCCTGTTTCATCCCCTATTCTATTACTGGCACACAATGTAAAAACTCACTAGATCAGAATTCATATTTCTTTTGATTTGTTGGTTGTTCTTTTTTTTTTAATTATTTTTTCCCTAAAATATACCCCAGTGAAAATAAGTCTCATAGCATTGAACAACTGACAAACTGTTCTAAAAGTAAGAGCATACTTAAGCCTCAAATCTTCTTATATGCCTATCAATGTGAGTCACATCTGTTTAAATGTGTGAAGCACATCCAAAGCTTTCATTAGTGTTTCAGGTCTCAAGGTATAATCTTTTCTGATTAGTAAGATTAAATGCCCATTGTCAAATGCTGATGAAGTGGAAAGAATACATTTCAAACCACATAAAAGCCACCTGAATGTAGTGAATTCCTCATCAGATACTAAATCTGTGTCCATAGGGGATGAATTAATGGTTTCTCAAGAGCTCATACCACTTCAGGTGCATTCTAACCTTCTCTCTGTGTCATAGATGGTGCTGGAATATCTTTGACAGGGCAGTTGACTCCAATATAAAGCCCCCATGCAAAAGTCAGTCAGTCCAGCCCTGCTCAGACATTCAGGTTATTGCTGTTACTGACTCACCAGAGCAAGGCTTTAACTGGTGTTCTGCAGCCTTGTCCTACAGGGACTAAATCAAATGTCAGCAGTCATTTCCATGTGTGTCCATTTTGTGCACCCTGTATATTTATAAATATTAATTTATCACTGGTGTTACTTTCACTGTCTCATCAGAATTTCTCTGATGAAGAGCTTTTGTTCTGAAGGTTTGCAGTAGTGGTCACTGGGCCCTTATTCCCATCCAAGTCTTATACATGTGAATTTAAAACATGTATCTCAAGCAAAGCACTCTGTAGGACTGCTGTCTTTATTTGCAAAAAAATTTCGAATTTTGTAATCATTAACTTTCTTTGAAGGTATTCTGTATTTGATATATGTAACGTTGCACGTCCGCTCCAAGTATGAGATACTTCTATAGTTTTATGTACAAAGTGTTGACAGAAATCAAGATGTAGTCTGCTTTGTGGAAAGAAGATAAGTACAAAGCTATGGCCAAGCTTTGGGCATTAATACATTAGAAATACAAATTGCAAATGAATAGATTTAATTATTTTCTTCTTACTTCTAAGTGACCGTTCAGAAAATAAAATGTGGGTATTTTGCTCTTTTGTGTGGTTTTTCAATTGCCCGTTGTGAAAGAAAATGAATATGGAAGAGAAGTTAAACATGCCTTAGTGTGTCCTGCCTTTGAATCCATTGAAATATTAGTGCATTGAAGAGGATTACAACATGAACTCAATTACCACATTTTACTTGTACTGCAATTTTTCTCAATTTAGAGGCTGCTTATTCTATTAAAAGAGAAGACTTGAACTAATGGTGATTGGTGATCTGCCCTACTGATTTTTTTCTACTGATCTAAATCAAATTTAGTTGTGCCATTGAGGATATTATTTAATATCTATCAGTTCATTTATCCAATTTAGACACAGAAAAGGATTTAGAATGCACGTTTTCAATAACGCACAGAAAGCTGAGGGCAGAACGGGTGAATTGCAAATAAGGGATGAATATACTTAATTCTAATGTGCCTGGGAGACACCCTGGGTGCTGGGACCCAAGTCTCTGTACTGACAGGCTGTTAGGAAGGTCCCTGATGAGATTTTGGTGTGTTCAAACTAATGAACCATGAAAACAAGTCCCAGCCGTGGTTTGGCACTCAGATGTTCCAGAGAGTGCCTGTAAAAGAGGCTCTGTGGTCTCTGCTCAGGTCCCACTATGTTTTTGCAACATCAGCTGTATGCTAAGCCACTGGAAATTGTTTAATCTCCTTCTTCATCCCTCATGTATTTGGGGTTTTAAGCATCAGAGCATCTTTAATTACCGTTATTGAAGGTTTTTCAACTTTGAAAATTGGAAATATATTTCATCAGAGACTCCACCATGGTAATTGGCATGTTGCTGCAGTGTCTGCACAATGTTGTTCCTATTTCAGTCTGTTACGGAAAAGATTGTTTGCCCATTTTTTCCCAGAAGCATGAAATTGATTCAATCTAGGCTCTATCAAGTAATTTTTGCTTGTGGAAATGAAATTGTAATTTTTCAAACTGTGAATTATTCATCTGCTTTGCTCAGAGAAATAGATTTTGAGATACAGAGCAGCATTGTTTCTTTTTATTTACATTAATCAGAACAGCATAGTTGTTACAGCTTTGTTTTCCAATGTTATGATGGGGAAGTATATCATTAAAAGTGTCAGTGCTAAAAAGATTTTTACAAAAAAAGAATTTTTTAAATTAAATAATTACTTGGTGCTTTCACCCAACCCACCTATATTCAACTATAACCAGTATGTTGGTATAAGATTATGAAGAAAATATGAAACCCAAACCAACTGAGAAGACAGTCCTGAAGAGTCAGAGTTCCTTCATGTTTCTCAGTGACATTTCATGAGATGTGACGTGGTGGTTATTTCATGTGAGCAGTTAGATTGCACGTGCAGGCTGATAATTAATCTTCTGCATTGACAATTATGCATCCTGAGGATGGTTAATCACTGGCACAGGTTGCCTGTGGGGATTATGGACTTTATATTCTTGGAGGATTTTGGTAAACAACAGAACAAACTCCTCAGCAAACCAGTCATTTTATGCCAATGAAATATTCCAAAAACCAAAAAGTGAGAACAAAACAGTCAGAAAAAATTACTCCAAAACAGCTTCTAGTTATCTTCTTGAGTATTAAATAGTGGCTTAGCTGCACTAACATTTATTGTACATTCAGTTTTTTGGAATTCCTCATACTGTTCCCAGGAAGTAATGCTAGTCTGTGTAATAAAATATGAGCTCTCAAATCTTAAAACACCTTCCTGAACCCTGTTGAACCTACAAGATGCCAGTGATGCTGTTTCAGACTTCGTGTGCACGAGAAGGAGAAAGTTTCACAGGTCTGAGTTTTTAGCAGGTGCTGTAACAGGCTTTTGTCTTCACCCTGCTGAATTCCTTCCACTGTGTTGTCTTATTGATGGTCACATTACTGCTAATCATTCTCCTACATCCGGGTTTCTCTGATCCATCCTAAGGTTTCGGGACACTTGGGCCAAGAATCTTTTTTAAAAGAATCAAGAGATTATGTTGTGTGTTTAGCTCATGCTTGTGAATGTACGTTTTTGTAGATCTTCTGGAATTACCCACTTAGGAAAACTCTGTAACTAGTAGCTGAGTGGACAGCTAAGACCATCTGTGTGGTGGGGGGAAACAGTTTTCCCCCCTAGAGTTATAAAATGGTAAACCCCCAGGGGTTTATTGCATTAGGATGAAGAGTTTACTGGAAACAACAAGGATGTAAGATGTGAATCTGTGCACAGACCTACTATAGTCATTGGCTCCTAGTGATCAATGCTGTTTAACTACTAAAGTGCTAAGGTATGAGTTGTTATTATGAATTATCATATTAGATATAGGGTAGTACTCTTTGTAATTTGTTAATGATTTTTACTGCACATATTGCTGATATTTTACAAAAATCTCTAAGTATTCTTGGCACCACTGTGCCACCAGCTTTGCTATTCTGGACATGTTGCTTAATTTCTTACTTCTGTCCTATATGTTTGTCTGATTCCATGTTAGTTTATGATGTTAATTCCATTGTGAGATGCTTGGATGACCCTGTTTTCTTGAATAATGTATAGAGTCTTTGCTTTCTTTCCAAATATGGGGAATAATACACAAGTTTAATCAATTATCTCCATAAAGTTTGTCATTGATGCATTTTAATATCTCATAATATGCCTAATACATTAAGAAACAAGATATATATGTTGACAAGAACTATAAATGACTTTGGTATTGGCCATCAGTCATTTTAACTAGCAAATCTCTGAATACACTGGAATTAATTTGTTCAATTAGAAATTAATAGAGGTACCTAGTCAGAGTATAATGTTAGTTTTGAAGTTCTAAAACTGGCAGTATTACCAGATGCTAAAGACAAAAAATAATTGGAACAGCTGGAGTAGAAATAGGATATTGTTAAATATGCTCCTGGTTTATTACCATCTTCTCTTTTACAAATGTTTCCTTTGAAGTGAGGCAGCAATGAAATTGGTCAGTTACTGGATTTGGCTTGATCATTTATTTCTGCTGAATAATTACAGTTCAATTTTATGACTAAAAGCTGCTAATCCAGGACATGATTAATGAAACTTTAATTTACTAATTGTAAGCTGATCACTCGCTGATTTAATTAATAATTGAATTTACTTCCTGGAGGATGTTGTAGTAGCAACACTGAAGTCATGGATTCTTTGCTGCCAGAACTGACAAACAACAGAAGTGGTGTCAAAGACTGCCTGCTCTCTCATTCCTCTTCTGGGGCAGAACCTCTCCTGCAGGATTACTTCATGTCTAGTGTTTTTAGTCTCTTGTCTTTCTGAGACAAAAAAAAGATCAGCAATTGTACGCAGGGTTCTTATAAGAAAAAAAATATTTGGCTGGTCAAATTTATCCATGGTTATAAGCCAATGAAGAGCTCTTTCATAAAAAAAACCAAAACAAACAATCATCACCCAACTAGCAAACAACATCCTTAACCCCCCAAAAAACAACAAAACTCCCAAACCAAACAAAAACACCCAACAACAACAACAAAAAATCAGATATATTTTGGTTCAAACCTGTGAATTAATGTGAGAAAATTTTCCATTACTAGTTTGAGTTGTTCATTTACACCTCACAATATACTTCATATAGAAGTGCAAAACAAAAGACTCCATTTTTTTCTCTGAGACCACTCTTCCTGTTGATTTCCTCCTTTCTAGTACCACTTATTTCAAAATTCCTAAGGTGCAAATTAAAGAGTGGCAGAATATTTTGCTCATAGGTGTGGTTTGCAAGTCGATTCTCAATTCCTATATGGGGAGATTTTAAGATAAATACCTTAGAAACCATGACTGGAAAAGGAGAAATTTCTAGGTGTTGGATTGAAGTGTGTTTTATGTAATCATTGCTATTAAGAATACTGTCCATTTACATCTTGTTAGTTTTTTGCTGGAGAGTGTTAGAACCTGGTGTTCATTGCTGTCATTTTTTTTCTGCACACTGCCTTGTGAGCAGCTGGGTCACTGTCATTAGTGCACTTTCTATGACATTT
>NW_020897734.1:6172980-6282094 GCF_003984885.1 Neopelma chrysocephalum
TTTTGGGGTTTTTAATGGCTTTTAGGATTCCCTTGATGCTGTAAACTCAAGCCTCTTAGCTAAGTAGGAAGACTTCTGGCTGGCTTTCTTGTGGGCTGTTGTGTTACCATGAGATGGAAACAGAATCCTGTTAATCACTTTCCCTAATATGAGTAAATACAGTGTTTTACATCATAGGATTTAATCTCCATGAAAACAGGACTCAGAGGACTACACAAGAGCTCCTTTAGCAGGAATGATGTTGATGGAACATTAGGTCTGCTGAGCTCAAGAGGTTTAAGCTGGACAAGGATTTATCACCTGGTGATTTGGTAACCTCCAATCCTTTTCCAGTTTATGTAGTGGCTTTAATCCCTGGTTGTGCTCTGGGCCATGGTAAGGCACTGAACAGCACTAGAGCAATGTTTGTATTCAACTTGAAGTCTTTGGCCCCCGTGTATTTCCTTCCCTCAGTGTAGTCCAACATCTCTGCTTGGGGCTATTTCCCTCTGATGTAGAGGATTATTCTGGTCAATGCTTTGTGGAGAAGTGTTTTCCATAGCTAACTCCAATATTTCTTTAATTTTATTATAAATACAGTCGACTTACTTTCAAAACTCAGTGTCAAAGCACATTTTCTGTTGGAAGTCCTGCTGTTGCCTCTCCTATTTAGCAACTTAAACAGAATAAGTAACAGGCGTGTTTTTTATTACGCCAGTCCCATTCTTTCATTCTGATTTTGTTGTTGTTATTAGTGTTTAAATAAATAGTTGGTATCTTGTCTTTGCACTAAAAGCATTGTGAAAGTGAATTATGTAGCTTCTAGAAACAAAGGAGGAAACAAAAGGGGAAGGCGACTTAAACAGGGATGTTGAATTTTTGACTCTGCTCAACCAGCATCCATTACTGCAGATCACAAAACAGATAAAGTTTATTTCATGCATTACTTCCTGCAAAATTAAAACTATTGAGTACTAGGGATGTTTAAAATTACAAATTTCAGTATAATAAAACCTCTTTCCTTGGGAGGAAAGAGGAGGAATTCATTACAAAAAGCAGATGAAAATAGTTCTTTAACATCTCATTAGAATTCTCCCTATTCATGCTAAGTCTGAATATCTAAAGTAATTACTTTAAATGCTTCTTTCTTTTTATTTCTTTTTATTTTATTGTTACTTTATTACTGTCACTTTATTACTATTATTCATTTTTACTGTTTTTTATTACTTAAAATTACATTTACAAAGGAGTTCTCTGATTTTTTTAGGAACTAAGATTTTCTTTTACTCTCTGAGCAGAGGAAGCTGGAGATAGAAAATTAGAGAGAATGAATAAATAGATGATTAAAACAATAAATAAATTCTATGGGTTTTGTAGCTTGGATCAAAGCCAAGATTCCAGTGGTTTTTATTCATCCTTGGCTGAGCAAGCTGCAAAAGGAGAGCACATACTGAGAACAGCAGCACATACAGCAAAAGCTGTAATGCAGAAGCACAGCTAATTAGAATTCCTGATGGCTTTATCAACAGGTCTGCACAATACAATAACTAAGATTTTACTGTGAAAACATGTGACTTTGATGTTTTTGAGATGAAACTAGCTTAAATTTACCCAGTTGAAAATTATCACTTGAAATCTTTATTTCTACAGTTGGATATATAATGCATTTGCTACTACAGTGATTTTTGTAGTTACTGCAATCAAAACCAGCAGTAATTTAATTTCTCAATAAACTGTACAATATGGACATTTCTGGAGGCTGATACTCAAATGAAGCTAGGTTAGGAGAGAAATACTTTATCTTGGTAGAGCAAAAATGTGTGTATTTACTCAAAAGGTGTGTTTTGAGGTTGGAAAATGACTGTATGCAGTAGATTTGCATAAAGACAACCTGATATTTAGGTCTGGTAAATGTTCTGGGAAGATGTAGTTAATTGAGTCAGCTATTTTCAAATGAAATTGCTAATGGTGGGCAAAGTCTAGTAACAACTGAAGGTTTAGTTTGGGAGGAGGAAATTCATGGTTAGGTTTGTCATTCCACCTGTATATTATCCTGCTGAAAAGAAAGAGGGGAAAAAATGCAGTAGTTGACAGGTTGATGTGTCAGTGCCTTTATTAAAATATTCCTAACAGGTAAGGATGGGGGTCTGATTTAAACCTGCATAGCATGTTTAGAAAGCTCTGTTGTCTAATGATAATGGTGGTCTGAGGGTGAAAGAGGGATGAGATGTGGAGGGAGAAGGTGATGACTCTTAACAGGTTTATTCCCCCTCCCCCGGGAGATTTGCATGGAAGAATCTGTATTTTTTTGCTGCTGGTATTTGCTGGGCTCTCTCCTGCTTTCCCATCTTTACCAGCAGATTTAGTGAGAATACAGCTTCTATAGGTTTCCTGTTTCCAGCTGCCTTTAGAACATTGGATTTAGCTGCAGCAGGAACTGATCGGGCTGCTGTTAATGGTTGTGTTAATGGTTTTGTTTTAACAGAATTCATGTATGACAATACTGAGAACTCTGAGAGAAACTGTTTCTTTGCCTCAGTAGCTGAGGATAAACGGGGAGAGCAAATGTCCCTTGACAGCCCTTTCCAAAACAGCGATACAGCGGTGTTAGGGTTTCTGTGTGTGAAAGCAGGTTTGTAGAGAAGGAGGTAACTTTGAAGGAACATTACTTACACCACAGCATGTTTTCATCTGTGTAAGAACCCACTGGATTTTTATTTTTTTTTTAAATTATTATTACTTTGCTAATTCTGGCAGTACCTCAGATGAAGCAGGCTTAATTAGAAAAGATATTAAGAAAAGCCTTCTCCGGGGGAATCTTTTTTCCCTCAGCTGTGTTCTCCCTGTTCCGGGGGGATCATCCTGCTGCCTCTGTATCCGCCGTGTGATGCACAGGCTGCCGCAGCGGGCCCGGAGCTCTGGAGCTGCAGCACCATCTTCTGGGGAGAAGCACAGAATCTTCCTACGTCCATAGTCGATCTCTTTTTTTAATATAGTATTATTAAAATTGTAAATTATTTTTTCAGTGGGGTGTTTCACAGTGTGTGTCTAGGCTGCCTCTCCAATACAGTTTAACTACAGCAGGTATATAAATGCTGCCATCAGGAGAGAAGCTAATGAACCTATCATCTCTAGACCTTTTAAAATACTTGAGTCTTCCTCCCTAGGGTAAAATTTAACTGCACCTTTAGAATGGTTTTGTATTTAGTAATAAACTACAACTGAATTATTTTTATGTTTGCACTTCTCCCTGTTTTTATTTTCCCTAATAACATAAAATGCATCCAGCATTTTAGGACAACTGTCTCTTGAAATAAAAGTAATTAAATCCCAATGAGACTTTCCATTAAGTCGAGTTTGAGGTGCACCTAGCAGCCTATCTTTAAATGGCTTCTCTTCTTCCATATGTGCTGGGAGCAGCAGGTGTTCAGAACAGCTTCTATATGGACTTCTGGGAAACTAGGCCTAAAAATATTAAGGAAAATCATCTCCAGTATTATGGATTTCTCACTAAAAAAAAAAAGTGTCAGCGTATTTTAGTGTCAGTGTATTTTTTTCTTTCTGTTACTCCACTCATAAATTAGTGTATGGGGTTGAGGGAACTTCTACCTCATAATCATTAGAGTCAAAACTGGCAATACCCCACGGTTTTACTGTGCTCTGAGCACGTACAGTATATTTTCTGCCTGTCTAACATAGGAAAACAAAGATTTTGAAACAATGTGCTTGTAGAATATTAAACTTATGGTGATGTCAGAGCACCACCTGGAAAATTGTCTGTAGCACTATACACACAATGAAGCCAAGCCTGTGTGACTTTGTGTATGAAGTGGACGGAGGTCCAACAAGTTAATTTTGAGGAATTATGTCCTTGTGACACTTCACTGAGATTAAATGAATTTTGAGCAGCTTTGTCCAGCTTGGTTAACATAAGTAATATGTTGTATATTCAGAGAACTATGGCAGAATTCACTCTTTCCTCCTCAAGTCACAGATGGGTAAACACAGGGGAGCTGCATTAGCCGTGTTTAACAAGTGTGGCTTGGCAAAACACCTACTGCTCTTGGGAGGCTTCCTCTGCATCAAAACTAATATTCTGCTGAATTATTTTTATGTATAATCCCTCCACAAGCCTGTGTCTGGCATCATTGCTGCTGGAAATAAAACTGAAATTTTTATGGTTATCCTAGGACTTTCTACTTGTGTTAAGTTCAAAGGCAATGTGTTTTAACAACAATTGCTTCATAGTGTTCTGTTCCATAGCTCTGATTCTGGCTTACAACATAAACTTGTGTGTAATAAATTCTTCAAGCAAACAAACAAACAAGAAGAGAAAAAAGAGGACCAATGCATGTATATAAAAAAAAGAGATATCTATCTTATAGCCTCTATACATGTAACTGGGATTTTTTTGATCCTGTAGTTCTTTGAACTGTGTCTTTTTGAAGACTGCAAGTAGAAACTGTATGAAAGCAGATACTTGAGATCTCTTTGACAGATAAAAATAGCATTTAGAAAAGGTATATTTTGCTTGAAGTTGTAACAAATCCTGTTTTGCAATGAGGAAAGAAACTATTACAAGGTATTGCACAACTTTAATATCAGTCTTCCATTCTCAGTACCTCACTGCTTCTCAGTGCTTTTTCTGCCCTCTAACAAGCTTCAGCCTTTAGTGGAAAAGTTCTGAGAATATTTATTTGACTTTGAAATGCTTCCCATTTGCTTAACATAGCAAACATCAGACTCTGTATGTGTTCTTAAGTATTAATAAATGAGGTAGGCATTTTTCAAGTAAGTTTACAGTAAAATTTCAAGCACAAAATCTTTTAAATCACTCTGGAGTTCTCTCTGTCATGCAGACTTTTGGTATATTTTGCTTCTATATTACTAGAATAAGAATAATTTAGGATATTCCTGATAGTGTGCTTTCCTTAAGGCATCATTCTCGTCCATTCCAAAATTCAATGAATGCAGCACTGTTTTATGTTTGTTAAAAAGAATAGCTTTAATCAACCCATTGAGACTTTTTACATTCCTTTTGCTGCTGGTAAATTTGCATTTCACTGATAGCTTTGTTAAATATAACAGAGCTTTCTGTCAATGTTTCTTCTATAACTCTGCAGTGGGTCCTCAATATGTTGCATTTGATCTGGGCAGAATGTTACCAATCTTGAAATATTGTGATGTAAAAGATAAAGCTGCTGAACCAATTCTATATGGAGAGAATTCCCTCGATGGCTGAGCAGTATAAAAAAAAAGTTCTGAAAACTTTCTTAAGCTGAATACTTGTTGAATTTTAGAGAAATACAGATGAAGTCCTGTCACTATTGGCTCTGTCCAAAGATCAGATTTTGCAGGGGAAATATTGAGAGCCATCAGTTGGCATTACAAGCACCCCAGTATTTCCAGCCTTAGTTACTTACAGCAATAAGTAATTAGTAATGTCTGGCTGATGTAGTAAACTTACAACAGTAGCTCTTGGACAGTGTGACAGGGGTTAAGAGTTAAATATACCAGCACAGTGCTCAGTGAGAAATAATTCCCTCAAATTATTGTTTCCTTAGAACAAATAAAAATCATGGAGGGTTGTTGTTTTTTAAGACTCTAAATTCCCATAGTATGATGCATACTAGATGCCTAGATGATTCTGTTAGGGATCATCAAACAAAAATCAAAATAACTTATTTAAATGGCCTACTTAATGATTTATGCTCTAGATTCATTGTATGAAAAGCTAAGTTCTTATTAAATATTTTGATTTATTTGTAAGTAGATAGTATATTTCTAACTAATGTGCAGCATGAACAAATATCAGACAAAAAATACTCTATAGAATGACAGTTCTTACATGGAATATATTATACATATGTTCCACAAAGACAGCTTTTTAGCTGCAGTCAAAACAGTTCTACAACAGGAAAAAAACAGCAAAACCCACACAACCAAACAAAAACACAAACAAAAAACCAAAGCAACAAACAAAAAGCAACAAAACCTCTCCCAAAATTAATTCCATTCATCACATGGTGGTTTCAATCAAAGAGATTTTGAAGCGTTACTTAAAATGTGGTGATCTCTTTGCTAACATTTTTATTTCCTTCAGAACATTCAACAAGACTAAGGAATGTCCGTTACCCTGTGGTTTCAGAGTGAAGTAGGGATTTCAAATACTTACAGCCTTGAATAATTGAAGACAGAGTGGTTTTATCGGATTTTTTTACGAACTTGAATCTATGCCAGTGGTTGTTCAGAAAATAAATCCAAGCTCTCTGAAGTACTTGTGAAAAATTTCCCAGAGGTTCCTGTTATAATGTTAATATAGATAAAGATGTCAAACATCTAGAAGGTCCAAAAAGAACCAAATCATCCTGTCTTTACTCTTTGTGTGTAGGTACAGGTGATGTCCACGTTTTCTTATGATAATATTTCTGACACATGAAGTGTTAACTAATGTTTTAAGTACTGGAGAGTTTTGGCAGTATCTGTTTGTCATGTTTGGGTTTTAGGCTTTCAGCCTTATTCATATGGCTTTAATAGGCATTTAAATAAATACTGCAGGATGATGCACTTGTACATAACCTCTGCCTAAAGAGCTGTAGCTACTACAAGCGTGCTTTCTTTCAGTACTGACAACTTAAAAATGGCACAAAACTCGGTTCATGTTTTCAATTCCGTTCTAAAAGGTTCATGTTTTTCTACTCTGACCACCAAGCTGAAATTTTAATTAGTATACAGGTATTTTCCTCCAAAGACTGACAATATGGAGCTAATGTTGTGTGCTTAAGGAGCCAAGGATACCATGAATTGCACTTCTGAGTCCTTTCTTTTTACATTAAGTACCACTTTATAAGGAAATTTACACATACCTCTGTTGGTTGTAATACTGTTTAATTTGATGATGTCTTTAAAATTTTTTCCCCCTATGAATTCTTCAGAGGTTAATTTGATTTGCCTCAGTGCTGAAAATCTGTTCCTCTCCTGCTTTCCAATATGGATAGAAATAAAGCTGTCCAGTAACACAGAGTTATGGTGTCGATTATTAGTCTTCTTCCTTTGAAGAACAAGAAAGGTTAAATTAGTTTCAGATCTTCAACTGTCAATTTTTATCTGATTCTATAATAAGTTTAAAAGTACTTTGCACAGTTTTTTTGGGAAATAGTGTTAACTTCCATGTTGTAAGCACATTCTTTCTGTTTGCATTATAAAAGCATATATAAAATCAGTGATCAGAATTGAGGGACAGTTACTGTAGATGTTTCTGTCCATCTATAAAGTTATTACTGATTCCTTGGACTAGATACAACAAAATACAGTTTCTCTTTAGGCAGTTTTCTTGAGATGGAGTATGTGACAGTGGATGAGATGCTGGAAAACCACAGATCTTTGTTGTTTTTTTGTCATTTTGGAACTTACCTACTGTTTGTGATCGTGAGGTATCAGTGCAAGAGTGAAGCACAGTGTCTTCAGAGCACATGGTCTCTGCACCAGCAACCCAATGAAATAAATGTTTGTGTTTTCCTGGGGGACATGATGGCAATCAAGGACAGAAAAATGAGACTTTGAAACATTCCTGAATCAATGCAGCCTGTCAAAAAACAAAAGTTAATACCAAATAATTACAAGTGAGCATATTGAGCAAAGCAATGCCAAATGAAATATTCCATTTTGAGAGTACCAGAACAGTGTTACTATGAAACACTTTCTGCTGTCAAATTGAGTTCTACTAAATATGTTAGTGTTCAGAGGAAAATAAGACTTACATAGGAATTTTTTGACAGCACAGAAATGGTGATCCTTATTTTTCCTTAAATTTATCATGGATGCTATTCATGATTGTCATCAGTTGAGGCTTTTCAGACTTTTAACATCCCTTTTGCAACCTTAGCATCAAACCTGGCCCACTTGTAGTGTCCTGTGATCCACTGTTCTTATTGTGTGTATGTGGGGCTCTTGTCAGGGCAGTGACTTGTGTTTAATAAAGTTAATTTAGAATTCAAGAAGATGTGAAATTACTAGTTTAGGGACAAGGCACTCATTGGATTGCTTGTGAAAGAAATAAAATATGGATGGAATTTATGCTAATTTGCTCTTTAATGGTGAGCTGAAGTGTTTCAGACCTAATGTTTGCAGTAGGAAATTTGATGGCCTGGGCTATACACAGTATATTCTCATGTAAAACCTAAAGAAAGACCCAAACTTGCCAGTTTTACATTTTTCTTTAATTGTTTGCTGTTTCAGAGTTTGAAAAGCCATGTTTGTAGGAATTTATAGTCAAAAACTAGTCCTGTAGGACAGTTGGTAGTAGCTACTGGCTTGAGAATGATTTTTAAATTAATGACATTTGTGAGAGGTATTCATGTTACCAATTTCTGGCCCCTTACGTTCTGACTTTTGGGTTCCTTAGAACTGATTAAATGGAAATAGGATTCCTATTTTACAGTCTGTCAGTAAGTCCATCATATTTTTAGAGGAAGATACAGTTTCCAAGAGGCATTCACTGACTTAGGATTATACTGATTTTTCTTAGCTGGTAATTTCAGATACTGTATAACGAAGAAGGGAGCAAGACACCATCATTCCCAAGCCATAATATTGGAGAGGAGATGAAAAGGTATTATACTGGCTTTAAATAGATTGAATTTTTGTGTGAAGTAAGTTGGAGCTTTCCCTGCTGAATGGTTTTTCTGCAACTCATCCAGTTGCTCTTTTTCTATGCTGGAGCCAGAGCATGAGTAAAGTGACAGGACACAGTACTGGGAAAATAGGTTGTCTCGTGTTTTTTGAGAGATAAGTCTGTTATAGTGGTACCTGTCTCACTGGGCAATTTATTTCTAAACCCAACAGTGTTTGTAGAATGAGTAATGATGTTGTGTTGAAAAATGGAAAGTCTTGATTTTAGACTCATTGTAACGAGAAAAGAAAGTAATAATGACAAAATGGTCAATGCACTTACATTTATACTCATAGTTTTAAATGAGAGAGAGCACGTCAGAATAGAAAAATTGAAAACATAGTATTTGATTGTAGCCCTATAGTTACAATAATGGCAGGCATGCTTTACTTTGACATTTATAAACACCATTAGGTTAAATATCTTGAGTGGGTTGTCACCTTAGCTATGAAGGAGAAATTAAATTGGGTTGATCAAATAGCTGACTCTGTGGCTCAGTGATTAACTTATACTTGTGAGGAAGCATTTAAATTTCATTTTAGAATCAAGCTGTGGGTTGTCTTTTTTTTCCTACATTGTTTTGAATAATGATGGTCAATAAATACAAGTTTGGATTTGGTGTATCTAAGTCAGAATCTCCACAATGAGTTGAGCTATAATTGGTGACCACTTTAAAGGGAAATGACAGTTTGCTGCACAGGGCAGAATGGTTGCCTGTGGTATAAAATAAGGATCAAGCTTGAATGAGGAACATGTGGTACCATTAGCACTGTTAGGCATTTGATCCTGTGTGTCTGAACAGTTCTCTTTGGTATTTAATTAAATCTTTTAGTGTGTTTTATTATATGTTTAATGCTGATGTCACTGATGACTATGAAGATTATTATTTTCCTTTTATCACTTAGCAATTGAGTTTTGTGTGTAATTTACTGCTCCACCTTTTATTATATAAAATAGATCAAGGGAAGTTTCCATTAATCTTGCTCTTTTAGCTATAGTTGACTTTTTACAGAGTGAATAGCCAAAAGTGGAGGTAGGCTATTAAAAAGAACAGTGACAAAGAGCATTTAATTTGCTCAATAGCTTGCTTGTAAAATGTATGTGGAATGGTGATGAGATCAGTTCTCTATTACAAGTTTAACACTGAAAAATTTGTCAAATATTTAATTACAGTGTGACTGGTAATATACATAATTTTGATTCTGCTATTTCATTTGCTATTTCCTGTATCTTCACAGCTGCTATTTAATAAATAGCAGTAGCTTGGTCTTGTTTATTAAGAGGTGATGTCCTATTTGGATGCCATCAAAACTGAAGAGTAACTTTATCCATTCTTTTAATGACTTAGAGCTAAAAACCTAAACCAGATATGCCTGCCCAGTAGAGTAATGGTTTTTAAAGCCTCTTTGCCCAGTGCAGAGGAATCTTAAGTCTGTAGGGTTAATATTAATTACCAACTTTGAAGCTTTCTACAGTCATAAATGTCTGCTTTCTCCTTTCCCATCATATTTAATGAACTATTTAAACAATGTTTCTAAGCTGATTTATTTGCTTGCCTTGTTCAAAGAGCATTTGCTCTACATTTGAAACCTAATATACAATTTCATGGTTTCTTGGTAAGCAATATCTAGTTAAATAAGTTTGAAACATAATTTATGTTTATGTGTTCAATTAAGAAAATGTATATTTAGCTTATATTAATGCTATATCTCCCGCTTCCCATACTTTGAAATAGTCTCAGCTGCAGCTGGTGGTTTCCCCCCAGGCATAAGTAAAATTTAGGCAGAAATATTTATATACATATATTCAGTATATAATATATGCTATTATATTGCCAAAACTCAGAAAATGAAGGTTAATGGTTTGAAAGGAAGCCTCAATCAAAGACAGAAATTTTAAGCTTGAGGTCTATTAACTTCCAGGAGTGATCATCACCTTCCTCTGAGCCCCTTGAGCCAGTTTGCTTCCCTTTCCCTGTTGCTTTATGAGGTTTTTGGGTTGAATACATAAACTGAAGCACATTAATTCTGTCTGTTGCTTTCAATATGACTTCATAGGAAGCTAATGCCTTTTGAGTTTGTCTTTCCTTTATCAAGTGAACTGTATCACACTAGACAAAAATTCATTTTATTTAAATAATTGTCAGTCACAATTTATTTATTTTTCTTTTTTTATCCAAGTAATGCATTGGAAATATTAATGGATTTTTCTACTAGTTGGATTAGTATTTTTATTATTGCTGTGGAAAAATATATGTAAATAATGTTAAGGTGCAATGTGGGGATTTTGTGAAGGAATCAGAGATCAGTCTGAAAACTGAAAGCATTTCTTTAATTGATTTTTAAAGTCACCCCCAAAGTATTGTTTGAGGGTGTGATCAGGGCTAACTTGAGTTATATGTTCAAAATATTTGAGCAGGTTCCAGAGAGCTGGAAGTTCTTTGGTGACTCATAGTGAGTTAGAGTAAAAAGTGTTTTTCTTGTTGATAGGAAGAAAGAAATGGTAGCAGATGACCCAGATGACCACATCCCAGGTAACTTTTTGAGTACATGATACTGTAGTGATGATTGGCTCTCCAAGTGATGGAAGCAACAGTAAAGAATAACAGATCTCTTGAAGGATTCAGTTTTAAGTGGAGGTGGTACTTTTGACACGTAGCCAGGGACTGATCAAGTGCCTGGACAGCAGCTGAAGAGTGAGATATAACACCTATGAGATGTTTAATTCCTCTGTCTGGATATGTTGTTTCTTGAGGGATGATACCTTTTGCTAAGATTCCACTTTCCTAAAGTACCGTTTTTGTTCTGCTGCTTTAATACAGATATTCAAGGTAATGAAGAATTACTCTAATTTTTTGTGAATGCAGAAGCCACTGACTTCTATTGGAAGCTCTGAAGAGTGGGTGGGGGAAAAACCCATTACAGATCCATAGTGTAATTCTGATGGTTTCCCATTGCCCTCTAAGTAAGAGGACAAGGAAATACTGGTCCCTATATTTTCCTTATTATAAATCCATGTGCAGATGGAAGCAATTACATATAGAATTCTTTTAGGTACCCCTCAAAAATAGTTAATGTTTGTGGAATCTCTGAGGGGAAGAGACACCCTGAACTCAAATAAAGGATTTAGCAGGAGACTTTAATTCTGATGTATGAATGTTTTATGCAGACTGTGTGCACACCATGCTAGCTGCTCACTTACATTGAAAAGTCTATAAAAATCAAGGTTCCTTAACTCAGTGTGGGACCAGCAGGAGACCTAAAGAAGGAATAAGAAAGTGAAGCATGAATTCACTGGAACAGCCTGAATTAATTGATTTTTCTGTAGAAGCAAATCTGTTCCTGTCTCCAAAAGAGAAGAAAGCTGTTTAAAGACCTTAAAATAAAGTGATCTCTAGAATGGATAGTAAATTCACAGGAGAAGAGTCTAATAAATAAAATCTTATACAAATCTAACATCAGGCAAAAATTACTGATCTCAGTCGACTACCTACCTTTGACCTAAAAAAGACTAAAGCAGTGTTTACACACTTCCCCAACAGTTCTTATTGCTGATTACAACTGCATTGACCAATTGTAGTGCTCATTATGTCCAGAATATAAATCTTGATCAGCATCTTAACTTACCAATTTATTATTTTTCTAGCTGAGGTACATTATCCTAATCACATGTTGCAAATCTCCTGTTTCAAGCTTGTTTGCAGGAGGGAAGAAATTCCAGACCATCCATCTCTCTTTAGCAACTAACTTTAACTCTCCATCAACATGAGGCTTACACAAGTGGGAAATTACTTCCTCAAAGCAGTTGAGTTACAGTTTTTTCTTAGTATATTAGGATCTTGCAGTTTGTTACTGATCCAGCTCATGGATTATTCTAATAGATTTGTGGTTTTTTATTGAAGAATAGGAAGTGTAGTCACAAGTGGTGTACAATTTTTAGGTGGCTGTGAAGAGAGGAAAAAAAAGTGTTAAAAATTGAGTTAAACAAATGATACACAATTTTTACTGAAAGCAAGGCGCAAGCTCTTGAAATGGAAATATTTAGGATTAACCTGATCAGTCCTAATAAAATGTTTTATGAGATAGAGTAATTTATTTTTTTTATATTATCTAGGTGTTAGTAATAGGATGCATTATAATATTATGGGAGTTGATGTGATGTAAGGATGTGGCTAAACAGGGTACAGCCAATATATGTAAATGCAGTCAATGCATAGCTGTATGTGGGATCCGACTGTAATCTTGCTGTTTATTAAGCAGCTACTCAGTTCTGTTTTGGTTTTTTTTTCCAAAATATTTTATAGTCCTTCATTTTATAATTGTAGGCATTATATTATACCTCTTGTGAAACTGTTGTTCACAATCCTTTCCTTGTGAAAGGAAAAATTAGATATTTTGGAAAAGTTTACTTTCCTTCACAGAATGTTTTAATAGTGTTAAAACACATTACTAGTTTTTGATTTATAAAGCTGTAAAATGATTAAAGTCTTTTATTCACAAAGATTTAAATGGCTTAGGACTTACTTTTAAGACTAGATTACATGGCACCCCATTGAGATAGCTGGGAAATGGAATTATAGGCTTGCAGGATTCTGAATCTGGAAAGAAGTTGTGTCTAATGTTTGTCTTGGCCCAGATGAGGGATGATGGAGATAGGAAAGTAGTGCTCCCTCCTGGAGGGATTTGATTTGGGGTTAGCAGGCATCAGCTGTTGCACCCTTGGACACAGCTCAGCAGTTATGGCAAAAAGACCTTTGCTGGCCTAAAATACATTCCTGTAAAATATAAAATGCATTGTACTGGGAGAGGGATGTGATAAGGGAACCACTCCTGCATGGGCCAGCCTTGAAATTTCTTTCTGCTGATTAACCTGCAAGGCTGGGGCAGCTCCCAGCTGTGGTGTGTGGGCAGTGCCATCCTCGGGGGGGCTGTCCAAGGCTGTCAGCACAATCAGAGGCATTATGTGAGGAGTCAGTGATGGGTCAGGCAAATTATGAAATCTAAAGAAAATTGAAGCTGTGGAGGGACAGTGGAAACCTTATTGAAGCTACTGAGATTCCTGTTATTGCTCACATGGAATAGAGATTATGCTGCAGGTCGTGTTTTAAACTGGGACTGTAATTACTGATATTTTTACAGACTTGATGAACAATAAGAACCACACACAGCAGCCTCTGGAAAAACTCTCTGGGGTACATTGTCTCAGGAAGACTTTTATAAAGGGTCCTTTTGAACACAGAAATCCAAGAGATGCAGAAGAATGCTTTTAAATATTTTATTTTAAGTTAGAATTGGGGTTGAATATCTTCATGAAATATCTTGATCAATTCTGACCCCTCTCCTCCAATGCCAACTCTTGGTCTTCAGCAGGACTTGCTGCTTATGTGATGTCAGCAAATTTCTGTTTAAAACCATCAGAGTGCTGCAGGTGGATGTGGTAAAAACAGGGAGTGGATATATTAAATTAGGTACCTCTTTGCCTCTGAAATAGTCCAAAGTGATGTACAGGATGTGTCTTCTGGATGTTACATAAATAAACTTTCAAAAGGGATAAGTGAGGCAGTTATGAGAAGCAGGATGATCTTACAAGGATTACTGTCTTGTTCACTGTGTCTGGTTTGAGATTAGTCCCGCTGGACTCTCTTAGATGCCTCTGGGTGCTGCTGTTATCCTTATTATGGGTAATCAGCGGGAAATTTACACTGTAAGCAGACTTCATTAGATTTACAATTTCAGACTCTATGTTATAAAGAAAGCCAGCTGTCTTTCCAAGGAGAAGAGACGAAGAATTACTGTAAAGTTTGTTGCATAGGATCAGATTATAAGAATCTGATGCTGTGATACAAAATAAATTGAAGGAATGCCACAGATTTAGGATTAGGGAAAGTAGCACTATGGGGAGCAGGGACACTTATCCAAAAAAAACCAAAACCAAAAAAAACCCCAAAAACCCAAACTATAAACCCACTCAAAAATCAACCCAGGCTCCAAACTTGATAGCTTAGGTACTCCCCAAAAGATTTGGATGGTAGTCTTTTTCATCCCATGTAATCAAGGAAATGTCCTCTAAGTAACACTTTCAGTATCAGCTGTGTTATTTCTCAATTCGATACTTTCAAAATTACGTTGAATACATTACAGAAAATAAATATATTTTATCAATATTATTATAGAAATTATGGAATAAAATGTTACTGCAGTAAGGCAGAAATAAACCCAAACCAGTCCTGTCTTGAATATAGCTGAAGTATGGTTAAATCCCAGTAAGGAATCAGAGCTTGTACTGCTGAGTTTTCTTTGAGTGTACCCACTGAGAACGTTCTGTTACCTGGAACATAATCAGGTTTTTTTTCTCTCTGTTCTTAATACTCTATCTAGACTAAGTATAGCACTTCAATAAAGGCTGCATAGCTATAATGAACACTTCTTGATTTCTCCTCTGAAAAGCTTGGGTTTTGTCATCATTATTAACTTAATGCCCATTATGATTGTAATTATGGCCACAGTCCCCAAGTACTTCATCTTTGCTGAAGGTCTTTATTAAAACTTTGCTATTGCTTTGATAGAGTACACAAATTGTGCTCAGGATTTCACAGACATAAGCCTAAAAATAATTCAGAAACCTTTAATCAAAGTACTCTTGAACTTATATAAAACAGTGTCCTATTTTTGTTCTTAGCTGTGGTTAGCTCTCTGTACTGTGAAATAAGGACTAAATAGGAGCTTTTCAGGTTTAATGATGGAAAATTCATCTTGAGAAAAAACATCATGGTACCATTATCAGGATGGGTTAAAAATTGTTGGTTGATGAAAGTAGCATACTCCTACGATTTTTCAAAACAATTTTTTTTTTTCAAAAATCAGTATCACTACATCTGGAATGTGTTTCTGAAAGCTGTGTGTTCAAAATTTTTAATAATGTTTTCCAATACCAACTCCCAGATATTTACAAGTAAAAAGTCACTTTTGGAGATGTTCTTCTCTTCCAGCCAAAAACATTTAAGAGGGATAAGAGGCTCTTGGGTGGTTTTGAAAGTCAGGACATTTAAAAATGATTTTGGGTTCTTTGTTTTCATGATAAAAATAATTCAAAATTCAAGACTACTGTTTTTATGTGATACTGGATTGTAGGCGACAAACCAAAAGTCAGTTGTCAGGGTCCATGAAAATGCAAGTTAACTGAGAAGAGGAACATGTATGAGGTTATTCAAAGGAGGAACAAACTGTTAATGCATCTTCTGGAGTCAGTTTTCTGTTCAGGTAGGGAAATCAGCTTCCCCCCAGCTTTAGGACCTGGCCTTTCAATCCATGTCCTTCACTGCCTAATTTATATAAACATACTACTGCTGCTGCTGTTTATTATGCTTGTGACATGGTTAATGTGGAAAACAGAAGGCAGGTGAATGTGCAGCCAATTAACCTTTAGATGGAGCTGTTTCTCCTTGGATGATGTGAGGGTTGCAAATAGTGAACCTAATAAGTTAAGTAAGAATGAACTGATTTGTGCTGCAGTTCAGTAAAAGATGTTATTACATTATAAATGATTGTTTATCATTGCCAAAGATAGCAAAGTGTATCCTGTTCATACCTGTTCAAATATCTCTTAAAAGAACTAAATATTGATAAGGAAAAGGATATCTATACTAACATTTTGGAAAATAGGGAATTATAATCTGTGTAACTCCAGTTGGAAATAGTTTTGTGATACGAAAAAAATGTGAGTGCTGCATGTAAGATAATGTCACATGGTTCGTGAGCTGAGCTTCTGAGCATTTAGATATTTCACTTGGAGATGAGGAAAAATTTGTCTTTTTGCTGTGAGTTGTAGTGTTTTGTGGGAGTGATCCTCAAAAGGGTAAAAGCTATTGTTTATTTTCTATCGTGATTAACACAGACTTCTCTCATTAACAAGGCTTTTGTGCTTTATCAGCATTAACTCCAGCATACCCAAAGCAATTCTGTTAGTTGGTCCTTGGGAAGTTATCTAATTAAATTCTAATTAAATTCACTCTTTGAATTAAGTGCCACTTCAGAAGGATGTGTTCTCTGACATGTGTAGTTCCAGGTCTCTGCCCTTCTGCAGGATAAACATGTTCAAGCGCTCTACAGATTCAGTGGTGCCAAGAGCTCATCAGCCACTCCAGAGCATGTAGTTAATCTGGCCTGCAGTTCTTTTGCTGTCAAGAAATGTGGATTTGGCAATGGGCTCTATTAATTGTTCTGGCAGCACTAGCAGCCTGATTCTGCCTTTTTGGTACCCCTCTGAGTTAGGGGTGAATCCATGATTTGATGAGAGAGCAGTCCTCCCACAGGGAATAAGTGTCTGGAGTTGACCTGTTGGCAAATGAACAGTATATTTAGCCCAGGGACATCTCCCTTTTTTCTCATGCAGCTTGAATTGTTAAGAACAGATCTGGCCTGCTGGGAACATTGGTCCATACAGGCCAATATTTGATCTCTAACAGTGTCATTTTAGACCCATGCTGTTCAGGGCATTTGTGTGAGCCCTGTCACTTTTGGTGAGCCTTTCTCCTCGTGGTTCTCCTGTGTCCACACCTGATGTATCGAGGTGTTAAGATACATCTCTATCCATTCACTTTCCTGTGTGTTTTGGCGGTGCAGAATTATACAAATCACAGTTCTGTATTCAGATGGATATGTTACTTTCACGATTTTGAAAATATTGTGTATCCCCTTCAGCCTTTGCCTTTCCAGATATAGAAGAGATCTAGCCTTTCCACCATCCCTTGCAAAAGCAACTGTGTTCCACTTCCTTGGATCACTTCAGTTGCCCATGTCTCCCACCACTGTATCCTGTTGAGGTAGAAGCCCAAATTGCACCCTGTACTCATGCCGTGGAGTAACTTGATAACCACATTTTTGCCATTACTTGTAGTCAATATGCCTTGCAATGACCTGCCAGTGCAGGTTCCTGGGACTTTTCAGGGCTTGGTCTTTGCCTGAGCCTCTTTTGAAATGTTCTCAACAGCTCTCTAGAGGGCAAGTGACCTGGTGTACATTTGAGATGAGCATTCCTGGGAAAGTCTTGAGACTGGATACTCGCTGCCTGGCAGCCCATAGTCCTCAATGGCAGATGGGAAGTTATTGTGTCATTGCAAAACAAATAAACCAACCCAATCCCAATAACCCCAAACAAACAAAAAACCTAACCTAAACCACCTATAGGAAATGCACTAATACGTGATCCAGTTGTTTTCACTTTTAATCTTTGAGATAGCATTATTCTTAAATGAAGACAGTGTAACCTCAAAGCAGTAAGAAACTTGCAGTCACTGGACCAGGGACAGGCACTGTGGGATGCAGTAAAACATTTTTAATGATTTAAATTAACAATTTAAAATATAAATTATATTACTTAAAATTTAAAGGTGTTTTAAAATTATTGGTTTTCAGGTCACTGATTTTTTTTTTTTTCCAGCCTTGCTAAAGATTGTTTCTGGGAACAGCACACAGTGCATTAATAAATGACTGTGACACACTCTTACAGAGAGCTTTGCTGCTTAGTGCTGGTTCCTGCCCCAACTCTGTCTGGCCAGTGCAGGTGAAAAAGGCCTATTCTGTAGCCCTTAGGACACAGCAGAAAATAGGCTACATAAGTGAAATATTTATTAAGGTACCCAACAGTCTGACTTTACAAGCGTGTTGATTACAGAATCCCAGGATCCAATAGGTTGGAAAAGACCTAATATTGCCCATCTGTAGACCTAAAAACAGGAAGCACTCTTCTGTTTCATGGTAAAAAGTATGAAGTGTAAGAGAGAAAAACAAATATAGAGTAGCTATGAAATTGGCTTGAATCTCTCAAAAAACACTCTATGGCATGACTTTAATGCTTGAATACTAAATAACAGTTTTTTAGTGTTTGAATAATGAAAAGCAGATCTGTAGTACTGTGCTCTATATATTACTGGCTTTGCAATAGTGAAAAAGGCTGGTCTATGGTGCTCACAGAGGTGAGAGAATCCAGAGCAGCCTAATAGAAAATATATGATGAAGAAACAGAAATTACAGGCAAATTAGAGACATCAGATTCATTCACTAATACCAGTATAATAAATGTCATTCTTTAATAGGAATTAAAAATCTTCAACTGTCTTGCTCCTCAAGAGTTTGATATTATCAGGCAAGAATATTGCCCTATACCAACAATACAGAGCAGTTGTGTCAAATTAACCTAAACCCGCCCACTGCTCTTTGGAAACCTGGATGTGGGAGATATTTCTAGCAACTCAAGATGGCTCGAGCCAGAAGACACTGACATAAATACTGTTCTCTGGTTAACTGCCAGTGTACCCTGGCATTACATATTCTTGCCAGTATGTTATCAAGTCTTTGTTTAGTACCTGTTCCTCTCTTGACTTTGTGAAGACCTCCCACAACCTAATTCAGATACTCTCTCTGGCTTCTGGTAAGATCCCTGCAGGTTGTGATAAAGCTTTATTAGTTTCATTAGACTTTCATTACGGAATAATCAGAATCATGCTAACAAATCCTCTCATTATTGCTGTATAGATCCTGCATCACAGCTCCTTGTTTCTTATTAGTGAGTAACTGAATGTTCTGCAAGTGCAAGAGGTAAATAAATCATTGCTGGGCAAAGGCCTCTCAGACTTCCATTTATTTCCAGACAATCCTGAAACTCTTCCTCAAGCCTTTACTCATATTTATCTTCCATGAATGAAATAATTGAGTGGCTATTTCACCTGTTTAGCAGCATCTTGGAAGGCACCCAGTAACTGTTTGGAACAGGGTGTGCTGGGAAGCAATGCTGCCCTATAAAGCCCAACCTGGGAGTAATAGGCAGAACTTTACTTCTCTCTTAAATTTGTCTTTGTGTGTACTATGAAGAGAATATCCAAGATCTTCTCTAACAGAGGCATCTTATATAGATTTTTCTTATTCTACACCTACGCAGTGTTGTAATTAAAGAAATTACAGGGTGACAGGATGACTTCTAACCTTCTAAAATAATTTGCCTTTTGATACAATAGCAATTTAAAACCACTTTAGAGCTGTGATCATTTGGAGAAAAAACACAGAATCAGGCTGAGACTTGTGATACAAAGGCAAGCTAAGTTTCAGTTAAAAGCACTCTAACTTATTTTTCCCTTTTTTTAAAATACAAATGTGATTTAAGCAACAACATTTTTTCTATACTGCTCTGTGTGATGCATAAACATGCACATTGTGCTAACTACTGTGAAATTAATCACATTTTGTACTGCACTTACACAACCTTGTTCTCTAATCAGCATTCCTGCAGACTCCTTCTAATGTTGGATCGTTTTTAGTAGGCTTTTAGAAAATATTTATGATTCTAGAGATGTTTCTCTGCTAATTTATTACTTTGAATTGATTGCTGAATGTGAACATGGATTCAGCCTTATGCTTGTGCTCCAATTCTGGTTGCTAGTGCTGAAACATTGACCTGAACAGTAGCAAGTTATCATAGAATGATAGAACACCAGGTTGAAAGGGGACCTCAGGGATCATCTAGTCCAACCTTTCTTGGAAAAAACATGGTCTAGACAAGATAGGCCAAACATCCTGTCCCACTGAATCTTGAGTATCCACTGTTGGGGAATCCATTACTATTCTGGGGAGTTTATTCAGTGGCTGATTGTTCTCCTTGTGGAAAATTTTCCTTTTGTGTCCACTTACAATCTCCCCAGGAGTAACTTTTACCCATTACCCTTCTTTTCTATGTGAAGGAATCCCCATCCTCTCTGTAGCAACTCTTTATATACTGGAACATGGTCTTTTCTCAAGGCTGAGCAAACCCAGTTCTGTGTCTGTCCTCACATGGCAGGTTTTCCTCGATGTGATGCACTGCTACATCCCTACATTAACAAAACATAAGATTAAAGAGTCTATGTCAATAGTAATTTTTACCTGTTCTGAGAAAGACCTGAGCTGCTCAGGAGTGCTGAACACAAACTCCTGTTCTCCTGCTCAGTGGTGCTGACAGGTCACACTGCTTTTATCTGATCTTATAAGCAGTAGTGTAGTTTTTTTGTTTCTGTGTAAAAAAACAACCAAAAGAACCCAACATCAACCCCCTTAATTTTGAGAGTATGTAGGTGTTTCTAATTAGTTGATACAATTTTGCTTATGGTACTTAAGAAACCGTGAGCAGAATTCTGCTCTTTATGCTCAAGGTCATATTTTAGAAGGATATTCCTGTTTAGGGGGAGTGGGAGTTGGTAAGGATATTTTATTTTTTATTAATTTAAATTTCTGGAGTGTTATCAAGGTTGTTTGTAGCTGTTATCTATTCCATCCTAGTCATTGTGATACACAGATAATTTAATGTGCATATGTTGCTCTGTTTGCCTGCCATTACTGTCCTGATATTCTGTTACAAAGCAGCTCAAACTCTACTCTCTGCCACTTCAGTTTGCCTTTTTGCTTTTGGCAATCAAGAAACACTGTTTATTGTGTTTTAGCACTCGTGTGGTTGAACCTATTTGAGAAAGGATGTGTGATTCTGTTTGTTGAAAAGGTTTGATTGGCTGTTGCCTCCAGAGATTTCATTATTAAGATTTCTGCAATGTTTTTCATCTGTGAGACATTATAGTTGAATGTCAGTCAAACCTGCTGCATACAAAGTTCAGGGATCAAACCAGTTTACTTCAGAAGACAGCCTGATGCACTCCAATATATGTTGTCACTTATTCTGGATCTTTTGTGCAGGGATAAAATGGCTGGGGGCTTTTTGTCACTACCAATAAGACATTAATCTCAATTTCTGGACCCCTGTTGAGATGATACAGTTGCAAGGTTCTTATACCAAAACTTCTGTTAAGGATTGTACCTTATTTCTCTTAAATGTCCTTCCTAGAGTGGTGTACTTGTATATTTATAAATCCTTGTGTGTGGTTACATTAATAGTTTAATCCTCCTGTGATTCAGAATCAAATTCTATTTCTCTCATGGGAAATAAAAGCTTTAACTGACTGACTGTGGTCTGTTCAGTTTATGATAAATTTTTGAATTGTCAGATCATGTTGAAAGGCACGTATTCTATTTCATGATCACATGTGTATTTTAAAACTGGGGAGCAAGTTGGAGATGCAGAGTTGTTTCATATTATAAACAGATTTTTGCTCAGTATCTTCAGAAGGAAGCTACTTTACACAAAAAAATAAATAAAAAGAAATTATAGAACCCTGCAAAGTGGTTACTTTTTTAATGAATTAAGAGCTATTTGTCTTCATTTCTAGTTTTAATGTTTTAGTTTTATTTACGTGATGTATCATCTACCCTTTTCCACTCTAATTAAATTTTTTTAGTAGCATAAATATTTAGGAAGTTAGAAGGCTGGGCAAACAAACCTACTGAACTATATTACTCTAGAATTTTATATATTCTACTTTCTTGAACAAAAGAGGTGAAGTAACAAAGGTGGGCAGGGGAACTCCTTAGTTTGCACCGAGGCCTCTGAAGGGCTCAGGGCAGTACCTCTCAAGTACCCTCAGTGTTGAACTGTTTTAGTCAGGTAAAACTGACTGCTGTGGTAAGAGTATGAAAAAGCTCCCAGAACTGAAATCTAGTAAATAGATTAATCTTCCTGGCTTTTCAAGCACCACAAACTTACACACCCATGTTCTCCAGGCTCTTACCTTTTTGCTGCGATGGCTTCGGTCTAAAAACAGTGTTGGTCATAGAAACATATTTACAATTCCACATACTTTTCTACTTATATCCAGTAAATTCAGGATTTATGGCTTAATTTTCTGCAGGATGCAGGAAGAGAAGGTAAAAGACTTTTGAGAAAAGAAATGAAGATAAAATAGGGAGACTTCAGCCTGAAAAGAATTCTCCCTTCCTTTCTGGCCTGCAGTTTGATTTCTTAGAAAGTAAAAGCACATCCTAAAATGTGTCATTTATTGGTGATTCCATCACTCTTTATTGTTCCTTCTGAAAACTTGGGTAGAAAGAACCAAAAAAAAAGAAATTAACTTCCTGAGTGTTAAAACTGGTCATTGACCAGTTATATTAATCAGCCATTTTATCTGATGAATATATATGATGGCTGGGAAAGAGATATTATGTTAATTGCCGGGAAATAAAGAAGCTGGTCTGTGTACTGAAAGCACCTTGTTGATAGGCAGTGATCAAGTTTCAGTTTGATTATTACATTTGTTACGGTTTGAGTACCTTGAAAGGAAGGCCCAGGATCACTTAGATGATACTGCATAAGCTGAGGCAGGGTTTAGATAATGACATTAGTAAACCTTTTACATTAAGTGCTAATATCAGCTGACCTTTCTTGAGATTTTATTGTTTCCTGGAAAAATTATTTTTTAGTGTGTCCCTTGCTGCCCAGAGAGTAGCTCTTCTTCCACACTTCACCACGTGTGGCTGCAGTGATCCATCTGACTGTAGAAGTACACACTGCTAGCAAACTAAACAATTTTTGCAGGCTGTCAGTGTTAATAATTTGTTCCATTTTGTCATAAGAATAAATCTGACTTCAATGAATTTTGTGAAAAGCTAAGTACAGCACAGGGGATGGAATATTTGGGCCCAGGTAATGATACAGTGCTTTTCTCTGAAAAAGATTATTTCCGTGGAAGATGATGTACCTATTTTAGTGAATTTGTATAATCTTTTTTCGAACTATTTCACGTTTTTGAAGTTTCTGAAATTTTTTTTGCTTTTATGAAGGGATACATGCATACTGTGAGAAATCTAATTTTCTGGGAAAAATAAGATCATAATGGAGGTGTGGTGTATTCCTTCCTGAAGTGTTGCTTATTTTGAGCTGTGTGTTTTTTTACCCAGCTGTATTTGTTTTAAATTCCATTGAAAAGTTTTGAGGGAAAAAAAAATTAATTCTCCTTTCTGTCAATTGAACAGTGACTCAGTCCTTTAGAAACTAATGCTTCAGTAACATTTTAATTGTTTTGAAATTCTTGTTTAAATTGAGATTCAGGTAGGGAAAACTTTTTCTCACAACAGAAAGAAATATTTTTCATCTTTGGATATGTTGCCTCACAGTTTTTGCTGAGTTTCCTGTGTAATCTTTCACTCCTCCTTTATAGGAGACCCATGCAAAGTGCTTAGGGTGGTTTGCCAAGTGCTTGTGAAGTTTTGTTCATTACATTTAAATAATGGTTTTCCTTTTAATACAATGAAACTGTCCCTGTTAGGAGAAGAAAATTTGAATTTAGAAGAGGAGACATCTCTGCCTTCCTCCTCATTTGTTTAGTCTTTAGGGGGACTGTCTCCTTCCCCCCCCTATTTTATTTCTGTTCTTTTTCTTTCCTTCTGGGGTTCAACATCAGACACATTAAGAACCCAGGCACTTCTCTGAACATCTGCCAAAGGTACTAAATTACTCTGGTGCTCACAACAGAAGATATTATGGCAGCTTTCAGAGAATCAGCTGGAGAAGAGTCTGTTGCTGCAATTTTTTCCTGTGGGATGCCAGGATGATGGAAAGTTCCATGCGACCACATAGAGCTATAAGCAGTTTGTAGTCTAATAATTACAGTGCAGAAAACTGAATGTACAAAGACATGTCATTTTACAAAGTCGAATTAAAGCCTGTACAACTGAGAGGATTTCGTTGCACCCTCTATATTTTGAACTTATGTTAAAAAGACTCATAGAATGGTGTATATTGGCCTATAAATTTTCATGTACTACTAAAGCTATGTGAGAACCAGCAGTGATTTGTTTTGATTTTTTGGTTTTGTATTGGTTAGTTTGGTTTTTTAACTGGCAAAAGACAATAAAAGTATTTGAAGAAATAAATGGTTCTGATTTCAAACCTTTCTACACAATGCATCAGAAATTGCTTACTTTATTGTTTCTGTCTGAACCTTTTCTAGTTCCATCTTTGTTTAATTTCAGTTTCTGTGACAGACCATTAGTAACACATTCTCAAGTAGAGAATCACTTGTAACATTTAAGGCCACGTTGTGTGAGTTGGTCTATGAGATAAGCCTCTTTCTCTTCTGATATGTCCAAGATTTTCCAAAGAACTCTTACTTGGGGTAATAATCACTTCTGTGTGGAGGACATGTAGAAAAACTTAGGTAGCTTTGGATTCGAGTTGCTAATTTGCACAGTGACCAACAGTCCATTGTATTTAAAATTATAATTTTTTTTTTTTTTTGGCTGGGGAGGAGAGAGGATTTGTAGAACCGTGTTTTACAAAAAATAAAAAAAGCAGGCCAGAGGAAAAGAAACAGTTAAAAAACCAAGTTTAAAATGAAGTATATGCCTGTGTTCATTTGGAAAGAGATACTTTTCTCAACCACATGGCAGGATTTATATCATGAAATAACCTCTAGTTGCTATTACTCAGTTCAGTTATATAGGAGAAAGTGTTAAAGGTTTCAGATAGCTTAGTTGCTTAACTTAAGACTTCTTTCACATCCCTATATAGCCTTCCTTTCATGCTGGAATGCATGGTACAGACTCTTGGGTGCAGTGTGTCCTTTAGCAAAAGTATTTCACAGACAATGTAGAAAATGAATAATGGCTGAAACAATTTTTTTCATTTTTTTGTACCTCAAAGCCCAAATTCTGTGTAATCTGTTTTGCTTTTTTGATCAGAACTAAAGTGTCTTCTATTTGTCTGTTCTGGGACAGAAAATAAATGATTTTTTTTTGTCATAAAGTTATAGGGGGGTTGTGTACTTTTCCAGGATTATTGTTTTTGTTGGTTTAGCCATCCATATTTAATCAATACTCCTTGTATAGATTTTCTTCTGTGTATCAAGATATACACATACATATGCACATACTTCCTTTCTGACTTTCTTGTAACTGCTTTACTGCTCAAGTGTTTGGGGATCAATTAATCTTGAATACAGATCAGTCTATGAACATTTTTCTAATAGGTCACCTCGCAAAGCTATTACTGAGTGATAGTTCCACTTTCTGCTTGCTTTATAGGCATGTATGTTAAGTATTTTGACAAATTGTGATATTATGTTAATACTTTGTGTTAAATAATCTCCAAATAATTAGGCCATACACGAGATTTATTTGATTCAGATTTTATCGTCTGGGACTCACGAGGTTATGGCTTCAGAACAACAAAACAGGTTCTCAAAGAGAAGAAAAAAGCCAAGTTCTTTGAAAATCAATGTTTTGAGTTCTCTTGAGGCTTATCCTTTGAAGTGTGCATTTAATTTACTACTTGTCTCGTGTTTAAGTTCCAGTCTGGCTCTTCTGAGTTAAGTGAGCTCAGTCTTCTGACAGCAGGAACCCGCTCACACAGTCATGGAGGCTACTGGTAGTTCAATGATATTTTTTAGGGTTTTTTTTTTCCCTCTACTTGTTCTTTTTCCTCCATATCTTTCATTTCAGGCTAAGAAAAAATGCATTTTCTGTCAAAGCTTTTAACATTTTCAGAAATGTGTTATTTTGATCATTTCATACTTTTTTTGAGGGTAGATGCTGAACATACAATATTCAGTATCCAGCACAGGACACTGTACTACCTCTCAAGACAAATATGCACATTCTCTTGCAAGGATAATTGGGAGGAGTTTTAAGCCATTTAAAAAAAAAAAGCTGTAGTATGCATCAGCTGCAAAAAGCCATAGAGAAGGTAGATGCCTTTGGACTTTATTATTGTTTTAATTTCCATTTACTTTGTCTTCTACTTAATATCAATTGAGTCTTACGTCTCTTTTACCCTGCATCTGTCATCTGTGTTTTATGGCAGAAATGGAATGTAGCTCTTTTAATCAAAGTGGACCAGGTTATTTTGATGGGGACCTCTTAATAAAGTTGCAATTTTAGGGATGATCAAGTAGCATAATAGAAATATTCATATATCCATGAAGCCTACAGTAATTATTTCAACCTTTAATGTAAAGTTACTAAATCTCCATGAGTAGTCAAGTTATGAATATATCCAATAGTTATGGATTTTTTGGTTGCTTGCTTTATAACACTGGATGGTACTAAACTCACAATTTGTGAGAGGATATTTCAAATGTTTCCAAAAGACAGTCAGAGAGCTTAAGCAGATACTGAGAGTGAAGGTGAAATGAGTCAACTCCTTTGGAAACAATGTCAGTTCAATTTATTTTCATTAAAAAACACTACAGAGATTTATAATCCCAAAGTATCCGTAATTTATAATGCTCACATTTGAAACTTTAATTATATCCTTGTTGAACCAAACACTGTGTTATTAATTATCTAACAGCAAAGGCTAACGTTTCATTACTAGAATTAGCTTTAAGTTTGCACTGTGTCTTTCTATCTCAATTCTGTGGTGGAGACATAAGGGAGTAGATGCACATGATACACAAATGTAGGTTTAACTCGATTTCTTTGAACCTGATAAATAATATACCTTAGTGTGTACATGTATCATGAGTAGCAACTGAAGTTACCTCCCTGCAGTCCTGCCTATATAAGCCAAGGAAGCTGCCACTGTTAAAGGAACTGTCATTCTGTAGCCCCAAACTTGGACCAAAAGTCCTTCATGTTTGTACTGTGCACTTGTGGATCCCCAGGAAGCACAAATGTGATCCAAACTATGTGTGAATGCAGGATATCATTTCTGTTCAGTTAGCTAAAACATGTGACTAGGATTCTTGATGGATTATCCCTTCTGTGTTGGGTGTAGAAGGATAGATAAATGGGCATAGAATTAGAGTAGAACAGACAGACTGTGATATAAAAGCTGATGTCAAAGTACCTTCACAATTTTTTAACAAATTTGATATGCTCTTAGGCTAATGCTTGCAGTCATTTGTTGGCATATCTTAATCTGAGCCTAAATCTTTATTTACTGTGTCACTATACTATCACATGGATTATTTTCAGGCACATGTATTCAGTGTGGCCTTAACCTGAGGTAGTTGGTCTGCAGAAACATGGACATTTTCTCATGAGTTTGTCACATATTTGCAGCAAAGGCAAATATCTGTTATAAAATGTGTCTCTTTCCCACTTCCTTGATTCTTTACCTCTGTGACATCCATCTCTGTTTGTTCCACTTTCTCTGAGTTTCACCTTGTTGCCCTTGGGCTTCTCCCCTCCTTCATTGCAATTTTTTTTCTGCTGAAGTTCTAAGGGTTTGTCTTGCTGTTGTGCCTGTGTTTTGCTCTTCTTTAGTGACCTCTATTTCTTCTGTTGCTAAAGTTAATGTTTCCCTTTGCTACTCACCAGTGGGGTTAGTGCCCCTATCTCCCTGTCTCTCCTCTGACTCCATTCTTTCCCTGCTGCTGAGCACAAAAAAGTTTGGAGTGAAAAGGTAGATTAGCAAGTGAACTGATCAATGACTATTTGATAACCTTCCTCCCAACCCGGAACTCCCAAACTATGAATTTTACTCCAATGTGTCAGCCAAGAATGAATTCTATAGGAAGATTTAGAAAAGGATGTAGTAAAAAGAGCAAAGAAAGTCACCACCCCAGGGAGCTTCTACCATTGTATCTATTTCAACAGAACATTAGGTCTTGGAAGCTGTACTTCTAAAGCTTTCCTTGGAAAATAACTTTCTTTTATTCTCTCAAGAACTTTATGTCCTCAGGATAGATACCAACACTGCTTAACACACTCCATGCAACAATCCCATCCCAGGGAGAGATGTTACACTTGGCTGAATTCTTCATGTACGTGTAGCAATTCCTATTTGCTGGACTGATCTTACTGAGTGGTTGGTAAATGAAATAGAAATTTATGCACCTGCTGTAGGAACTTGCATTTACTAAAACAGAACTTTATTGTGGTCGAAGAGTGGGTTTTGTGGTCTCAGTAATGTGGCATTTTTAGGTCTTAAATATAATGTGCAGAGCTAGCACAGTGATTAAATAAGATATTTATTAGGAAAAATAACAGTCTTGGGAGCAGTATGACATCTGGGGTGGTGTGTTTTCAGAATTATGTAAACTCTCCTCTCCTGTCAATTCCAAGTGGATCAGTGATGCTGCTGTATAAAATGATGCAAAAAAATCAACCAACCAGCCAAGAAAACATCCCAAACAGCAAAACTCAGACAGAGGTGATGATCCCACAAGATTTAAAAACCAGACTTTGAAGCAGTATTCTCTCACCAGCTAATTGTTACATAGTAAAGTAGTCCTTAGAATCTGTTTTCCATGTTGCACTTCCAGTCACTGAAAGGTGTGGAAGGTGCTTTTTTGGGGGTGTCTGGGATCTTAAGGGTGCAATTACTAAAAGTAGCAAAGGATCAAAGAGCAGTCACCTGTGGTTTTAAAATCTGTGTCCAACTGAAGAATTTTTTGCTCAGGAATTGCCTCAGGAACTGAGCAGGTTGTGTTAGACATGTGGATTCATGTTTTTTAAAAACTGGATTTGTGGGAAACAAAGACTTTATCAGTCCCAGGAAGACCATATAGTTCATTAGTATCTCTCACATCTCTTTATTGTGTGGATAAAGACAACCCTTGGATAGAAGACTATAGTTATCATCTATCCTTGGATGTCTTAAAAGAATAGTAAGAAGAGAAAAAGATTTATGCACATTCTCGATGCGAATTTTTATTTTTGCTTGTCTCCTGCCGTGCATATAGATAGCTAATATTTCTGAGATTTCCTTCCCTTCTAGGTACACAAAAGATAACTGGTACCTATCTGAGAAATGTGTAGATGGGTTTGTGTTTATAGAGTATTTTTGAACATAGGAGGAGTAGTTTATATCAGTACAGATGATATTTTCATTTCTAACAACTTTTAGTTAAACAGAGTTGAGCAGGTAAGTCATTTTATGCCTTCAAAGCAGAGTGACAAGACGTAGGATTACAGGAGGTAAGAAAGAAGGATTTGCATAGCAAAACAAATAACAAGGAAATAACAAGGAAAAAAAAACCCCAATAATAGTGAAACTAGTATATAGTCATAAGTATTTATTCAGTTGTAGCTATTACAATAGGACAGGATGTCCATGCTCAACACTGACTCCTAGAAATTAATTTGAAATTAATATTTCCATCCATAAGTCTTCTATAGTGTCTTAACAAGTGTGCTGTAAACATGCAGTCTTTCCTAGCATGTTTTCTTTTTATGGGATGAAAAAAGAACTGCTTATTTCAGGAATTTCTTTCTCCTCGTGGGGTGGCAGTTGCTGTGGTATGTAGTTCCTTGAGAAGAAAACAAAAGAAAACTGCAAATTTTATATCTATAATCAGGCTGGAACACCCCTTGGTCTTTTTTTCAGAATGTTCTAGCATAACTCCTTTGCTGATTTTGGGGTTTTTTTTCCCCTGATTATGTTTTTCCTACATGATATATGCATAGTGTTTAGGAATAGAAAAAAAAGTAGGAATAGATGAACTGGAGAACTATACATTTTTATATGTTTTTCGTGACTGCTTCTTTGTTCGAGTATTGAAGCCTAAGGCCATGCTTTTGAAGTGCCTACTGCTTATGAATGTCCATTTAAATATTAAAGTACCTAATTCTTAAGACATGTTCTGCACATAGCAAAATACAACTCGTTAAATGGGTTTCAAATTAGATATCTGCAACTAGTAATAACTTCTGAAAACTGATTAATCTCTCTGTGATGTGGGAATACACGCTGCCTTTCTTTAATGTGAGTCTGTTCCTGCTGATACTAGAGAACCTACACTATAAAGAAACAAATCCAAATGTTGAAAATTAAAGTAATTTTCCCATTCTTTATCCCACTTTCTTGTTCATTCTTTTCCTTGCTTTATCATGGTAAATTATCATGGTAAAAAATGGAGGATGATTGGAACACCCAAAGGGCTGAAATAATGATCTCGATGGGAAGTTTGTGAGCTGGGGGACACTGCTGTTATATAAATGCCTATTGTGGGCCCATATAAATCTCTGTGCCAGTGGAAACTAAAGCTCTGCAGTAGGTTTTGCTTGGTACCAGTTCAATTTATGGATGTGGAGTATCCGCAGTAGAAAGAGAAAATGATGAAATAATATGATTTTTAAGCAAATGTTTATTCATGAAGTTCCCATTTTTCTGCTGGTCCTGTCTGGCTGACTGGTCTCTCAGCAGGTTGTGGAAGGAACACCCCACGCTGGGGTACAGGCACAGAGCAGCAGTGCTGAGGCATCTGGTGCACAGGCACAAAAAACACAGCTCAGCTGGAAAATAATAAAAAAAACCCACTTAATTGTTCTTTCACCAGTTTTAATATGACAGGGAATAAACTTGCTTATTGATGGCATACATTATAGCTGATTGATGCTACAGGAGGTTTTTTTGCTTATGAAGGGATTTAAGAAAAGTGTTTTCCATAAAAGAAGTGAACCTGATTTCGTATTCTGTCCTAAAGGAATTATTTGGGCTGTAAGATATATGCAGAACAATGAGAACTGAATAGGTTCCCATGCTGTTGCTCTTTGGAAACATGCTGTTTTCCTCTCTTTCACTACTGACATGTTGCCTGCACAACTATTTTTAAGATTAATTTGGGAATTCTGAAGTATTGATTTTTGTGACTCTATGTGACTCATGAAAACTGTTCTTAGGTTTGGAAAAAATGAGGAGGTGATTAAGGACATTATAGAAAGTGGAAGGTTTCTGTAATGCTTTCTCAGTGGATGTTTCATAGTGGGTGTTTTGCTGTTTCTCCAACAAGACCATGAGGTGTTCATATTTGTTTGAACTGGACTATGCTATTTATAAGTAGAAAGAAATATAGATTATTTGTGATACCTAATGAGAATTCTTTACATGATTTTTTTTTAGAGTTCTAGAGGTGCAAGATAGATATCTCTGTGCTGGGTTATGCGATGATAACATTACAATGCTACTGTTAAAGTAATGTAAATGTACATGAAGTAGTGTAAATTTAATAAAGCGTGGTATCATGAGTTCATTTGGAGTCACAAATATCAGATAGTAAATATATCAGTTAACTTGATAAAAGATAAAGAATGTTGAGAACAATTTTTGGCTCTGGTCCTCAAAAAAAGGGTTTTAAATCTCTTACACAACGTATCATGTGATTTCATTAACTATATGTATTTCATTTAGAAACACATCCTTTCACGTATTAGTTACAGTGGACACCTTTCCTGATGGAAAAACATCTTAGGGAAGTGAAATTGGATTTACATATGAGCACTTTAGGATATAGTAATGCTGTATAGGCAGAATTTATCCTTTGCAGTCAAGCCAGAGTTCATGCTATTTCACATATTTTGTGAGATGAATTTTCAGTATTGTGGTCTACAATATTGTATCTTCTGAACAAGACGATCATAATCTTATTTTTCTGTCTGAAATTGCAGTTAAATCATTTTTCACAGTAACAACTCAATAATTTAGTTGGATCCTGCAGGAAATGTGTGTATTCAGATGGCTGAAGTCAACTGATTATAGCAGCCAGAAGTGACCCGAGTGCCAGTCTCTGCTCCTCTGGGTTTGGGTGCAGGGAGTGACCGTATTGGACCAACAGGGGCATCACCAGCATCCAGATTTTCCCCTCACTGTGTTCAACTATTGCAAACAGCTGAATAATTTGCAGACAACCCTGTGCACCTTGTTCTGCACTTGGACAGGTGTTTTGTTTAAGTGTTGCCTTGTCAGGTGCTTCCATGCAGAGCGATTGCCCGCCCGTGTTGACACGTCCTCAATCCTTTCTCTCTTGCCCGTCAGTGAAATCTCTTTAGTCCTGTCAGTGCTCGTGTGGACTTTGGTGTGTTCTCAATCCTGTGACAATTACAAAGGACCAGATGGCATTGCACATGTTTTTACCTTGAATGATAAACGCTTAAAAAACCATTGTAGCCTGGCCAACCAGGCAGCATGGCTACCTCCTCAGCAGGAAAGGCAGGAATTCTGTTTTGAAACAAAGCTGAAGTCAGACTTTAGCTATAAAGCATATTAGTGTTGGAAGAAGCTCCAAAGCCCATGTGTGATGTTGAGCTGCTTGAAACTTTTGGTCGTTTTCCTGCAGTTTTGCCCATTAAAAGCAGTTGATTAGCTTTTCTATGCTATTTACACATCCTAAAAGACTTAAAACATTCTAATGATGTCCCTTAAAAAAACCCCAAACAAACAAAAAAACCCAACCCAACTGAAAACCCCACCCCATGTTTTCTCTCTACTCCAAGCTACACAAGCTGTAAACAACAAAAAAATCAAGTCTTCTATAGTTCTGGATTTGAACAGAAATATTAAGTGTAGCACTATGAGCAAGTTCAGTATGTGAATATTCAGTCTTCTGTAACAATATAAGTTTAGGATATAATATCAGTGGAACAGAAAATTATCTCAGGTTAATAAGTGCCTCCTGTTACTTAAATATCTGGGCAAAGATGAAGATTTCACACATAAAAGTTGAGGATATTTCAAATCCATGGAGTGAGAAATAGTGGTCATTTCTGCAAATTACTTTTACCATTTACCTAACCACTTTGCAGCAAATACCTGAACTCATTTAAATCCTTATCATAATACAATAAGGGACTAAAATACTTTGTCCCTACCATTTTATACTTAAATGGTAAATGTGAAATAGAATATCAGAGACCTATTTCAAAAAGTCTTCAGTGCTCTTGAGGTCTTCTTTTGAATAGTAAATGCTTATTGGGATCAGTCTCATGGTTTTGCTTGCAGAAACCAGAGAAACAAACTAAAATCCAAAGTGACTTATCCTACTGATGGTTAGGCTTTATTCATCTACAAAGGTAATGTGACCTTCCCTGACCTCTAAGGCTACAGCATGTGACTGTCAGAGGTGCCCAGATGCTCCTGTATTACAGAGCCAAGATGACTGTGGCCCTTGAATAATGTTGAGCAGGACACTGGCTGAGACACTTGACTCCTTCCATAACTCAAGTTATTTTTATGACTTTCAAGAAAAACACATCTGTGAAACCAATAGGTGATTTTCAAATAACTTAAGATAGCTGCAGATTTCAGGGCTTTGTAAAAGAATGACTCTTTTTCCTTTCAGTATGGTTGTCTTTTTTGTCCTCTGAGTCTTGGATATAGAATCACAGACTGGTTTGGGTTGGAAGGGACCTTAAAGATCATCTCTTTTCACCCCCCTGCCGTGGGCAGGGCCACCTTCCACTAGACCAGGTTGCTCAGAGCTCCATCCAAACTGTCCTTGAACACTTCCAGGGATGGGGCAGCCACAGCTGCTCTGGGCAACCTGTGCCAGGGCCTCCCCACCCTCACAGGGAAGGATTTCTTCCTAATATCTAATCTAAACTTACTCTCTTTCAGTTTGAAGCCATTCCCCCTTGTCCTTGTTCTCATAAGAAGTCTCTCTCCATCTTTCTTGTCAACTCCCTTCATATGACAGTACTTTCACCATGCTATTGTGTGTGAAAAATATAATGATGCACATTTGTTTCCACAAATATGTATTAGATGAAGAAAAATTCTAGAGAAAAATTTGTTTTTGTACTAAGCTGTTACCTGATTCCCATTCTCTGTTCTTTCATTTCCCAGATAGTACAGGAAATAGTATTTCTGTCTCTGGGCTTACCTTCTGGGAGTTTATTTACTTTTTGAACCTTTGAAGGCTTAAAATATTCACAACATGCTGATAGCAGATAGGTGAGAAAATGGTGATGTGAAGGATAAAAGTGAAAAAAGTGATCCTTTTTAATCTCCATTTCCCTTCTGCACCCTATGTTATCCCCCGTAACAATAAGATTTTCTGTTTGTACTTGCTAATTCTTTGTATTTATTTTACAATCCAGAAGAGCTAATGGGAATTTTAGCACACCTAGCTCGTAGCTATTTCCCAGTGTGCTGTTAGTCCTGTACTCTTAGACTTCTCACTGTGACAGTGATGCATGCTTTAAGCTGCTCAGTGATGCTTACCATGTTAAACAGGCATATCTTGGAGAAGCTGTATAGTCACACCAAATTCTAACATAATTAAGCAGATCATATATCATATTTTGAACTGATTTTAAAGGGCAAACTGAATGACAATGTTTTGTTTATGACCTTTTAATCTTGTCTACAACAAATTAAATTTTGTCTACAGAAAATAAATTTATAAAGATGATGAAGTGTCTTATGACAAGAAAATCCATTAGCAAGTCTTGAGTGTGCCTTGATAAACTTGGCTTTGTGAGCTTCACAGGCATTTGGCATAATATCTAGTGAATTTATTTGTTTGTGTGTGTTGGGGGGGGGAGGATGAACACGAGGCACTTCATTTGATCTCCTTGTAAAGAAATACTGAAGTTTGTGATTTCAGCCAACTCACAGGTAAAACTTGTGTATGCAAACTTTAATTGTAAATCCATCCTCGATTCATGTCACAATCTCAAGTAGCTGGAAAACACTGTTTTGCAAAGCAAGTTATAAAGTTATAGATATTTGATTTTATTCAAAATAAGGCACTCATCTCTAATATGGGATGCTCCATCCCTGGAAGTGTTCAAGGTCAGGTTGATGGAGCTCTGAGCAACCTGGTCCAGTGAAAAGTGTCCCTGCCTATGGCAGGGGGTTTGGAATTAAATGATATTTAAAGTCCTTTCCAATCCAAGCCATTCTATGATACTATGATTTTCTGGGATTGTGTGAGACTATTGGTGCTAATGGAAATATCTCCTATTTTGGTTCATTGCTATTGTCATAGACAATTCTTGCAACATGCAATGCTTTCAGTAAGTTTACAAATTTTACCACAAAGTCATCGCTGTCACAAGGAAACTTTTCTAAAACTTCACTTGAAGTTGAAAATGCCTTTTAAATTTTCAGCTTAGGTTAGTTCAAGGTCTATCTAAACCGCTGACTTATTGCAAACATTGTTCTAATGCTCCATTCAAAAGTACAGAGTAAACAATAAGCAAGAAAGAGCAGAAAGTGCCTCGGCGAGGACAGAAGCATCAGTTTAGTCACAGGAAAAAACAGAGTAAATAATAGGGATTAGTAGGATTAAAAGATTAAAGTAAAAAGGAAATGGGCAATGCTCTTTACAGAGCTACCACCTTGAGAGATCCTCTGTTTCATTTGCAGTCCCAACTGCTCTAGAAAGGGCTCAGGAAACGATGACATGGATATTCTCTGTGGCCTTCAAATTGTAGGCAATCTTCTCAACTTATTGCTTTATACTGGAATATTGTTTTTATTATCAAATGACAATACTGAAATCTGAGGCAGTTTGGATTCTTCTGTGGATAAGCCAGTTTGTCACAAAAACAAACGTGAAATAGTTGTGTGACAAATTCTAATGTGAAGTACCAATAGCTTGATTGCAGTCTTACAGTGTTCAATCCATAGGAAATGTAGACATATTAAACAAAAAGTGAATATTAAGTGAAAGACAGCTTTCAAATGAAGCAGATCAGGCAGCCCATTGCATTACAAAATTACAGATTGAATAGTAAACTTATCTTTAAGAATTACAAATTTAAATGAGACAGTGTCACCTGAAGTATAATTAGTAGTACTAGTATGGTTTTTGTGTGATGCTACTGTGTGAAAACTAACTTGGACAAAGAGAGACTAAAGGAATAGAACCTTAGGAAATAAAAGAAGATTCAGTGCTAAGCTATTTCAAGCAAGTATTTAAAATCTGAGTCATTCAGAACCTGGTCTAACTAAAGAGAAATTGATCATTTCATTGGTCTCAATACAACTCAGTCTTTCACCATTCATATAACTAAAGATAAAAAGTGAACAGAAATGCCAGCAGAAGTTTCATTAGTATAATTTCTTTCTCTAGTCTCTCTTTTAATAACCCCAGAAGTGCAATTGAAAATGGCAACTGTGTTTATTTCTGTTCTTAATTTATACCTTTTCGTAAAGAACTATATTTCCTGTGAAATACAGCATTGTATGAATCAAATGAACATTATAAATGATCCTCCTTTACCCTTACTATGTAAATGTAAACTTAAACCCAACATTTTTTGCATAATCAAAGTGGGCTTTGGCTTGAAGGACAGGGAAGTTAATTTTTCAAAAGGACATGAGAACCATAACTACTTTAGTCTTTTTGTATCATCTTTTTTAAGTCATTAGTAGACAAATGGCTTGTTACACCTGGCAGTGGTAGGTGTTAGCACAGCCAGCCATGCAGACTGAGCAGGGACCCCAACAAGACAGAGCACTGCAGTTGCTACACTAGAAATGCAGTTTCCAAAGGATATTTCAGACCAAAGTGTTTCAGTTTAAATGGATCTGTTTTGACAGTAATAGCAGTTCTGCTCACAGATTATATGTTTTCCCTCCATTTTGCAAGGTATTAGCATGAGTAAATTTTACTGAACTGACTATGAATGTGTGTTAGAGCTGAATACACTTGTTCCTGCCTCAGAAGCATTAGTATTCTGTGTATGCATTTGAGCTTTAGAGAGGTCTGTCAGCTTTGAAATACGTGACTCAATATAGTGCTCAAAGGAAAAAAAACACCCACAACCTTTTTGTACAAGCTTGCTAGTGATTATGCATTAAAATAATATCAATAATTAGCCTTTTACTGTTGAGTGTATTATGTGCTGCACCAGCCTAAGAAATCGTTGTGAAATATTCCTAAGATTATTCTGAACAGAGTATTGTTTGACATTTCTCAGCAGGTGGGGACTTATTTTTCTCAGTAAAGTATGACTGCACCTTTGAACCCTCTCTGAATGGGGCACTTGTTATTAAGGACCTAACAGAACTCTGGACAGCAGAACAGAAAGAAATGCTGAACTAGCCACACAAATGATAAAAACTTTCTGAATAATAACACAGGGTCACAAAAATAATAGGTGCATAGCAAAAGTCTCATCCAGCCTTAAGACAAGAACTGGTTTTTTTATCATAACAAAACTATCCCAACATTGCATGGTTGGTATTGGATTTTCACTAACTAATATTGGCTTTGTTGGTCATTTTCATTTCTTGAGAGAGAAGAGAGAGGTAATATCCTGCTGCCCTCTGTTCTGGGTTCTTCTCTATAAAGCTGCGTGCAAAGAATTATACAAAGGGAACTCTCCCAGGGTGATGAATGCAAGGAGCAGCAGAACCTCTGCTTCTTCATTGCTTTGAAACCAGCAGAGCTGATTATTCTGTGAAGCTGGTCTCTTAAAGCAGCAGAGAATCACTGAATCACAGAATATGTTTAAGCATTTCCTGTACTGCTCTTTTATGCCAAAGGCAACTGTTCAGTTGGTTATTTAGGCATGTTTTATTGCTGTGAAATTGGTAATTTTTCCTTTTTCGTGATGTTGTGTTCATATTTTCATGAATTGCATCATTTTAATGCATGCAGGAGTTTTCACTGTGCTAAGTGGGCTTCACTGTGACTCAAGTAGTTGTAACAATATTTAAATTACATGTAAGGTACCATATTTCAGCTGCTGATATGATCATTTATGACTAACCGATTACAATTTGTTAGCACAGAACTGACCTTTTTCTTGTAAGGAAAGGGCACATTTTACAGCTTCCTGAACATGTCTTATCCACTTAGAAGGTTTTACAGAAAAGTAAGATGTAGTGACATTTAGTTTTATTCTAGTTCACTGCCATTAACCTCCTCTTACTGACTTTTACATAGTTGTGTGTGGGGCTTTATCAGGAGAGTGCAAATTAAGGCTCTGTTTTGAGCTGGAGGCTTTTACCCTGTTACATCTGCAGAGCTGCAACATCCAAATGCTGAGTGATGCACTGTGTGTGCTGCTGCCTGTGACACACACTGACCCAAGCAGCTTCATCAGGGCAATGATCACATTTCTTCATGGCTCTGCAACATCATTCTTTTAAATATCTGTTGACTTCCCATGAGCATCCTTTGCTGATTGCCCTACATCCCTGTGCTTGCTCGTGCACTGAGCACTAGAGGAGAGCAGTGGATATGGTTTGGTTCCTGGGAGGAAACCAATTTACATGGGCATGTTCTTTTAAATATTCATATTTCACTTGGTTCACTTTTCCATTTATGTACTATTCAGTGTGCTCAAGTGCTTTGCTTTGCACCCCATGGATCTATTCATCTCTGAAGTTAAAAAAGTATGGAAGGTGAGCACATATTCGACCATGAATTTTCTATACTTTTTTTTTCCCCCAGTGTGTTTAATGGATTCGGACATTAAATCTAAGGCATTTCACAGGCTGTTTGGTAGGTGTGGGAAAGCACAGTTCAAAATGAGGTTTTCCTTTCAGTTATTTTAATGTCTGGAGTCTGCCAGATTTACTGAAGGATGGGTAGTTAGACCATGTGAGTAACAAAGGAATCATATCCTTCCTCCTCCACCCCTATGGTTAGCCTTCCTTGGATGTGTTCATTAAACTGAGAAATGATTTTCATCAGGGAATATTAGAAATGCTCCAGACTAAGAGAAAATAAAGTCATAACCACCTGGGAAGCTGTCTAAAGCAGTTTGGGGATCACTTCAAGTTTTAATTCTTGTTTTGGATTGGTATGTGTTTCTTTGACAATGTTGATGGATTTTGAAATAATAGCAGCAGTGGATATGAGTTCAGTCAAAACATACATATTTGGCAGTGAATAATTCCTTAGTCTTTACATATAAGTGAGTGCTGATGTATTGCTGGATAAGAATGTCCAGACTTCTGTCTTAGTCAGACAAAGAGCTTTTTGCTGAACAATTAATATGCAATGTGCAGTGCCATCCCCTGTGATGGGCAAGAGCTTGCAGAGGGGACTGTCATTTCTCTTGAGTACTTTTTTTTGTGCTTTGGAGACATCTGTCTTGAAGTATTTTAAACTTGTCTTTGCACTACAAAGCTAAAATAATATGAATGTATATTTAGGTTTAAACAATTAATTAAACCCCTCTCTTGCCATCTGATGGGGTACTGATCCTTGGGCTAAATTATATGTGTTTGATTTACTCATGAAGAGGATTATCCTCATACTGTTTTGTTATTTTGTTTTTTTTTCAGCTGGATATTGTTAAGTGGATATTCATCAATGTCTGTGGCATGTTTTTTTTTTTACACGTATGAGATGTTTTTAAATGAATATACTTAGTGTTTGGTTTAGAGCATAAATTCATGTTACTATTTCAAAAGATCAGCCCAGCAAGCAAGGGGAATAAAACTAAGAATGCTGAAGATATAAAAGCTGAGAACCTGTATGGCAGCAGCTCTAGTTTTTGTCTCCTAAGAAACAGAATTTAGTAGCGTGTAAGCTGTGCAAAGGCAACATTAAAAGAAGAGGGCAGATAAAGGTTTATTATGTATATTTGTCATTTAAGTGGTTTGTGTCAGTAAGAAAATGATGAGCTTGATTTCTGAAGATTCATCTTGAAAGAGAAATTCCTTATTTATATATGTAGGAGGAAAGAGATGGATTTCCGTGGCAGCATTCCTTTACTCCCTTTTGATGAGGGGCAATGACAAGGTCCTTCTGTGAATTTTGCATGAGAAATTTTCCTGTCTACAGTGTTTTGTTAAAAATGAGATGGCAGCAGATATCACCTTGATAAGTAGCTAAAATAATTTTGCACAACTTAGTGAGATCTGGCAGCTAATGGATAGTTTAATATCTAATACATTAGACACATTACTTATTAAAAATTTCTGTGGCTAAATCTGAAAAGGGAGTAGACAATTTTATGGTCACATATTAATAACATCTATATATAGAACAGTCCAGATGAATCAGGAAAGACACTACCATGTATTGTAGGAATTGTGTAGCCTGCTTGGTATTGCTTGCCCTTTCCTGGTCCAGAGGAGTTAAACTGTATTTTTGTCCAGTCACACGTACGGTCTGTAAGGCTCATTTCTCCTGGAACAACTGCGTGTGTCTGAATTAAATTTTCTTCCAGTGAGTTATTTTTATTATATGGGAGATATAGGTCAAGGAAGATTAAGAAACTGAACACAAACTGATAGTTAGAACACCTATTTGGAACAAGGGAGTGGAGTGTCCTGGCTTGCCAGGCCAAGAGCCAAGGCAAAAAGGTGTCTCAGATGACTGAAGGGGCAGATGAGTGGGTTTTCTTTCTTGTTTGACCAGAAATTCTGTAGTAGAACAGAGAAGTCTTTTACACTGGGAAGCACATTTTGCTGAGATGAGGCCATTTTAGTTGTCATTTTCAGGCTTGTTACTGGAATAAGGCACTTTTGAGCATATTGCTTTTGCAGGGGAATAAATTGGAGGGTTATTAGAGTGCAGAGCTGTTAACCTTATTGCATCAGTGCAGGTACCCTTCAGATAGGCAGGCATTTAGACACTGCTTAAATGGTTACAATTATAGCAAGAATGAAAGCGGGAAGATTGTTTTTAGTATTTGGAAATTCTGATGCTGAACTGGGGAGACATAAAAAGACTCCAGAGCTTAGAATGTAAATTTACAGCTTATACATGAACATATATCACTCTTTCTGCTTAAAGGTCTACCTATATCTTACTGCCAAAAGATGTTCTTGGCCAAAGAGAAAAGATAAGATCACTTCTCTCTTAAAATATTTACATTAAAATGTCTGAGATGGGGCTTGCACTGTATTTACATTTCTGGAAAACTAGAAAATGTGATGTTTCATAAAAACTGTTATTTTTATGTGCTTTTTATGGCAAATTTTTAAAAAATAACTTTTTTTTTTCTTCAGTGCTCAGATGTCACTGAAATAATCAAAGAATTAGTTAAGATGAAAGATTAACACCAAGGACTACAATAAACTGCATGTGTGCCAGTAGTAAAATTGAAAACTAGTTGAAAAGTGTAGCAGAGAAGACAAAGGCATGTACTTCATGCAGAAACCCAAAGGGCAGTTGAGAAAGAAAAATACATATATGTTAGTGATTTTGGCTTTTGGAAATAGTAAAGAGCTGGTAAACAGTCCTCCAAAACACATAGCAGAAGTTGTACCTTCTTTTAATCATTTTATATTTAAATTTTTAATTACTTTTTAATGTGTTTGGTTTAAGATGAGTGTGTTTATTTTTCATTCTGGTGCCCTCACCTCTGGTTCAGGCATAAGCACTGTAGTTGTCATCATGCATTCGCCATGTTAATCTCTTGAGTATAATCTGGCTTTTAAGTATTGTGTACTTGAGAAGTTATACCCCTGAGTGTTGCTTAAGACACTTTTATTTGAGAATATGTAACACTGAAATGCTGTTTTTATCTTTTCTAGTGTATTATTATGTGTATTATTGTCTGATCTGTAGATCAGTTTCAGAACTGAATCACAGGATTCCATCTCTGTAAGGTAAAAATATATTTCTTTTCAGAAGATACATCTCTGTCACCTGAATTAATATTTTGTGGACTTCTTTGAATATTCTGAACTATGACACACAGCTGTGTAAATAATATACTTCTTTAGCTGACTCCTGACACCAAGAAAATGTTATATCTGTGATAGAGGCATACATCCTTTCAGATAGGAGATGTGCTGAAATACAACGTGTGGGGGTCATGCATATGAAGACAGAAATTTTCTCAGCACAGAATTCTTCAGGTTATCATAGTAGACCTTATTGTAGAAATCAGTTTTTGGACTCTTTCAGCTGATTCCAGAAGAGTTGTAAATGTCTTGTGTTACAGCTGGCTCAAACATTTAAGCATTTTAAGGCAGGAATTAGAATATCCTGATACAGAAAAGAACAACAGCAGGCATCATACTTGTCCAGCCTAGGAGCCTTCTGCAATAAAATCACTAGCTTAGAGGATGAGGAAATAGCAGTGGATGATTTTGAACTTGGCTTTCGCAACACTTTCATCACTGTCTCTCACAAATTCCTTATGGACAGACTGATGAAGTATATACTGGATAAGTGAACAGTGAGGTAAAGTAGGCAGAACTGTCAGGCACAAAGAGCTGCCATGGATAGGATGAAGTCCATCTGGAGGCCAGTCAGTAGTGACATATTCCATTGTCAATACTTGGGCCAAAAGTATTTAACACATTCATTAGTCACCTGGATTTAGAGTATAGTGTGAACCCTCTGTAAGTTCACAGGTGACAGAAATCTGGGGAAAGTGGTTGATGGATCAGATGGTTGCTTGTACAGATGAGATGTGGGCTGACAGGAGCCTCATGAAGTCTAACAGAGAAGTGTGAAGCCTTGCACCTGACAAGGAATAACCCCATGCATGAGTACAGACTCAGTCTGACCATCTGGAAAACTACTCTTTAGAAAAGGATCCAGGGGATCTCAGTGTATGTGAAGTTCAACATGACCCACCTTCACGGTAAAGGAAGGCAAGAATGTCCTGTGCATTAGGAAAAGTACAACCAGCAGGTTGAGGGAGGTGTTCTTCCCCCTCTGTGCAGCATAATTGAGACAGATATGAAGTACTTTGTCCAATTCTTTGCTTCTCAGTACACAACAGACTCTAGGATGAGCCCAGAAAAGGGCCACAAAGCGGATTAAGGCCTTGGAGAACCTGACATTAAAGAAGAGGTGGAGAAAAAGGGTTTTCACTGCTTGACCTAAAGAAGAAAAAGCTCAGAGTGCAGAGAAGGAGACTGCTAGATTTTATAAATGTATATAAAACACACACTGCAATAAATAACTGATAAAAGGGAGTAAAGAAGATGGAGCCACACTCTTAGTCCCAATGTCTAGGGAATGCGCAAGAAGCAGTGGGCATTAACTAAAGCACAAGAAATTCCATTTGAACTCGAGGTTTTTCATAGTGAGAATGGTCAAACACTGGAAGATGTTGCCCACAGAGACTGAGTGTCTCTCTGTACAGATGCACAATACCCTTAGCAAGCTGCTTTGGTGGAATCTGCTTTGAGTGTGGAGATTTGGACTCCATGGTCTCCAGAACCTCTGTTATTTTGTAGTCCTGCTGTGGATTCTGGGTGTACTCTTTGGTGACAACAAGTGAATTGAGTTGCTGTTCCTTTTCAGTTTCTCTCTTAATTGATGGTGTTGCTGACTCCTGTCAGAATTAACAGTTTGTTGAGATGATTGCTTCCACACTTTGGATTTCATGGGGTTTGTGTTAGTGTCTACACAAGGGAAATTTGCCTTCTGACACAAAGAAGAAACAAGATGAATTTTTATCAAGGCTCACATATTTTCTGTAAAAGCTGCTGCTAGAGCAGCTTGCAGTTATATTAAGTTGTTTAGTTGTAGTCACTGAAGGAATACAGTGAATAATTTTGTAATCTGCTGTTTCAACAAGCATGTAAGAAGAAGAATCCTTTGTCCTGAATGGGTGTGGTTAGAAAGTTGTCTAAAATAAGTTCAAGTACAGCAAAAATTCTGTCTCCATTTCATACTTATGAAAGATGATGACAAACTCCCCTAAAAAGTCAGTTATGGTAAGAATATTTGAAACTATAAAATCTAGATTTAAAGGAGAGGTGGAATCATCTTTTCTTGATGTTTCTACCCCCTGCTGTCAGATTTATTGACTAATAGTCTCTGAGAGTTTGCTTGGTATCACAGTTATTATATACAACAATATTAAAGTGTAGCAGACTTCAGATTCTGTCAGTCAGTCAACCTTGATTTTACATATTCTCTCTAATTAAAAAAAGATTCTTAAAACAGTCAGGGAAGCATGAGAGTTAATGCTGTAGATGTAAAATTCCTGATATTTTTCTTGAATGCCTTTATTGCAGAAAGCTTTAGAAGTTATCTGAACTGATGTTGTTTTCAAAAGCAGAATGTGCCCTTTAAAACAAATCAAGGGCATGTCTGAACTCTTAAATTTTTTTGAGTTATTACTGTTAGAAAAGAGGTCAGATTAACTGGAAGATGTCTCCACTGGAGTTCTGAAACCTTGGTTAGTTTCTCACTTCAGACCTGCTTTAGAATAGTGATATACAAAAGACATAAAAGGAATCACGGTGTATTTGTTCTTTTTAGTTTTCTGAAGAATGATATGACCTTTTCAAGGAAAGAAGTCTACAGTGCCTGAAGTCACCAGATATCCACAAACAACTCTAAAAATAATGACTTACTGTGTTTTCATTAATTTCCAGTCTGAATAGATCGAAGTTTGTGTTTGATGTGTGACTGTTACATTTGAATATGTAAGTAGAAATACTTACTGTAAACACTCATCCCTTTCTCTTGTACTATGAAGTATGAGTTATAATAAAATATTAATTAATAAGTAAGTTGCAGAGCAAAAGAAACAATGATTCTGGGTAAACTAAGCAGTTAATTTTATTGCAGTTAGAGATCAAAATTATGGTATTAGATGTGGCCTCTGAAGGTTGTGTGTCCTTAGCAAAAGCCCAGTAGAGACAAAGGTGTAAATTTGGAAAGACCTTCCTTTTGGTCAAGGGCCATCATGTCCCAGGAAGTCAGTCTGGCCATGGTGTCTTTGTATTTAATTTCACCTCATGGCAGTGGGATACAATAGTCTGTCTAAAATAGACAAAATTACCAAAAAAAAGGGAGTTGATTGAATGTCAATGCTTGACTCCCTGATACCTCTGAATTAGTTTGAAAAGAAGCAGAATAGGAAGGATCATTTATTGATAGTCCAGTTGATCTTTTGTGTATGACCCATATTCTTAGTGAATATGTCAGTAACTGTTTAATTATATACCTATATGAAACTGTATTTAGAAATTAGTTTAGAAAAGGCATGTGCTCTGTCAGGTGGTTTGTCTGCCACTGTGCCTTGAAGTTGTATCTTTGCCCACTAGCACTGGCTGCTCTCTTTAGCTCAGGTTTTTCAAGGTAGGGTACATGTTCAGAAACAAAAAGGATAGCAAAGATTAGGAGCAACAAAGATAATTAGACTAGGTTATTCTACATCAGAAAAATAGATTATTATATACAGGACTGATTAGATAGTTTTCAGCAAAACAGTATTTTCTTTTGGGAAGTTTGGATTTTGTTGTCTGAAGTCTTGTCTTTGAAACATCTTGGTTTAAAGAACTTTTCCTGTGCAAGACCCTGGGAATTCTGGTTCATACCAAATTTTTGAGGTCAATCTAAGAGAGGCAATTGTGGAAAACAGGCAGTCTAAAGGGTAGTAAAAATCATCCTGAAAAACTGAACAAATATTTTCTGGGAATGGGGTTGTAGTATTTTCTATCACAGTGATTTAGAGACTTAAGTTTATTTAATTGTTCTTAACTACCTCACTGCACATGGAGGAGAATGGTACACAAATGAATGTTGAGCCTTCTACCAGTTTTTGTGTTAATTATTTTTCTGTACTGGGCAGAAAATGTGAGATGGAAACCTATGGATAAATACTCCTCTGAGTTTAATGTAGACATTTTACAAGTTACAATACTTGTTGGTAAAGTGTCTGTTGTAGGTGGAAATAACGTGAACAAAGAAATTCTCAAGACTTGAAAAGTAACAAGATATGGATCTAGTTTATTGTATCAATAGGTTGTGCTACTGTCTGAAAACAAATATGTGTTATAGGTAGAAGAAAGCTGTCTTGCATGAAGCTTTCTCAGGCCAAGTTGTGTCCAAATCTAACTTACAAGTTTTGGATATGTAGTCAGGACAGAAGATTGTCATCTACCATGTACAGAAGCCTTCATGACCTTGCAGGTAGGAAAAATAAAAGGAAATTCAATACTATAACATGTACATAGGTAATAGAGGTCATGTGTGTAAGGAGTGAAGCCTGTCAGAAATAATGGATGAGAAGGCTGCTGACCTCATCTGATCACTGTGGGCTGTCACTGTAAAGCTGATAATAAAAAGAAAAAATTTCTGAGGGGGAAATATTTATGCCTCCTGATCTGGAATACCCTTTACAATTTTGATCAGCTATAGTAAAGAAAGGATTACTTTGGGTTGCTCTGTATTAATGCCTAAGTGATCAGAAAGCATATTATATGGAGCAACAGCTACCAGCAGAATGAAGGAGCTTGCTGTTGCATGGTTGTTATTGTCAAAATTATTATAAGGATATTATTGAGCTGTGACATACATGAAAAGAAGAGTAAAAGGAATAAATATAGTGAGAAGCTTTTTCAGCACCTGAACAAATAGGAGTGAAATGGCTACATCAATGTGCTGGAAATGAGAAGTGACCTAACCATCTTGATTTCTGCTGGTGGGTCAGAAGACTTAAATACTTTTCAGAAAACGTTCAATTAAATACAAATAGAGACTAAATTCTACAATTCAAGTTTTTGTCTCAGAATAAGAGAAAAAATGTCAGAAATAGCCCTTCATTCCCAGTGAGCTGAAGTAATCCTGTCCCAAAACACTTTATCTCCTGTTCAACAGCATAAATCCACAAGACAGTTTGAAAATAACAGCCACTTCTGAGACTCTTATGTGGGTTTCTGAAATGATGTAACGTCTCATAATTTTGTCCAGTTACCTCTCTCTTAGAAATAAATTAGGTGCTCACAGTCTTGCTGAGCAGGGTGCTTTATATTTAGAGCAGATTTTTCTCAGTTGTTATGCAGGTTGGTGCTTGATAGCTTCAAATCTTCAGTAGAAGGGCACAGAAGAAAAAGGCACTCTTCAAACTGCTGTAGTTATTTCTGTGCAACCTTTGTGGAACATCACTAAGTCCAAATACTATTAAAGGAAAACTTTGAGGCACTGTAATCGTAAATTTGGATCTTGAACAAGCTGTGAGTAGTGATAAGTGGACTTACTGAGTCCTGAGCTGGCTAAGCCTGACCAGTGCACTTGTCCTTTTTACAGATGAGAGATCAAGAATTTATTTATTTTCCCCTCTTCTTGCTCAAGAGAAAACCTCATCTTGCACTGATTGTGATTTATCACTACCGGAGATAAACTACTGGGAAACAGGAAAACTTGAGGGAGGAGTTCTGAGCTACTAGGTGTTGACAGTTATCTGAATCAAAAATTGTCTCTAATTCTCTCTCTCTCTTCTCAAACTTTCCATTACCTGGGACTAATTTTGGCCCTCCTCATTTCCATGAGATACTGAACTGTATGTTAGAAAGCAATTTGTTTAAAACAATTTCTGCAGCAAGGTAACTAACAAATTATTGGATGCCTATCCCACATGTCATCCACTATTTATTTTTACTTATCACCCAAGAAAATGTATTTGGAATTTATAGTTTTATAATCTGGTCTAAGAAATGCATGGCAGCAGTAAAGAACACCTGATATTAATTTCTTTACTTCCTAATGTTTTCTACAAGGTCATTAAGCTTTCTGTCTGTATTTTTAATTGTGACTGCACTTGAGTTCTATGAAGAAATGTAGACATCCATGATCTTCTCCACCATGCAGCTGAAAGATCTGTGATTTTTGCATCACCCCGTGGCTAAAACATCAACTCTCTTTTCTAAGTAACATTGCAATTTGTGTACCAGATGTAGCAATGAAGATGAAGCAGGATATGACAGAACACTTACCTGGAAACAGCCGTCTGGATGAAAGATGATTTCTAATCTATACACAGAAGTCACCAGTTGATCAGAAGAGGTATGGAAAGGCCCAGGGGTAGGTGGAAAACTACTCTGTAATAATATGTAGCTTTGAGAGCTGAGAGCAGAAATCCTATTCCTCTGCTCAAACTGTAGCCAGAAGTCCTTGTGTGGTGGGACCCTGCTGAGGTGCAGTTTGTGTGTACAGCAGTGAAAAAAGTGGGAGTTTTCATCAGGCAACGTTCACTACCCTGGCAGAGGAGGTGATTAAATCCTCCATCACATGCCACAATCCTGGTACCCTTCTGATTACAAAATTGTTCTGTTTTGTTTTGTTTTTCACAGAAGTGAAGGTGGAAGAAGCAGCTCTAGAGCCCAGAGTGATTTCTGTTGTCACGTTTCCTAAGATGACAGAATTCTTTGCTGAGGGTGTCAGTTTTATGGTACCTCTCCCCTTAATGATAGGGAACCATGTCTTTTGCCCAGCTTGTCTTTGTTTTCACTTTTTACCTCCTGTTCAGATTTCCAGACAAGGCCCAGAGCTGCTGTTTGAGCTCTGAGTGAAATTCCTTCTCTGCTTGACTGTTCTCTGCCAGACAGTGCTAACAAGAAGCCTTCCCAGCAAACTCTCAGATGGAATAAGCTCTGATACCCTGAAAGAGGACTTTGGTTGTGACTCCTCTAAACCCCAGAGGCGTTGGTTGTCTTTTCCTCAAAGCACACACTCCTCTAAACCCCGAGATGTTGGATCTTCTGTTCCTCAAACAGTGCAGTCAAAGACCTTTTCAGAGAAAGATTCCTATTTTAGTCTTTCAAGTGTCTGGGACATGGAAGCAATGGAAACTAATGTGCCAATCCTCAAGTGCAGTCTGCCGGTGAATTCTTTCTCAAAAGAAAGGATTGAGTGAATGCATTGGCTTTAATTTTACTGAAACCCTACCTCTGGCAGGTCTGATACTGTCAGTTACCTACAGTTTTATTCCTACTGTGGAAGCACTGAGAGGTCTTGTGCTCTTTTAAACAGCCAGGGGGTGAGGGGCAGAGGGGACCCATACTGTTCTTAGACCAGGTCTACACACTCAACCCAGCTCATCCAGATCCCAACCATACGAAAGAGATATTTGATTCCTTTGGTATCAGTGCAATTTAGAAACAAGTCAGAAGTAGATGGATGCTGGACATTTCCTTAATGCAGATTCTTTGTTAAAATCTCTTGGACAGATGTCTGGCAATATTGGGGATGCTGGTTTGATTTAAGATGCCAGTGTTCATTCTTTTGTCTGTGCTGTTTTCTCTGTCTTTTTTCAGAGACATTTTCTGTTTTTTTCAAGGAGCTACAAAACTGAGGGTAAAATGGAAAGATGTTTCTTGTTTTTGGAGTGCATTCATGATTGAAGCCAACTTGTGTGGAAATCAGTCAACGAAACCTGTATCTAGAATGAGACTTTAGAGGCGATTGTTCAAGTGGTAATTTTGATTTATTTATTAAACATTTATTTTGATTAGCTGAAATGAACAGTTCCTCCACAAAGTATGTTAAGCAGTCAATGACTGCAGTGAGTAATTTTACTTTCTGGAGTTTGCTGGAATTTTAAATGGGTTCTTGTATTCAGGCTCTGTCCCTTGTCCATGTTGCATGGCACATATCCCAGACAAGGAACAATCATAGAGGGGCTTGCAGTGGAAGGGACCTTCAAGATCATCTCACTGCAGCCCCCTGCCATGGGCAGGGGCACCACCTGCTAGACCAGGATGTTTGAAGCCCCATCCAACCTGGCCTTTAGCACTTCCAAGGTTGAGTTAACAATGGAGGACAGTAGCTGAAGGTGTTTTCCATTCCAGTGAGGACATCCTGGGTCATCAGTGAATGAGTCCTGCCAAGCTTGCCTGGAGCAACTGGGAGTTTAGACTGAGTCTGTCAGGATGAGGATTGGAGTCAGGTCTTAAAGACAACAGAGCCTCATAAACCCAGGGACATTTACTTACAGATAAGATAAACAGGTGACAGAGAATTGGACTTTCTGCGTGTCTAACTTGTGAGAACACTGGGCAATGATAGGAAAATGGATCAACTGTGTTGGCTCAAGTAATGAATGTAATTTTCTAAGAATTGCTTTTGGAGAGGCAAGACATGCATGGCATCACTGGGAGGGCAGTTCCCAGCTTCAGCTTAGCTCTCTTGTTTCTTTTCAACTCCAAGTAATTCTGCATGTCTGGCACAGCTGGTCAGTGCCTGTGTTTGCTCAGGACAGGTTTTGTAAGGAGATGAGATGTCAGACTGTGTAAACCTTGACCTTACTGTATGGAAAATTCATGCCTTAGGTAACTGACAAAGTGTACCTCTAAGAAGGATATTGGAGTGGCTAAAAAAGCTTAGACACACACAGACCAGAATATGCAGCCATTTGCTAAATGTCATCTTGGAGTGGTGGCTGTGTAACAGTGTGAAACCTGCCTTGAGATGAAAAATCAGTTGTGTAACAGCTTCCGAGTCATCCCAGGAAGCAAGACCTAGTCATTAGCTTGCTGCTGTTGTACTGGCCAGACAATTTATTGTTCAATGCTTGTCTGTAAAGAAAAATCTGCTTTTTCTGGGAGCTCTCGATAGCACTGACATTTACTCAGAGTAAATCTAACATGGATTGGCTCAGGACACTAGAGCTTGACAGACATGACATTTGCTGCTGCCATACTTTAACCAATATTGTGATGATAAGGTCTTGGCTATCCAATGGAATTGATGAAATACAATTTCAAACCTAATGGATAGTCTATTTACCTTTACACTAAGCTGTAAGAAGAAATAAATTAAGGATCTTTTCATGCTTCTTTGTATACACTGAAAAAACCTCATGAATTAAATTTACCCTTATTTCCATTGTCTCCAGACATTGAAAGTACAAGCTAGGTTTTCTTCTGTCCTTTTTAGGAGTTTTCAAGTCTGTTTTCAACAGACTTGCCAAAGTGCAGATTATACATGATCTTTAAATACTGTATGATTGCATAGTCGTGGAAATTATGCTAAAGACCATGGAAAATAAAATGATTGGTGACAGCCTAAGTGGCTTCACTGAGGGAAAATTGTGCCTGACAAATTTGGTGGCCTTCTGTGATGGAGTTACAGCACCAGTGGATAAAGGAAGAGCAACAGGCATCAACTGCCTGCGCCTGTGCAAAGTGTTTGACACTGTCCTACAGGACATCCTTGACTCTAACCTGGAGAGATGTGGATGTGACAGATGGAGCAATAAGGAATTGGCTGCATGTTGCACTCAAAGAGTTGTGGTCAGTGTCTCAATGTCCAATTGGAGACCAGTGCCAAGTGTTGTTCCTCAGGGGTTGGTGTTGGGGCTGAGGATATTCAACAACTTTGTCAGCCAATGTGGGCAGTGGGATTGAGTTTTTCTCAGGAAGTTTGCCAATGGCACGCTGGAGGGAAGGGATGCCATGCAGAGGGACCTTGGCAGGCTCGATCATAGACCCAGTCCTGACGTAATATTTGAGCAACTTCAATGAATTCTATAAATCAGTTACATATAATATTGGTCTGGTTTTAGATGCAACTCTAAAAGCAAGTTATAGAATTTTTTTATGGTAAAAGTCAGAGGGGAATAAAAAGTCTTGGTGAAAGAGAGGAGAAAAATATCGAGTTGTGATTACCACTTAAAAAAGAGTCTACTAGAGAAATATTACAAACATTACCAGTATTTAGCATCAGTTGGGAATATCTTGCAGGAAATGAAATAATGTATTATTAAAAATATGGAATAGTTTTATTTCCACTAGGAAATGAAAGAGTTGCATGAGGATAGTTCTTTGATAAATGATTCATGTAATATTTCTATTTTAACATTAGTCATAAGTTCAATTATCAATAGTGTAGTGTGCCAGGAGTTATGTGTTGATGAGATCTAATTATTTATGGATTTATTTTGCCATATTTTTTTTAAAGTGCATTAAAGTAAAGGTTATTGTCCTTCATGGTTTAAGATAATCAAATTACATACATAGTGCTGTTGGAGGAGAAGCAATTACCAGTCATGCACACACAATTAAAATAAGTTTTGAAGTCTTCAGAGAGCTTTAACATTTTATTACCATTCTTAAGTAAGAATATTTTCATAACAGTTTATAAAACTCTTAGAAAGTCAGAACTTATTATTTTTAATTCCAACTGCTTGTACATTTATTTTAGTGGATCTTCCATTTGAATGACTATAACATCTTTGGTGAACAGTGTAGTAGTTCTGTTGAGTAATTACAAATTATGAAGGTAGACATAGGAAGAATTAAGAAAAAACTTTTTTCCAGAATGTTGTGTATCTCAGTTACTTTAAGACCATAACTAATGCAATCATCTTGATTTTCCAACTCTGGTAGATAGCTCTTGCTTAGGTAGGGGATGTTGGCCAATAGTATTGAAGGAAAGCTTAACCCTGTAAATCATAGAGTTCAAATAGTTTCAGATTTAAGCACCCCCTGAGCACTAAGACACTTGAGTGTTAATGGTTGCTTAATATTTTTGAAGAGACAGTAACATTATTCTAAAAAACTCTATTGAAACACTGTCATCATATGGCAGAATAGTGATTAATAGTAGAAAGGACACAAAGTTTAATTAAAGAAGATGTTACAAATATTACAAGAACATATCATTTAGCAAAGGGAATGGGACTGTTGGGAGGCATCTTCCAACAGAGTGCTAGTTCTGGGACTAGGGCTGACTCTACTTGCTATGTAAGGTGCTTGCTATATGTAATTTTATGTAAGAGAATGTTGGGGAGTGTTATTTACCATAAAATATCAACATATTTTATATCTTTGAAGCATATGCCAGCAAGGGAAATATAACACAGTTTATGTCAAGATGATGGCCATGTATGAGAGTAACAGAATTTTCCTTGATACACTCTGGAAACAGCAAAGACTAGTACCAGTGAATGAGCTCAAACAGCAGAGGTTTGGGAGATTTCCTTTTTCAGCCTTTCATAGTTCAGTGCCATCAAGTCTGATCAGTCAGGATGTATGCAAGAGAACTAGCTTGCTCTCCCAGGATTAAGTAGCTCAGTGACCCATTTTACAAAAGCAGGACCTTTCTGTTCAGTTTGAATTTTTTCTGAGTTTTAAGTGCACAAAGAATTTCTCACTATAGTGAATGCAGAGCTTGGAAAAGCTGCTTTTGCTCGCTGTAGTCCTGCTGTCACCTGCAGAACAGATATTACAGCTTGTGCGTGCCATGTCTGGTGTCTTCAACAGGGGTTTGCTTCAATTGATGACTTTCCTGTTTAAGTTCTTGTACACATGAGTAAAATTAGTGTATCCACTTTCACTCTAATATTCTACATTATTGTGTTCATGAAAAGATAAGTCTTCTCCTTCCCATACCATAACTAGTGAGAACAGAACTCTTATTCATGAGTTGCTGAAAGCAGCAGAAATTACAAACCATTAGTGGAACGGTTGAAAATCCTTACTTTGTTCCCCCTCACTCCCTAGGAAAGCACAATGGTTAGTCTACGTTATATTCCTCTTTTTGAACTCCATTTTCCACAAAATGTTCTCTTTGAAGTATTTGAAATTTGGAAAACTGATAACAGGAACAGTGTTCATTTCCTTACAGCTTTAAACCTGGTTGTACAAGTCTTTCTGGGAAAGCGTTTGATCAGGAGGTAGAGAACGTCCTGATAAATTTTCAGAAGGTTTGAAATAACTTTTTTTGTGTGGAAATATTAGAGACAGAATTGTCTGAATGTTGAAATTGCTGAATTTCTGTGGGTCACCCTTGCCCATCATTTTTGTGGCACATGTGTTAGACTGCACACAGTGAAGTTTACTGACTGTGTGTGCCTGAGAAGTTACTACCTGAAAGTTGGAAACAGAGAAAGTAATAACCAACAGTGGAAAACATGAACTTTCTTAAGCTGCACCCTGACAGATATTGATGTAACTAAGTTGTAAGTGATGGTGACTGGTGACATCCCAGTGGGAAGGTACCGGCATGAAGGTGCTGGACTCATTTGAAATCTGCAATAGATCAAAGCAAGGTATGTGTGAAATGTCATTGTGGTGTTGCAAAGCTGGGAAAAGCTGACATTTCTGACAAGAGCTGCCACTGCTGCATTAGTGTTCCTTCAGAATGTCAGCCACTCTTCTTTTGAAGAGTGAATGACCTACTTGGAAAATCAAAGTAACCTGCTCTTGTCCTTTGGGAAGTAATGCCATTCTTTTTCCACCAATTAGTAGATGGTGAGTGAAACTACCACACACAGACTTTGCCCTAGGCTGCAGAACAGGAGGAAAATTCAGAGAATAACTGTGTTTAATGGTACCTTGGCATGTCTGCCCATTTCTTTAGGGTTTAGAGCACAGTGTTCCATTTAGAGATGATCAGCTCACGAAGAGCTAACTCAAGAGAGAAACCGTGTCTTTCAAGAGGAAAAAATTACAATTACTTTTTTCAGAATGTAGAATCCAGGATGTTAATGATGAAAAGATAAGGAACAGGGTAGGCTGTAACCTAATGTTCTTAGAGTAAGGATTATTTTCCTGGATGACTCTGTCCTCCCTTAAGTGGTGTGTTCTAACAAATGTAGCCAAGTGTCAGGCTTTGCATAAGCCAGGCTTCCAGTTACTGGCAGAGCTCTTTTGATGTCTGAGGGCACACATTGGGTTTATTTTACCATATTCCAAAGAGAACTTAATACTAAGCCACAGAGAACAGCCAGCTTAAGAGGAGGAAACTTGGAAATAAATGTTCTGATAGAGATCAGAATCAATGCAAAATCCAAACCTACTGATTGCAGGCTTCTGTTTTCAAAACAAAGGAGTAGGCCTTTTTACCATATGAAAAATAACTTAGTGGTGTTGGTTCTGCTTTGTTTATTGCTCCTTACTAAAGGTCAGAGTGTATCTGAGCAGCTGATCTCCTTTTTCAACAATGTTTTTGTGGTTTTTATTGCAAAATTGAAAAAGGTATAACTACCACTTTTAAATGGAGGAGAAAAGACAAAACTAGAATCTGTGTTTCTTATTTCCACTGTCATGCAGTTTGTCCAGACTAAGGTTTAATTCAACTTTGCTCAAATAGTCAGAATCTTGTTTAGTACCATTTAAAAGTCAGAAAGGAGATGGTAGGGTTGGCTGGATCATTTATGGGATTACAGTTTTTGTTTCAGCCTCCATACACAGCACAAGGTCTGTCAGTCTCTTGGCACAGGAGCAAGGCAGAGGGAATGGTCCTGTTCCTGCTGTATTATTCCAGGCAATGGCTGTTAGAGAGACTGTGGTTGTCAAGGGAATGGTGTGGCAGCTCTCCATAACCTTTCTGTTGTTAACAATCTTGTCTCTGATGGTGAAGGAAAATGATGCTGCACAATCAAGGCCAGCTTTAATACACGGACAGTGGAACCACAGAAGAAAGAGGTGGTGAAATGGAACAACTTTGGAATTGTTTATTTCAGAGTGCAGGAGGAAAAACAAGTTTTGTATTTAATTTTGCTGTCCACTACTGAGGACTGAGTGCTTTCTCATCCTGTATTGTCCACAGAGAAATAAGTTGGAGAAATCAGAGCAATAACATAAGACAATATCAAATAATAGAAAATAGTTGTTTAATCCACTGTCAAGCTGTCTAGGACTGGTGAAACTCTATCTGACTAGAAACTCCTCTTTCCAGAGGTTTATTATCCTCTTCAGGGTTACTGACAGTGGTTCTCAGAGGTAATGATGAAGAAGAAGAATGTCATCAGTCATCCCACATTGTCTGCATTAAACTTTCTGGTTACTGTAAGAAGAATATTGAGCTCCTTTCTTTTTTGACTGAGATTCAATTCTAGCAGGCTTCAAATTGTAAGTATACGATGAGTAGAGAGGAGAGCTGTCCCTAAATCAGATTCTTTCTAGTTTAAATGCTATTTATTCCAAACAAAGCATCTGAAAAACAACTGAAGTTTTGAAAGTGTCTGCAAAAAGGAGATAACAATGTCTGGGGTTTCTTTCCCCCCAAATATTGAAAGATTTCCAGTAGAGGATAAAAGAGAAGAGACATCTATTACAATACTTTATAGCATTCCTTGGTTTAACATACCTTACAAAATTTAAGGAAGAGACAATACTGTGACACAACGCATCTTGGAAGTTTACATCTTACATGTGTGCCCATTACCCAGCCCTGTGAAAATAGCAGATGTTTTTACCATTGCAGTTAACTCATCAGTAACTGGAAAACCTTGGAGCTGGAGGTTCATGAACCCATGGGAGAAGCTTTTAGGCAAGTATTTGAAGTTCTTGAAGTCAATGAGAACCAACTGACACAAGTGTATGGCTTCCACAGATCCCTTTTTTCTCACTAGCTGAAGTGGGGAGACAGAAAATATTCTGTACTCAGTGAAAATCTGGGTTTAGGGGGAGAGAGGAAGTTCCCTTTTTTAAACCAACAACTGAAGCTTAGTGACTTGTCAGTTCTTTTAACAAGAAGTTATATATTGTATTTAATGCCATCAGTGTGACTTTGAAAGAAATCCTTAAGAATTTTCAAAGAAACCCAAGAATATATATAATGTGGATTATGCATTTGTTTTAATTTTTTACCTAAATATTGTTCTAATAGTTACTGTTGTAATTTGTCAGCTAAATATCGTAGCGAATAGTTGCATATTAAACTCATGTCCAGCATACCAGGTATTTCATGTTTCAGTATTTTTTTAATCATTGGCATTTGAATACTGGAATAGTCAAAAAGTTAAAGAATGTTTTCACTAATGCACCACATTCTTACACCAGTACTTACACAAAAGCATCACCTAGAAGTTACCCTTTCACAGTGAAGTGGCAGTCACTAAGGACTTTGTGATATGTGGTAATTTGTATTCTGCTAACCAAAGTGATGAAATTGTTATTTGATCAAACTAGTGAAGTTCTGACATAATTTATTTCTTACCTTACAATTATTTTATTAAAAAAAGAATAATTATTTCAAGAAATATGTTGCATTTAATAAAATTTTAAATATAGCTAGAGCACAATAATCTAATTATTAATATCATCTAAATTTCTTTATCAAATAGCTTTGCATGGAGTGATATTTTTTTTGCATTTACCAAAATGATTGTCTTGAAGTAAAACAAAGAAAGATTTTCTATTACTTAGACTATGGAGGTTTAGTTTTATTAACAAGTCAAAATGAAAAACAGTTGTTAAGTGGTAAACAGCATTTAAAAAATCCTGGCCCTCTGTCCCCGTGTTTACATTTAATGCTCAGTCTGAATCTTCTGATGCATTATGGTAATAAAAGATGTGCTGCATTTCCTCTAACAGTGGTAGCCCTTGACCCTCTTGGCATCAAGAGATAAAAACAAGTGAAGTCGATAAACAACACGTGCTTGCTGCATTGTTAGGCTTGAAATTGGCATCTGGTGGTGATGGAAAAAGTATTTCAAAGCAGGATTGGCCTTGCTTTAAGATTTTATGCTGTTGAATGGCTCGCAAGAGTTGCACACTTAAGCTGGTGTTGTGTTTGAAAGAATTTACTCTTTTCTCTTCCTCTTACAGGCGGACAAAAGGAGTCAGGGAATCCTTGTGTGGAAATCACATCATCAAAAAGCTGAAACACCCATTGAGGGATGACCTCTGCACATCCTGAGGTGATACACTGTGAGGAGACTGCTGAGGGAGGGCTGGAACAGAGTGCTCTGTGTGCAGAAGGAGTATCCATGTTCTGCTGCTCTTCAGAGCTAATGAAATGGAATTTAGTACCTTTTTCTCAAGCTGGTATCATTAGATAAATATTGTATTGCTTGGTAACTAGGTGTCTCCCTAGTTTAGACCTGTAGTTCTGCTCTCCATCCCCGAAACCTTGCCTTTCATATCAGTGTTGGCATCCAGACAAAACCCACAGCTCATTTTAAGGAACTGTCTTTCAGAGTAAACCATTTTGATGTTGCATTTTTGTCATAAGTGTCTGGTAGTGCCAGAGGCCAGTCCTGGTCTTTCCTAATTGGAGCTGGAAGAGATGAAATGATCATCACAGGCACTCATCTCTGGTATCGGGAATTTTCTATCTTCTGTCTGCTATCATTTCATCTTCCCATAAGGAAGTGGACCTTCTAGTCTCATGAGCTGTCAGAAAACCCAAATATACATAGAAACTGTACTGAAGAAACCATTTGTAGAAAGAGAGGATTGGAGTATAATTTATAGAGTGAGGATGGGAACTGAAGGGTGAAAAGCTTCTTTCTGAGGACTTGAAGGTCAGAGAGTACTTGAACCTTAAACCATTAATGCAAGGAAGTGGTCAGTACTAGTTTGCTTGTAGAGAATGATAAACACTTTGAATTTATAGATTTCTTTCCATCAACTACTTCTTTTTTCTGCCTATATTTTTAAGCAGATCAATATATTTCCTGCAAAGGAGTGTAATTTTTAACATTTCAAAGTGAATATTGTAGCTGGATCTTGCAGAATAATTATAATTTTTATCATAATACATGATATGAAAACAAAAAATATAAGTGAAAATAACTTTTTTTTGAGTACAGTATATTAATGTGGGATTGACAAATTATCTGATTGTCCTTATTCTTCAAAAAATGAATCATGCAATGCTTTGTCTTCCTCCCCTTTTTTTTTTATTCTGCAACTTTTCCCAAAGTTTTCAACTCAGTCTTGAAAGTTTAACAGCACAGTTACAAATGCATGAAAACACATTGTCAGCAGTGATAAGAACTTGGGGTTCACAAGGAGATTTTAGTGCTCACATCTTCTTCATGTTAAGTTGTAACACTGACTCCAGGTATATAAAAGGTCAAAAACACCTGCTGAGGGCAACAATGTGAGAACTAAATCAAGAAAGATCTCACATACAGGTATGTGTCAATCTGGGACTGAGAAAATTACATGTAGAAAAAATGACTGTTGATAGTGTGAATCAGTAATTTGAAGGCCAAGCCTCAAGCAAGATATTCTGTGATTGTTTATGAAAAAGGAGTTTAAAACCTAAAAAAAAAAAAAAGATTAAAAAATGATAATAACTTCATGGTTATGAAGCACTGCAGTTACAGTGCTCCATATACAAGAATCACTCAAATCTTTCACAAAATTGTGAAGTTGTAGTTGTGGATCTGGGGTAAATTTCTTCCAAACTTGAATCAATACGGAAAACTTATTCAACCACTTTTATCACCAGCTCTCAGCTTGATGGTTCTCTTAATCTCTGAAGCTTTCAAACTGTTTCTTGTCTGACACCATGCATGTCATGCTGGTAGCATGTCACAGTTTTATTCTCTCACCCGCAAAGGAATGTAAAAATTATATGAAAGAAAAAAGGGAGCTGTTATGAACACCTGACCTAGATTTGAATCCTTTTTAAAACAAAATAGTTCATATTAACTGTGAGTATATCCCGAATTTTCTGGGCTTTGTAAATCTGCTGTGGAATCACTTCTGGGTGGACTGCTAAGTTTGTGCATTAATTAATTCCTTTTAATCCCTATTAACCTGAAGTAAAGCTAAGAAAACCCTAATGGTTCCATTGATGACTCATTTTCTCTCTTTATCCTGCTGGTTTCTTTCAGACTGTGCCACTCTGGAGTACTGCAGCTTTATCAGTTTGTGCATTTCTTAAATTGAGTGGTGACACCTTGTTGTATGACAGCAATGAGGGAACAGTTTTGGTTGAGACAAGGATGGTGGAAGAAGCCTCTTCCTGAGGCCTCTGAGGACACAGTGGATACCAAGACAGAATCCTGAATGGCAGCACTGGCTGTTGTGGAACAGCTTCTCCTGAAGCTGTTTCATAGCTTCCTATTAGTCATCTTGCTTGGTATTTTTGTGTTGTTTTGGGGATTTTGTTTGTTTCTTTGATGTTTTTCTTTCTTTTCATTTTTTTTAAATATATTTGTGTGTGTGCACTTCAATGTTAGAACTCTTTCCTCAAAAATATCCATTTTTTGGCTTGCCTCTGAGGAATGTAGGAACTTAAATGATTACCTCTTGTTCTTTAGGATTTTGTAAATTTTATAAGTGTTGAGCAAAATCCTATATTCAGATCACTGTATACCCACAGGAAGTTGATCTATAGAACATAGTCTATTAAGAATATATGCATTACATATGAAACTGTGTTCTTAATATTCTGCCTTTTCCTTAAAAGGGTCGTGTCTCTCAGCAGTTTCCACTCAGAAGAATCACAGAATGGGTAAGGTTGGAAGGGACCCACAACCCTTCCAGCTCCCTGTGGGTTGGTCATCTAAACCAATCCTCTTGCTCAAGCAAGATGGTCTTAAAGCACATTGCACATGTGCCAGAAATTCTGAGGTACATGAGCGTGTCTTTTGCCTGTTTTCTATGTATTGTTTTGCTTCACTTTTCTCTTTTCCAGAGTATTTTTACACCCATGGTGAAAGGATTAAGGGAGGATATCTACATGGCAGTTAACGAAAGCTTTCTGCAGTAACATTTAAAAAAAAAAATAAAACCAAAGCAAATAATCCCCCCAAACCTAATAAGTGCTCAAGTGACAGAATTCTTGCATCTATTTAGCACAAATGACACCTTTATATTGTAGAAATTTGATAGATACTTTTTCTAGAGGAATTGGCAGTGCCATAAACCAAAAGAGTATCATAAATAGTGTTCCAGTTGCTGCTTTTGTGTGCAGTGCTCAATTACATGGAGGGACTATCTATGTCAAAATAGATACAAAGAACTACTGTCATGTTTAAAATTTCAGAAGGCACCTTATTCCTAGTGGTAACAATGCGATGCTTAAAGGAATTCTCTTTACTTGTACTCCTGTGCTCAGCTTTTGCATTCAGATATTTTACTATGTGGTTTCAGTGCTTGGTTTTCCTTCACAGCAATCATTTTGCAGCATTCACAGATGATGAAAATAAGTTACTTGTGAAAAATGAAAAATAACTTTGCTGATGTTATAAAGTCTGTTTTGTTTGGAACATGTTCTCTCAAAGGTGTTTTAAGTTATTGAAGTGTAGATTGCTTGCTCTATCAACCGGAGCTTTCACTGCAAAGACTGTCTGATCATATCTGAAATGTGGATTTGAAAAGTATGTCGTAAATAAAGGCTGAAACTGAATATTGAACAAAGAGTTGAGGATTCGTGGAAGGAAAATCCATCATTGATTTCTAAGAGAGCAGTCTCTCTGGCTCATAAAGCTTTTCAGATCTCAAGTATCACTGGATGCTGGCAGTGTGCACTTACACTTTTCCTGGCAGCTGCTCTTGGCCTCTTTCAGGGTACTGGGTTACAACAACCTTTACCAGATAAATCTGTTCTTGTGTTGCTTTGAACAAAAAGAGGCTCATCTGTAGGAAAAAATATTGTCTAAAGATTGTATCACAGTCTGCAGAGGTGTGTGGATGTACATGGTTGAAGTCTTTTCACAAGGCAGTGGTAGCAACTTCAGGATGTTTCACATCTCTGTGGCTTGGGAGGACCTGATGGCACAAGTACCAAATAACTATTTTTTAATACTGTTTGAACAGGGTGATTCTCTAACAGGTTATGACGACCAACACAGCAGCATTTTATGGAGCCTTCTAGAAGGGACATAGTAATGACCACTGTTTCAGATGGTTTATTTCTGTTCTTTCCAGAAGAACTGGTCATAAATATGCATTGAGATTCAATATTCTTTCCTGCTTAGACTGCAATTTTATGCCTTTTTTTTTTTTTCTTGCATTTGCTCTTATCCACCAAGTTCAGAGGCTTTGGCCTAGCAAATCATCCAGGACCTTTTATTTTTAGAGTTGCCAAGTCTGGAAAGTCCTCATGACTCTAGGAAATGTTTTCTGTGTACATATAATCCCCAAACTATAGGGAATTTGCTGTCCTTCAGCAAGCTTTGCCTTAAGCCTCCTATGTAATTTTGGAATACGATACCGGTTACTTAGGGAACCTCTTCAATTTGGCAGGAGCAGTGCAGCTTGTGCTTTGATAATTAAAACAGTGTTTATGTGTTTGAAAGGTCTTTCTTCACTGCTGATATTGGTTGTGAAAAGACATCCAAAGCAAAGATTCTTTTTTTCTTTCTGCCTTCATATTAGACATGGCATGTTTAAATTACAGAATAAAATTACAGCAGTGCACATACTTGATGCTATGCTATATTATTATTGGTAAGATTGTTTTCAGGGTATGTTTCTTTTAAGCAGAAGTACTACCTTAAAACCCCTAAGAAAACTCAGGATTCATACAGGTCAAACAAAAGTTTATGACCCTTTCCAGGAAAAGGGTCACCACAGTGTGTTTGGGGATTTGGTTGGATTTGTTTGGTTGGTTGTTATTTGTGTGTGGTTTGTTTGTTTATTTCCTGAAGTGCTTTGCCAAACTGTAGAACCTTTCAAATTTGTTCCTGTTAGAGAAGAAGTCAGTGGAGGTTGGTTATCTCATCCATGAAGTTCTATTTGTTTTAATTCAATGTATGATCTTTATTCCTTTGCTCTGGAATCAAGGACATCTCTTCCTACACACACTGTGGCTTTGCTTTCCCTCCCTTGCTACTTTTTCCCCTTTGTACCTTCTTTCTTTTCCACACACAAGTATGTGCTGTGGTCTAATGAATTTGATGTCCCTTTGATAATGATTAATGCTGCTGTGGGTTGAAACTAAATAACTCCGGATATAAATTACCATCAAACTTTGGTTTAATTTGTACAGTATTTCTATTTCAAATATTTATCTGTGGATTCAATCCTGTCAATAAGACTTAGAGTCATGCTTAATGCTAAAGAGGTTTTCTGAGTCACTGTTATAGGCAATAAAATACCTAAACACATTGATAACTTTATTTTTAAATAGCTTTTGAATTATTTGATGAACTCTTTGCAGAAGGTGTTTAATGTTACACAAAAATTTTCAGGATACTCAAACTCTTGTTATTACTGAATGTCAAACCATCACTAACTCCTATAGAGAAAGGGCAAGTCTCTCGTAGTGCAAACAGGACAACAATTCAAAAAGCTCTGGAAAGTGGAGGTACCTGACTGTGCCAGCAAACTCTCAGATAAATTAACTCTGATATTGACTGAAGTGAACGTGAGGAACCTCCTAGAGAAGAATGGAGATAATATTAATTATCAAGCTGTGGTGAAAACTTGCCTTTGCAAGGAAAACTTTTCCCTTACTTACCTGTCTTGCTGTACTTACTTCTATGAAGTATCTTTATGAAAGTTATACCAAGCATGTCATAGTCATTATATATCAACTTTCTATCAGCTACAGACAGGAAGGAGATACTGCAGGAGAGCAACCCCTCCATGCAGATTCTTTCCTAATCCATCAGCTTCATCCTGCAGACTTGTGTGTACACCCTGAAATAGTTTATTGGTTCTATACCAGCTTAAAGTACATTTATATGTTGCTTCTTGATTTTTTTAAATGGTGAGTAGATGCATTGAATTCATTGAAGGTGCTGTTGATCAACCTTTATCAAGTGCCAAAACATTTTAGAGTAGAAGTATTTCCCTTTGAAATATACAGGCAACTAACCATAATTGTTTCCAAATTGCATAACTTCTAGCATCTGACTGTTTCTGTTCAACTGATAATTTAATTAAGAATTCAATATTATTTGTATAAAGTAACCTGAGAAATTATTGTATAGCAATAATGCTTTAACTAGTAAAATCTATGTTCTTGAGAATAATTACTTAACAATATTTTAAGTTGAATTAAGCTACATTATTCCACTTTTATGTTATAATAATTAATACATTACTAATTCTGTTGGCACAGATAGAAGAAACTAATTACTTGAATTTTTGTGCCTATAAAAAGATTACATTAATTAAGATATCCATTAGAATAATTTGTACAGGATTTGGGGTAACTAATATTCTGGTTTATTTTCTTGTTTAAAAAAAGAATTTATAAAGAGATAATCAACTTCTAAGAAGTTGAATGCAGAAAGAAAATTCATAACTTAATGCAAGTATATTATTGTCCTGGTTTTGACTGGGATAGAGTTAATCTTCACAGTAGGTGGTACGGGGTTGTGTTTTGGATTTGTGCTGGAAATGATGTTGATAACACAGGGATGTTTGTGTAATCACTGAGCAGGGCTTGCACAGAGTCAAAACCTTTTCTGCTCCTCACCCCACCAGTGAGTGGGCTGGGGGTGCACAAGGAGCTGGGAGGGGACACAGCTGGGACAGCTGACCCCAACTGATCCAAGGGATATTCCAGACCATATGGCATCATGGTCAGCATAAAAAACTGGGGGGGGGGGAGATGGAGGAAACGGAGAGTGTTCAGAATGATGGTGTTTGTCTTCCCCAGCCACTGTTACACCTGCTGGAGCCCTGATGTCCTGGGCATGGATGGACACCTGCCCATGGGAAGTGCTGAATGAAATCCCTGTTATGCTTTGCTTGCACATGTGGCTTTCTTTAAACTGTCTTTATCTCAACTCACAAGTTTTCTACCTTTTCTTCTTCTGATTCCCTCCCCCGTCCCATGTGGGACTGCATGTTGGCTCAGGTTAAACCACAACAGTTATACATGAAGATCCTAGTTGTGGTTTTATTCCAAAATGTTTTATCATGTTTGATTAGTTTGTTACTAATGTGTGCATAGGTGCAATATGCTTTCTGGCAGTAACTATGTTTGGGTGATGTAATTTTCACTTGTGAATCACTATGCCAATGTTAGCATAGGCATAAGTGTAAAATCCTAAAAGATTTCTGTATAAACTGAGATATCTCTGCCTTGGGACACTTAACTTCCTGACCACAGGGAGAGTCAGGATACTTAAGTGGACCTGGAATGGTAAAGAGTGTGGAGGATTTATGGAGGCCCGAAGATTAGGAGCTCTGCTTAATGATACTGAGCTTGACTTGACATTGTGTGATGAAAACCATCTGAGAAATTTATTCTCCAGAACTTTCTGCAACATTTTGTGTTGGGCAAGTTGAATATTCCACATAGGGTAGGGGGAGTCAAAATGGTGTAATATTTGTTGACATGTGAGGGAATATGCCCCTAAAAATGAGGATCTATTTGCTGTGATCTAGCAGATGAAAAGACCATCCCGTGCATGTTTTGGTACAGGTGCTGTGCCACACACAAAACACTCACAGAAAGTCATGTAGGCTTTGTACAGTTTTCTCTTTCTCTCCTTTAAGGTTTCTAAGCTCAAAAGAAACACTGAAAATTAGTTTTGTGATGAGCTAATGATAGGACAGTGTAAGAGAGAGGGCTCTGCTAGAGTTCAAAGAATCGCAGAGTACTTGATGTTGGAAGGGACTTAACCTGGATGATAGCCCAGTGCCCACTAGTTTAAAGTAATAAGCACACTTATGATCTGTAGATAGTTGAAGTTTTTTTTTAGATCTATTCCATCAAGTGGAAGAATATGAGCAAGGGAATACAGTGCTCTCCACATAATGCCAACATTTTATTCTTTAATTATACTGGAGCAGAATGGGTCAATGTATTCTTACAAGGACTGTTAGACACTATGACAGAGGGACTGTCAGCCTGTAAGGTTTGCAATTTTTAACCTTTAAATAGGCAGCTGTAGGTGAAATTATATCACTTTTCCACTTCCCTCTCACTTTTAAATCCCAAGTTTAGCATTCCAAGCAATATAGAGTTGCAGCACTAATGTGGTTTAGTGCATTAAACTATTCCTCAGGAATGTGGGTGCATGCTCAGTTTGGTCAGTAATAGCAGTGTGTTAATCCTATCCTTTGTCCAAAAAGATTTTACATGTGTGCATTCACACACACACATAACTGAAAAATAAACAGTATTCAGCACAATTTATATGATTAGATCTTCTATTAAGTATAGAGCTTGGAAAACACAGCTAGAAACAGGTGAAGACCAGGATACATCAACATGGCTGGGTGATCCACTTCTACCTCAGTCACCTGTTGCTGTTCTGCCTTTAATTTCAGGCTTCTCTTTTCAGAGTCCTACTCTCTCATTTTTGACTTATAACCACTGATTCATTGGATGGCTTGTTTGCTGAAGTTACTTTTCCTCTCGATTTCAGCTCAACCAGGAAGCAAGACAGAGTGGAGATTGTGGTTGCTTAGCTCCTGCTCTCACTGTGTCTGACATAGAAGAGGAAAAATTTTGGTAGCACAGAACGTTTTAGAATCTCAGAAAGGTTTTTGTTCATTTCAGTATGCTGGTTTTGATGTCTTAGAGCAAAACTTCTAAAAGATATGAACTGAAGAAAGTTCAGGGAAGTTATCACATTACTTCAGGTATCAAAGCAGTTTTAAGGGCTTAAACACTCTAAAGGATTGTATGGGGACAAGGTAGGGGAGGGGTGTTCTTTCTCTTTTCCCCCAAGCAAGCCCTTTCCCTTGATACTTTCCATCACAGGGATGCTGCAATATATCCTTGAGGAGATTCCTGTGTCTGCTATGCCTGACTGTGTGAAACAGAATTGCATTTTCCAGGATATAAAGATTTGTAGGCAGTGCCAGGCCCCTGGAAATGCCAGGCAGCAAAAGTTCTTACAGGCTCTCAAAGTCTTGAGCTGAAGAGTCACCTCTGGCAGAGGTGTCATTAGATAATGTTGCCATGAGTCTGGGGCAGAGTCCAAGCCTTTTGGTCAGTAACAACATGAGGTGTTGTGGATATTTATACATTGATTAATAGCAATGCTCTCTGCATTAAAAATCCTTGCTTGGATCTCTGAAGTGTATGGCCCGTGTTATGGATGGGATCTTATCCTGCCTTTATTTTAGCAGGCTCCAAATGTAGACATTGGGTAGAAACCTGCATTGATCAATAAAATATTCTGAAGACTTTTCTTGTTGACAAGGGGATTAGAGAGCTTTACTGACTGGATCAGGTGAAATACTAATGAGTTTGTTACCTTTTAGAGGGCTGAGACTGTTTGATTATGTGACTAGAAGTCACCATCACTGTGAAGGGTTTTGTGAAGGCTGAGTAAACTTTTGCTAACATTACTCAAGTTTATTTTTGTATGAAATTCTTGCAGGAGGGTTTTTTTAGGGGGTATCTTAGTTGCTGGTGTTTTAGGGGTTCATTTGTTTTGTTTATTTTCTTGTTACTTGCTCTAGCCCTTATTAAACAACCATGAATGGACATAAACAAAAAAACCTGCACATATCAAAAAGAGGTTTTTTTCTTCCAATGTAGCTGATAGTAATTGGAAAACTTCTACATTTACTCATATTCCTTTTATATCTACAAATATATCTAATTAATATTATTTTTAATTATCTCCAAATATCCATAGAAAGTTTTTACATATATCATTGTATAATTTAAAACTTCACTGTTCTCAAAGCACCCATGAAGAACTTTTTGAACCATTTGAGTTGAATTCCACTAAAATCTCCATTATATGGGAGTAAAAAATAAGGCAATAACAGAAGTGATGGAAGCATTTGTTGTTCGTGAACTGTGTCAGCTTAGAAGAATGTTATACTTTCTTCTTACCTTGAATGACTGGTAATTCCCAGCCACTGTTCATCACTTGATTTTTGTGGTTGTAATAAAAGAAATACCAGGTAGTGTTAAAATTTGAAAAGATTTGGGTCATGTACTTTGGTGCTTTTCTTTCTTGGTACTTTTCTTTCTCTTTGGTACTTTACAGCAAACAGGGTAATTTCACCCTTTCTGGTGTAATTCTAATGGATATCTGAACATATACCCATTTCTCAGTTCTGTCCCTTGTACTGATATGAACTGTTTACATACAAAAAGCCCATTTCTGAACATGAAGTATCTTTTGTTTATAATGTTTTATATATAGAACTGTCTGGTAGTTCTTGCTGTTACATGTGACACGTATAATCTTATAGTTTCTTTAGTGAAATGTCAAAAAGAAGAGAAAAAACAGGAGTATTTGAGTTGAATTATTTCCAGGACGTACATTTTGTTTCCTGATAGGCATTTCTAATGGGGTGGCCATATAGATTTATATTGCTACACTATATAATGAAATTTCTAAGACTTCATTATCTGAAGAGAACTGTGATTTATGCTGGAAATTCATGGAGAAACATAAAGCAGGGGAGAGAAATGAGCTCTTAGGTTGCTGATGGCTCTTCAGTTCTCTACCTATTACATAGAAATATACTTTTGTACTTTCTTTTGGCACCAAATTCTGCAGATCTGTAAATGCTCAATAGCAACAGGTGAGTCTGGAAAACATAATTTGGTATCTTTCTAAATGCTTCTTTAATATGCTATGTGTGTTCAGTATTTGTCTTCCATCAGCAGCAAATTATACAGAGGTGCTTTGGAAATTAAACAAAATTGTATCACGATTCTGTCACTCTTCAATGGCAATTCAGTTACACATGAATTGGTAGAATTAAAAATATTAGTCAAGTCACTCCTTTTCAACATTTTACCTATCCTTCTGCACATTCAAACCCTCTGGTAGTAAAATTTAGTCTCCTATGTCCAGTATTTAGATGCTATCAAGGATTTGAAAGGAGCTTAGGCTGGTACTGCTGCCTAACCCTGCCCATTAAATGTGTCCTTTCCCATTAGAGAATTCCTGCTTACTACTGTCTTTGTAACTGGCATAAAACATGCCAAAATACCATCAGGAAGTTAGTGTTATTATAAAATTCAGATTATTTAGAAGCTAAACGTTTTTATAAATTGTTGAAATACTCTCTACAATTGCATCAATAGTAAGAATTTAGAGTTAATGTGGTTGGGTTTTTTTAGAGTGTTTCATTGTGCTAAGAGTCACTTCCCACTGGATGGCACTATTTAATAAATTATATTGGGGAAGGTGATTGCTACAACATGCAAACTTTAGCTTTAGAGGGCATTGTAAAAGTGACATTTAGAGTTGCTAAATATATTCTGTCTTTCATCTTTTTCTAAAAGAGAGCACAAAACACATTGGTCCAATGAGCACATGAAATGACCACTGAGGCTGTTGTGGCAGCAAATGGTTTATACCTAACTCAGTAACTGATACCATAGGTCTGCCAAATAGAGGATTCTATATTTTATCCAAGTTCTTATCTTGACCTTTTCAAATGGATATAGTTTTTAAAAGCATAAATGTTCCTTTTTTTTTTCTTCCATCAGGAGAAACTGATTTTAATAGAGGCTTGATGATCATACATGGTGTTGAAGTCTGTTTCTATATTCCTGTCCCTTAATATAAAATATCAGCAGTTACAGTGAGTTATCAGGCTTCTTTTGTTTCCATTTTCATATGCAGGACCTTAGCAGAGAAAGGGCAATTCACAGCAGAAAGACTCCAGATAAAAATGGTATGAAATCAGTTGCTTTTGCTAGAAAGTCTGAATGTTGGTATGCTCATTTCCAGTTTTTGAAAGCTGATTGGAAGAAGAACTTAGCCCATTAATAGGCAAGACTGAACTTTGTCTATAAAAATAAAATAAAATTTTTAAAGATAATTCAAGGACATGTCAAGCTTCATTGACAGGCAGTCAAGACATAAACATTCAGTAAGGGAATGAAAGAAAGGCAATTATACCCGAATAATAATACACCTGTGATGTGCAGAAATAGAGGGAGCATGATGACAGTACATCCTCTGTTTTCCTTTCTTGCCCCATTGGTGCAGTGGGCACAAAATTTCTGCTAAGAAGTACTAAGTATTTCTATAGAAACAAGGGCTTCTCTTTATAGAGTGGTGCTGAAGTTAAAAATAATGAGGATATAGACTTGTGTTTGCTGTTAACATTTACCACTTTTGCTATGCTGGTCATCACAGTATCTCTGTGTCTATAACAACAGCATCTTTCCCTGGAGCTGTGAATGTTGTGGAGAACCTGTTACTGAATCTGTGCAGTGGTGTTGTCCACGGATTCAGGACGCTGTGCGTTGCACCAGTTGTGTTCCTTGGTGCAAAAGAAAGTAACTGAACAAATCGTGGTCTGCCATGTTTTACTTTTCCAATCCATACATAACGAGCTCAAGTCTCTTTTCAACAACAATTTCTGCATTGCTGTTTTTGGGATGTGACAAAATGAGAAGAGCACCCCTCTAGAGAAATTATGTCATCAACTCTGTGAAACAACTTCTAGGCACACATCTTTCCATTCTCTGCACCTGATGAGAGTACATTCATTCAAACTGGAAGTGATGCATAGCATCTAACATGGTATATTAAGAAATAAGACTCAGATCTGGCTTGGTTTTTATCATTGTTTTGCTTCTTTAATCTCAGAACAAGGTGTGCTGTTTTCTTTATACAGTTTCTTATCTTCTGGTTTTAGAACCTGGTGGGATAAAACAGATGACCTTTAAAAAGCAAAAAGCTGTTCTCCAAGCATCTGTTATGAGATTGAAGGTTCTTGGACTCCAGGTCTGCAGTGAAGTCAATTTTCTTGTTATTAAACCACTGATACATTTACAGTGTGGGTTACTTACATAATCCAGCACTTTAACATCAGTTTGAGAGGTATCACAGCCTGCTAAATCTGTGTGTTATTTCTGATAAAGTGAGTTCAACTCCAATTTCTTCTTTTAACCTCTGCTAAGTCTATTCAGATAGGGAAAAAGAAAAAAATTATAAAATCCTTCCTCAAACACTAAACAAGATTACAGTATATTTATTCAGCACTTCGTCTAGGGAATTTCAACCTCAGCTGAAGCCTCTCTGTGCATCATTGACATGGCTCATTCTGTTTTCATTAAACTATTCATTCAGCTTATTTAAGTTTTGAGTTAAAATATTACAGAACATTTTCAAGCTCATTGGACCTACAGAAGTTTCCTTAAAACTTCTTAAAGGCAAAAATACCAAAATAAGATTTGAAGTCTTTATGACATTTCAAAACGTTATTTTTAATTTAGGTTTTAAAATATAAAAGCTCCAAGTCAGGCTCCATCATAAAATCCCATATTTTAAAGGTATAATTGACCGAAATAGGAGTGGGTTTTCTTAAAGGAGGTATATGGATGCTCTGTCCCAATTCATAATGGATTAACTTCGGAATGATCATATTGGGTAGATGTTTGTGTTATCTACAGGACAGAAAAACAAATTATCTAAGTTCTGCTTTACCATATCATTACCATAATTTCCTGCCACCATTCTTACACTATAGTAGTTAATTTAATATAGGTAACTTAATATGTTACAAAGCGTTCTCCTACCCAGAGAGAGCTGCATAAATTCTACCTGTTTTTTGGTTAATCTGTGATTCCACTTCCATTATTCATTCACTAGATATCTAAGGTCATGATTCTATATGGAAAGGTACCCAGTCTCTGGAAGTTGCTCTTATGCAAAGTGCTGTGGGATCAGATTAAATTCTAAGCACTCCATGCTAGGGGAATGTTTTTATGTATATCAAATAGAATTATGGGGTAGTTGGGATTTTCTTCATTGCTCTCCACAGATTTTTCTAAGCAAAGAGAAGGAATGATTGCCATGTACCTCTATGTTTCTGACTAAATAGAAGCTTTAATGGTTAAATGTTGTGGGGACATATAAGTATTCTTATATGTGACTCTTGGGTGTGGTATTGCACAGAGCTAAGAGTTGGACTCAGTGATCCTTGTGGGTCTCTTCTAACTTAGCATATTCTATGATTCTGTATTAAAGGGATATTTCTGCTGTGAGCTTCTTCTCTGGAAGAACTCTGTTACAACTGAGGATGGCAAGAGCTCTGTACAGTCCTCAGTGTAGTTGGGCTATGAAGTGGCAGTAAAAGAAGCTCAGCTGTGAACACTTTCTCCCCACTGTATAAACTATTTATCTGACCTACAGCTGGTGAACATTCCTGAGCACTGCAGGGGTTCCACAGTGCCAGGATACAGACCCTGGGAGCACCATCCCCACCTGCAGCACCACTGCAGAGCAGAACGAAGATGTTGCACATTAAAGAAAAGATTGTTCCCTGGGGCAAGAAAATGGTGAAACAGTCACTGTAGGAGTGTTTTGGTTATGGTTTATGTTTGAAGTAGAGGGGTTTATCTATTAATTAGTTGGAACATTTAGCTTTTAAATTTCCATTGCAGGAATACTACTGTGATTAGCACAGAAGAAGGGAAATAGGCTAGCGGGATTATATTGTTTAAAAAATATATATAGCTGTTAACAGAACTGATGGACTCTTTTCCAAATGATGCCATTTGTTTTTACTCCAGATTTGTCATATCCCCTGCAACCCTTCATTCTCATCTTCTCATATTTAAGGCCAGATTGGACGGGGCTTGGAGCAACCTGGTCCAGTGGAAGGTGTCCCTGCCCATGGCAGGGGGTGGAAGTCAATGATCTTTACAGGTTCCTTTCAACCCAAACCATTCTGGGATTCAAGAGTAATCATTAATGCAATAAATAATTTAAGAATAGATTGATCCATTATTCTCAATTGTTTCCCCAAAATGTATACATAAAAACTAGTGATTGGAAAGTCATTGCTCTATGTTGCAAGCTGAGCAGTTCCACACTCCTCTTTTTTCCAGTCCTAGTGCTTTCTGGACCACTCTGTGGGATGACTCAACTTGTTAAAATAGCATAAACCCTGGCAATTTTCAGCTGGGCTTGTTTGCTGCCATATTAGAGAATTAAATTGCTCACAAAGGGCCTGAAGCATGGTACATTGTTGGAATTGCATAGCAGGATGGAGTGGGAACTTCCTTTCTAATATTGATGGGCAGTTATTTGAGCTCCTACTTCTGAAGCAGATACTGACACATCAAACAGAGCTGCTGAGCTCTCCTGAGGATGTGTGATACATTTTCATGGCTGTATCAGACAGGGACAGAGTAGAAGCAGAGCCCACTCTCTGTGTGTCGGGTACAGATTACAAAATGCAGATCTTCATCCTTGTTGCTGGTTGGAGTTACCTCCTGCTCTTCCTGAGTGTTCAGTTTTTGATGTCTTTTTTCAGTATTTTTGGAAATACATTTTCTGCCTTAACAGGTAGTGGCTCAGGGAGCTTTTCTTTCACTAATTCTTACATTTTCAGAGTGATCCTTTCAAAGAATTGATTTCTATTGTGTTCTCTTTGACTTGTTTATAGTAGTTTTGGCCTTTGTTCGTCACTGGCAATTGGCTCTCAAATACAAAACCCCATTTTCAGTTCACTCAGTCCTTTAGACCACATTTGTGGCAATAGTAAAAGGAAAGTTCTTGAAAGCTGTAGGAGTCTTTAATGTACTAACAGTGACATTCTACTACAATGCTGCTTTTAAATATTAATTTCTAGATTGCATGAAGATTAGTACTGAGCTTCCTAGAATACAGCAAGAATAAGTGCCTTCTCAAACAGAGAATTGGAGATGGAAAAGGTTTAGGAAAGCACTTGGTATCCAGCCTACTGCTTTTTTTCCACATAGTTATTCAGAAATGTACTCCTCTAGCATTTCAGATAAATACTTTTTTCTTCAGTGGATTTTGCTGGAGTAAAGCTGTAAAAAGCCCAAGTCTAAATCAACTGTAACTTTGTGTCTGTCTTTGTGGAATAGGCAGTTATTGATTATCTATACATCAGGTAAGTCTCTTTCTAATGCCAGGAAGTATTTTTATTATGTCTCAAAGCATGCATTTAAGAAGTTATTAAAAGTTTATTCAATACTGTGATGAATAACCTGTCTAGCTACTACTCTGTCTTAATAAGAACTTTGTTTAAATATCTCATTCTGGGGAATTTTAAGTACAGTATAATGCAATTGTTTTTCTTATATTTCTTAATTCCATTGGGGTAACTTTGCAACATTATAAAGAAATTCATCTATGAATTTTCTTTGTTTAGTGTTTCAAACCCATCTCACATATGTGAATTCTCATTTTCCCAGCTGACACTCTCAGAGTGTGATGTGTTTATGCATTTTAGAAGAAATCGCTCTGGGACTATGGGGAAATTCAGGTGGTTCTTAATTAGAAATATTCCTGGACAATTTCTCCAGTGATTCAGGACATGAGTGTTTCGTATTTTATAATGAAACAGGAAAAATCCAGCAGTTAATTTATTTGCCTTACTTTGTGTAAAGTCTTTCAAAGACCGTGTGATGGAAAGGGAGTGCTACTGCTGAGGGTGTAACAATTGTGGTTTAGACAAAGTTCACAGGGAAACCCACTTAAGAGAAAGGTGAATGGTGAAAGGCAAGGACAGAGACCTACCCTGGAGCAGGCTGGGTAGTTTTGTCACACAGAGGGAATGGAATGACATTTCAAGAAGCCTTGGACTATGGGGACCAAATGATTTGGTTTTCCTGTTGTTGAACAGAGAGTATGGCTCAATGTGTCTTGTTCAAGTGTCCCACTGTTTTAGTCTGTAGAGCAAATTAAGGTAGGCAGACCATAGACAGGACAGTTATTAATTGAATTTTTTACCTTTTCTCCCTGGTTTTAGCACTGCTAACCATGAAGATAAATGCTTGTGGCCGTATCTCCAAGCTAAGATTAGTTCTCCCAACCTCTAGTGATTGTTCTGGTATTTAGATTTAATTGTGGTTTTACATTCCTGTATTTTGTATTTCATAATAGATTTACTGTTTTCACTCTTCAGTGTCAGAATTACCTTCATAGAAACCTTGTAGGGTGTGCTTGGGAGAAGGACTTAATACAATATTTTCCTGTGTATTATATATTGTGTTGCAAACTCATAATTTTGACAGACTTTTACTCTCTTTCTATGTTTTTCCATCCTCCAAGGGCTGTTCAGTCTCCCTCACATCCTGCTGGATTCCCTCAAAAATAAAAGGAATTTAAGTCCATGAGTTTTCCTAGATATCCATTCTACTGCAGAACTCCAAGTGAAAACTAGGTGAGTGTTCATACTTCATTCCTTGGACTGCAGGGCACAGAGAATGTCTTATCTGGACTAGTGTTTAGCTTTTGGAATCAACTTGCATGGATGATACTTGGATTTGTACAAAAAACCATGGGGGTCATGATGAGGACAGGTATTGCTTGTCATCCTGGCTAAGAACCCTTACTGAAGAAAACAACAAAAGACAAAAAGGTGAGTGCTTAGAAACTAATTCTCCTCCTAAAACAATTCCTAAAACTTCATGAACTTTTATAAAAAGTGAAATTTTATCTTGCTTCCTTCAGACAACTTTTTATAGAAACATCCAGCTTGATTCAGTGTACTCTTTGTGCTCCAGTGAGGGGATCCATAAGCAAGTGACTTCTTTAGAATGGTGGTTGCTAAAAACCTAAATAGAGATCGAGCAAATCCTATCAGGAATATCATCGTATTGATGGCTAACAGAAATTCAGGCTGTATTCTTGGCTATCATCTTTAATGATATCATCTTTGATTTAAATTATTATCAGCTCTTTAGTGCATAACAAAGTCAAGTGTTCCCAAAAGTGATTAAAATGCAGATCTTCTGAAAAATTTGATAAATAATTTTGAAGGAAAGTACTGTGGTGTTTCTTTGAGTTTCTTAAAAGCTGGTTTCCATGGTGTTTTCAATGTGGTTTAACACATCTATTTTTAATATCCATTCCAGAAGATCTGTTTTCTTACTTACATTGCCTTAGATAATAATTTTGTCTGTGCTAACTGTAATCTTGGAGGATGTGTAAGCTAACAGGAATTATCTGCTTTACTGCATACAAAAGATAGGATCATTTCTTCATGGCTGCCACTTCTATTTATGAAAGATATAACCAAAAATGCCTGTATTTGCAGCTCCCTGCAAGTAAATGATCTCGCCTGCAGATGCCAAACAAACCCTGTCATGTGACAGCCCAATAATAATATTTCCTGGTGTTTGTGCTACCGTAGTTGCTGCCACATAGGAATGATTTGGGAAAAACACGGACACCACAAATCCTACCAAGTTTATCAGTTGTTTAATTGACGTTAATTTTCCCTGCTGAGCAATATATAAATATTCATGGTGCTATCAGATTAGCTTACATTTTGAGAAGTTACCAAGATGAGAGAGAAATTTGGCATAAATATTTTAATTCTTCTAAGTATATAATTCCTTTGAATCCCTGATATTGGCACAGTTACATTAAGAGAAGAACTTTTATAAAAAATTTTCATTTGTGGGAGTAATCACTAGTGAAGTTGAAAAGTATTTCTTATATAACTCTTTGTGTATCCAGTGGAATTATCTCATAGATCTTTTTCTGCTTTGCATGTGTTTGATCAATATTGCTTGAACTGTGGCTAAACTTTGAAGAAAATGAGTTGTTAATTAGATGGTCATTGCCACTGGTGTATATTGCTGAGAACTATTCAGGTGATACTCATTTTTCATACTTTGAAAAGAAGCACTGAGAAGGGGAAAGTCAGGGGAGCAAAACACACAATTAACCCCAGTGAAGGGGGGAAGTGGCATTAATTGTAGTCTCATAGGTAGCAGCCATTGAAATCAGTGTGAAACTTTAAGAGCTTATCTATTACTGGATGAGGGTGACCTCTGTTTCTACTATATTAACTTTGAACCTGGAAGTGTGGGAAATCTTGGTAAAAAGCTTTCTAAAGTGCAGGTGCCAGCAATGAGACATTTGTTTTATAACCAGAACCCCATTCCTTACCTTCCCACTCCAAAGAATATTCACTTGAATTAGTTGAATTATTTTCAAAGTCAATGTGTTTCTCTAAAAATGTTTTGTATTTTTAAGTTAGTCCAATATGTAAATGTTTGAAATGTTGCCTAAAATATTTGAGAAATTCAGTGCGATCTTTCAGTTTCTCAGACATTTTTTTCCCCACAGTTACCAGTTTATGCAAAAATCACTTTATCAGAAAGTTCCTATTAGTCTTACTAAAAAGAATTGGCATCCTGCTCTACCTGTTAAGAAATGCATACCTTTGATCATCATCTCTCCTGATGTGAAGTCTTCACTTAGGCTCCTGATCTTTGTGATTTTGTCATGAAGCTTTGCAATAGCAATGGATAATTAAAATGGAAATAGAGTGTCCTGACTAGTTTTCACTTCAGCTGTGCCTATAGAACTTTAAATTCTTCCCCAGAGAGATTTCTGAAGTAGCTACATCTGATGAAATACCCAACAGTAATTGTGTCATGGACCCATGATCCCAGTTGGAACGTTCCATAAGCCAGAGACCCAACAGCACTTCATAAATGCTGTGTCCCTGCTGGACTGGGGCTTTCAACTGTTTCTGAGTGGGAAAATGAAGCACCAGAGAAAATAATACGAACTTCAAAACCAATTGGAAGTTTAAGAGTGATCACAGTGGCCTCAAAATACCTCAGGGAAGCTGGTGAGTTTTTCTCACTGTAGATGGAAAATAGACACACAACATCTTAAGGAACATGATAAAAAATTAACGTCTTTGACTGGGCTGGTTTTGAAGATCTTTGTTCCCCATTTGCTGTGATTTGATTTAGTTGTGACCTGTTGTCCTGAAACCTGTATGAGTAAAAGATAAACCACTGCTCTGTCAGGAGCCATGTAGCCTTGAAAGGAACAAGAAATCCAGTTTCATTCATGTCTGTGTAATGTGGAAAGGCAGTGATTTCTATATGATTGTCACAGCTAGTTTTGTGGAGTTCTTGATATCAAGAAACTCTCAGTATTTTAAACAATTTTGAACTCTGCTGTTAGTTGGTGAAACGATTTCTATTTAGGTCTGTTGAAGTTGCTTCCATTATTTTAACTTTTAATTGGTAAGAAATTTCTTCACTATTTATTTCTTTGGAATTTTTAATTGCTTTAATTGTTATTTTAATAAGGACTTGGCAACAGGATTAGAGACAATTAATATTTGACAGATGGATGTCACAGTGATCAGTATGCAAGAAATACTTGGGCAGATAAAGATAGTCTTGTCACATTTAAGCTTCTGTATAGCCTCACTTTGCATAAACAGATAGCAAACGTGAGAAATCTTACAGGAAGCTTGCTGAGGTAAGACATTATTCCTTGCCAAGAAACACCATTGATATTTTATAATTACAATACAAAGTTTGGTTATGTCACATTATGACAGACACTTTGTCATCATCCTAGTCATTACTATTAATGTGTCTCTGAAAGCAGAATAAAATATAAAGCTTCAGCTCTAACTGGTTTTGATCTGACACCAGTTTTTGCACAGTATAAATGAATTTTGTATTATGACTGTTGTATCTGTGCTCAACACTCCCAAACACCCAGACAGTAACAGTGATGCTATTTGGCTTCCTTTTTACTTTAAGAAACAGTACAGTGTTTTCTTCTGCCACCTTAATATTGTGGAGACTTTCCCTTGAGTTTTGGGAGAAATGGATTGTTATTACAGTAATTGGATAGTCTATGACAACTTGCTGTAATTTCTTTATTAATGTTTCTTATAATGGAAAAATGACATCTTTGTGTGTTTGAATTCAGCTGCCCTGACAAAGCTAATTGCTCCTCGAGATGCCATCCTGGGATATGCTGGGACTGTGAAAAAGAACAACTGCTGACTTCAGTAACTTATTTTCCCAGCAATTTAACATTTTTCACATAATTAGCCCTGATGTTTTTCTTAGATTAACAGATCTACTAAAAACATTGTGCTTCAAAAGCTGCAAACCAAAAAGAACATAACGTAAAGCATATTCAAGGAGTGTCAGCTCATTATGCTGACAGGTTTGGGAAGTACAGCATAGTTAACCTTTAACCTTCACAAATGCTTAAATGCATTTCAAATACAGCCTTGATCATATATTGCAAGTTTATAGATTTGTGGTTTACTGGAATAATAGAGTAATCTCCTAAAATGAGCCGACTATTTTGATTGCAATCAGATTCTTTCTAAAGAGAAACTATAATTTGTCTGTATCATCCACCTCATTAACTTGAAATCTAAGGAAGGAGGAAACACCCCCTAAATACATACACACACATAGAAAAACAGATATAGATATGGAATACTCTTTCTCATCAATCTAAATAATGCTCTGAAAGTTGTGTGGCTGCCAGACAGAGGGTACAGCCAAAATGGTCAGAAACAAGGCTTGCATATCAGGCCAGTAAAGAACCCCATGACTTTCTGCTTGCAATGACAAAAGTCATTAAGACAGGGTTTTATAACCTTTTTTAGTCTGTCTTGTGTAACTTGCAAAACCCTCAAGAATTACAGTGTGTTAAGCAGGGAAATGCACAGATTTAATATTCTCTTCCAAAGCCCTTGCAGTCCTTGCAAAGCATTCTGGAGCTGGAAGGGAAAGTTCATTGGAAAACCTCATGTAAAATAAAGTGAATGAAACTATTCTGAACTTCAGTAATCAGATTTTGGATATAATAAGCATCAGATGATTTGATCAGTTAGAAGTTATAACAATCAGAAAAGCAGGGGGTTAACAGCAAAACTAGAGTGGACTCTGTACTTAGAGATGCCAGAGAAGGGATCCGTGTTCAAAAGAATATGTCAAGAATCGAATTTTGTTATAACACAGATGTTTTAAAATTTGTGTCTGCAAGTCTTAAAGAATTTTCATTGGTGGAAATCTGAATTTTGAAGTAATACAAGAGTGGCTAGCAAACCCCACAGGTTTCAGGGGATGTTTACGTAGATCATAAGATGCTAATTTTATCAACGGAATGGAAAATGTAATATAAACCAGTATGAACACAGTTATTTACCTTGAAGGAGATGGGCTGGAGCAGACCATAGACCTTATTAACCTTAATTATAAGCCCTTGGGGTGCCCTAAATTCTTAGTCCATTAAGTATAAAATGCTAATCTGCAGGGGCTGTAGACTCATCATGTGCAAAATTATTTGAAAATGCAAATGGGAGTTAAAAGAGAAACATTCATCCATGTCTGATTAATTCCTCACTGCTTCTGTCTCAATGGTTATGTTCTCCCTGGTGTCTAACATCAGCAGCTTTCTCACTTTGTCTATGAGCTTCTTTTTGGAGGGCTCTGGGTGCTCAGGTGGAGGAGAATCTTCAGACCCTTCATTACACGAAATATGTATGGCAGTGTCTTGGTGAAATTTTACTCCAATTAGAAGAGCAGAACATTTTTGAGTCATTTAGAATCAGAATGGTTTGGGTTGGAGGGAATCTTAAATATCATCTCGTTCCAACCCCCTGCCATGGGCAGGGACACCTTCAACTAGACCAGGTTGCTCTGAGCCCCGTCCAAGCTGACCTTGGACACTTCCAGGGATGGAGAGTCCACAATTCTCTGGGTGATTTCTCTTCATTTACACAACACGATTTGTTCCCTGTGTATCCTGAAGACCTACTTGTGTCTCTGTCTGTATAAAATGACTCAGTACTACCTGTATTTTACAACTCTTCAAAAAGCAGCTCGTTTGTGATGTTCATTTTCCAATTATATATTGTGCTTGCTCAGTGTGTTCTGTTGTAAAGTTTGCTTGTTTTAGTAATGTAAATTCTAAATATGACATGGAAATGAACTACAGAAGGAGATAAAAAGCACTAGAGAACAGTCTCATACTGAAGCCCAGAAGTGTGGAAAAATTTTTAGTCAATTTTAATCACATGGTTTCTATGAAATAAATTTTATTGACTTGTGAATGTTTCCCATATGAGAAATTCTGAGATTAAGACTACTGTCATGGGCTGTTAGTTCTTAGTTTATGGGAACTGGCTCTGTTTATTGATATAAATGGATTTCAAGCTTTCTAAATATGAAAACATACAAATGGACTATATATCCTCACTGGCATTGACCTTACTTTGATAAAAGGTTTGAAAAACTGTTTGACAAATGCTGGTTGTCTTTTTGTTTCATTTCATTTTCCTAGAGTGTCTTCAACAGGAAAGGATTTCTGGATAATAAATTTCAGTGATTTGTTATTTCTCTCTTAAGGTGAGAAAGAAAAAAATCACAATGAAATTGAGATTTATTTCTTATGTGCCTGAAAAGCTATGATTTCCTTGACAATTGGTTACTCTGGTACAACTAATACAAAAAAATAAACCAGAAATTGTGAATAGGAGGAATAAATTTTATGTGAAAGTAGACTGTATTGTCAGGGGTTTACAGCTGGAAAATATGTGTAATTATTCAGTGGATATTCTTTCTTTGAGAAAATGAGATTAGAAAAATAAGACTTTACAGAAAAACTTTTCCAGTTGAAGAGAGTGCAGTTCATACTAAATTAGGAAGGACGGGAAAATTGTATCAAATTATAAAACAGCTTAATAATGCTATAATGCTGATTCTTCCCCCCCCCGCAAATATTTACACATTTTGATAACTTTAGGTGTCTTTTAGATTGCTCACTGTTCTCAAACACAACCATCTGTGAGTATATGTGTGTGAGTTTTAATGAGATCTGTGAGACAAGATGACTGACATTCTCCTTCTGCCCTTTTTATTTTCCTCAGAGAAAAACATTATTTAGGTTTATACTACAAGAAATCAGTCTACCTGTGCTGTAGATCTCATTGTGAGTTTACAAAATGTGAGCTGGATGTTCTGTTTGGGGAGTGTCTTGACATGGATTTTCCTTGCCATAATTTTTTCCATTCTTATGGACTTATTTTACCATTAGATGACAAAATGCATTCAAAGTAAAATAAAAGGATATTTTATTTTTTAGATCATAAGGCTTTAAATATCCATAATGCCAGTGGAGGTCTATCTCTCCTTATGTTAGGAAAATACACAGAGGAAAGTAGCTTAATGAAGTTGCTGTTATCAGTTCAAATGTTTAGTTATATTTTATATGTCAGTAATAAAGTTACAGAGATGCCTTTAGCAGTCCACAGTTGAATCAGAGGGATTGTTCTGATAATAAATTGAGATAAAGGCCAGCTAAAATGCTGTTTGGTGTCCTTGCTTTGGAGAGTGAGGACAGCCAAACATATTTGTTTTCTCCTTTCTCCGACTGCCTTCAATTGTATAAGCCCTCAGTTTTCTGAATTGCAACCAGGTTTGGGAAGGATGGATGCCATTTCAAAATTACCATTCTGAAGGGTGTGAAATACTCCTTTTTCATAATCAGTGTTACAAATATATATTCAAAATGCAATGTGCAGATGATAATTTTGGTTATGCACTGAAAACAGTTGGATATCAGGGGCTATTTTTAACTTTAAAAAGATTTTCTTTCATTACATTAAAATTTTAGAAAGCGAATTTTTCATGCTACCATACTCTATTCAAGATAACTTTTTTCCTTAGTGTAATTGGTCTCCACAAGAGTTACAACAATCTCATGTGAGTTCTTGAATTACAATACTTTTGTCTTCTGGGGATATTCTTTATGTCTGTTCTGCAGGGCAATAGAAATTTTGATGAATTAATTAAGCATAAACCATGTACAGACCACATGCTGACAGTATGTAGCCATTAATACTAGAGGAATTACAATAATATTATAGTTTAGGACAGTTGATGGGACTACAGCCTTGAAATTGCTAGTGGAATAAAACTTTATACTAATAATTCTTTTCTTAATAGTTCCTTTGCCATCTACTTTCTTCAGCCTTTTGTTGGTGCTAAATTGTTAGCACATGTATATTCTAGTGAAGAAATGAATAAAAATAGCTTGTTTTCAATCAATTTGAATTGAACAAAGGATGACAAAGATTAGAACAGCAGAACCATTAGTCTCAAGATGCTTAAAAAATCTTGGCAGTTATAGCAGTCTGTCATTGGTGTTTGAGGTGAGAGAAACAGAATGAACATCTGCAGTCCTGTGGAGTGAAACAGAAATTCTGAAGTTCCTTGAGTGTAACTGATGGAGTCCCAGACAAAATGCTTACTATTGAAACACAGCAGCATGTTGTGCTGTTTTCTTAACCTGTTAAATTTTTATCTTTACCACTGGCAGAGAGTGCAATGGTAATTTTACATCACTTTTTTTTTCTGCAAGTGCGTGGACAGATGTTCATAATTCCCAAAGTTTGCTGGCTGTTAGCACAAATGATTTTGCCATGGAAACATACTTTTAGATAAGCAGGCACTGAATCATTATGGTCCTTAAAGGCAATTATTTAAATAAGTAATTAGAGTCACAGTACTTTCATTTCCCAATTATAATCAAAATCAGAGTGACTCAGTAGATATTTTACTTTTTCTAGGAATAGTGACTATAAAGTAAGTCATAGCTTGTGTGGGACTGAAATAGTTAATTTTTGGCAAATATTTAGGATTATTGAGTGTTTACTATTGTGTTAGAGCTGGTTTGGTAATGAATTGTGTAAATGAAAAGCAACAGCAACAACAAAAGCCAGGCTAGAAGTGAGTGGAACCTGCAGAATCTTTATACTGATTTATCATTGCATCTCTTTGGATTCTGCTGCTTCTGCATGGATGGAAAGAGAAAAGTAAAACCAAAATATTGCTGGGACAAAAATTCTTGGGTAAACTATATAGGATTGCTTGTTTATTCTCAGCTGAAGTAGCTGGGGATAAGCCACGACTCTTGGTTTCTCTAGTTCATCACTCAGCAAAATCTGGTTACTGCTCTGGATTTGTGGTTAATATTAAAAGCATTCAACCGAGACAAACTCTAAATACAAAGAAGACGAAAGACTGATAAATTTGTTCCTTGTGCTTGCATTTCAAATCTGGTACTCTGATTTCAACATGCATTTTTGGGTTTGGGTTTTGGTGTGTGTGGGGGGATTGTTGTTTGTTTTTGTTGTTACTGATACATTTTTAGGCAACTCTCTGGCTTTTTTTTTAGTAAGAAATCCCCAAAGTGTTAGTATTTTACTAATTTCTGTTGGAGGCAACTTGATTTTATTTTACCAGAGAGCAGGGAAAACTCATTCCATTATAACCATCAAGATGTATTTTTCTGTCATGTAGCGATCTGTTGTCTCCTTAAATACTTCTGTTTAATGATCATGAGTAAACTCTTACAAATTTCTGAGACAGAATAAGTAGGATTTTTATTCAAGCATGCTGGAAGCATTTTCCCATCAAACTTGTCCAAGTTCATTTTAAAAGGAGCATTGTGGTGCAGTACTGTGACTCTTCAGCATTTTTCCATGTTGAAACACTGCTTCGATGTACTTTGTTTTCTCTAAACAGAGCAATACTTCTGTCTTGAATGATTCTTTATATACTCTGTGAAGCTCTGGTATATGTCATGCTCCAGATCCCTGAATATGCAGAGAGTCTCTACAATAACCAATAATATATCTCTGCCTTCTGTCTGTCTTAATTCCATTAGGAAAGGAATTAATTCTTAAAGAAAAGAGATTGATTCTTAATCCTTGGAGTCTAGCTTATAGAACAGGAACCCCCAAAGTACCCCATAAATCATTTGATGATAGATACACTGGTTAGATTCATTATTTTTTGCCATTGTCCCAAAGCATTTTGGAGAACAGGTACTGAGCTAGAGAAAAAGAGTGGATTAGGAAAATGATTGTGTGATGAGGCTCCATCAGAGTCTGAAGCTGTTGTGCAAGCTGTAGCAAGGTTCTGACCAATAAATGTTGGCATTTAAATCTGGTTTTGCCTTTAAGAAGTAAGAAACCTTGAGATGTCTTTGCTTTTAGAAACTGTAATAACTCTCCAAATGTGATTTGTACTTTAAAAGCTTATTTACAGAAGACAGACCACTGCTAATGACATTTGCATGGAAATTTCCCAAATGAATATTTATAAATATGAATTCAGCATGGTGTAGTGTATGTACTGGCATAAACATTTCTATACACAGATGTATGGTTTTTGTTGAACTCAGCATAACTGACAAATCTCTCAGGGAAACACCAAACAACTTGTTCTACATACAGATGTTCCTTTGGCATCTTATTATGAAGACTTGAAAACATATTGTTTTACTGGCAATAAAGCAGCAATAATGTCTTAATAGAATCCGAAAGAATAACTAAGCACTTCAAATGCCTGAAATAAAGGGATAATTGAAGTTGCTTTGGGTTTAAGCCTCAGTAATTTTTTGCTTTATAATAACTCAGGTGACTGTATATCTAATGAAACACAGTGAAGTAAGAGCACATTATTGATTGAGAATTTAAACATTTGCTTGTATCTATAGTGTGCCTCTGTGATACACATCATTGTAATGGAAGAAACAAATCATTTAAATTATATCTCATTATGCTTAGTACAAGCCAGTAACTCACTTGCACAGAGACTTTTCTAAAACTTTGCAAAAATTTTGATGAGTATGTTGCAAACTAATTTCCCAAATAATTTGTACTCATGTTTTTCTTGTTAAAGGTTGATCATTGAAACTGTCAGGATTATTTATCTCAAATACTCTGAGCTCTACAGTTAAATTTCTATTGTAATTTTAAAAAATAAGGTTCATTTTATTGTTCTGAGTATCACAACCTTTATGGTTTGTCTCTTTAGCATTTCTCTGTAGGTGCAGGGCCTTCAAGTATTCCAAGGAAGGCAGGCAGTTTCCACCCCACTTCAAGAACTGACAGATGGTGTTTAAAGAAAAGCTGTGAATGTGATGTGAATAAGCAGCTTGATTTCCAACATTAAGAACCAATTTTATGCCTTTAGGTGTTTTGGAAATATAATGGGTTATAGTGGGATCTCTGAAGATGTCTTGTCATGGTCTTCTAGTCAAAATGTAGGTAACATCATCTCTATTAAAACTATGGAAGTCTGCATTTAAAATTTTTATTGTGGGCATTTAATCTTATTCTGCTGCAGTATAGAGAAAAGTGGGATATATTAATTATGCAGTTAATATGGTAGGAGCTCCTTTGTTAGCATGTTCTTTTGGAGGCTGTGCTGCTGGCAATGTGACACAGGGCCCAGAGTTCTGGGTGCCCTGACAGTAGAACAACCACGTCCAACATAAGCATAAATTCTCTCAGCCCAACTTCTGGGGAACACCTTGTTTTCCACTTAAAAAAAAAAAGGGGGGGGGGGCAAATTATTTTTCCACTGTTGTGTGAACTGCTGTTCTACCCTTTCCCCAAACCTGCAGAACAGAAGTGGTGAGGTGCTCTCTCAGCACGGGGTGCCGGTGAGGTCGTGAGTCACACGCCGTTAATGTGCCTGTTAGAGGGTTGAAGAGATAATTACTGCCTTTCTGCTCACAGTTTCTGTTTCTGAAGTAGAGAAGTATGTGCATGAAAAACTTTGGAAACGAGGAACTAGCAATCATTAGTCTGCATAAACAGTGCTTTCAAGCTTTTAAGAGGTCTTTGACTTTCTTTCTTAACTTTCACGAAGTCAATAAGAGTCTGTGAACGGAGGTGATGTGGTGCCTTGATCCTTGCAAATCACCTGGACTTTTTCACTGAGAGTAGAGAGACATTCAGATGAAGAAACTCATCAAAAAGATGTCAATGTTCTTTGAGAACTATCTGTCTTCATAAAGTTTAGTAACCAGTGGGTTTTTCAAGGGTGAGCCTTATTTTCAAATGTCTGGTATTACAGCAAATAGATTCCTCCTTCACTCCTCCTTATAGGGATAAAAAACCCCAAACCCACAAACAGCTTTTCATGCAACTTAAATTTTGAGCCCAATGTGTGAATGAGGTCTAAAAGAAAGAACCTGTGCTGAGACAGCAGGGATGTGGTGGGTTCCTGGGGGTTCCTTCAGGTCATTCTGTCTGACCAGGGCTCTGGCAAAATACAGTGACATTATAGCAATGACAACTTTCTAAGGATAACACAAAGTTTAATCAAGCTTAGCTATTATGAATGATTGAGGACGAATTTGAGAAGCTATAATACAAAACCAGTAAAAGCACACTTCAGTGTTTTACTTGTAAAATGGCTCTTCACTGGAAAACTATTTCATATAATTGCCATGATATTTTCTACCGTGACAAGGGTGGAATCATTTGTCAAATGTTTGAAAAATAACAATATGAAATCCTTTGTAGTTGTATGGGTAAGATAATTGAGAAACATTTTTTTCCCTATAAATTGTTCTTCCCTCATTTGAATGAAGACATATTTATTTTTAAAATCACATTTCTTGGCAGGCTTAACTTCTTTTCCCTTCTTTGAATCTGTTTTCTAAAAACCGGTTTGTTTATTACTCTATACTTGATGAATCATTTTGTGATGCATCATCTTGGGTTATTCTCATAATGTAGCATTTCAAGTAGTTGGTAGAAAACAGTACAGTTGTTTTACTGAAGATAACAGACAGCAGATAATGACACAGTTATCCTAGATGGGATTTACTGAAGGAGAAAAATCTTGTAAATAAGAATCGATATTTCAAGCAATAAACTATAACATTTAATAGTCCAAAATAAAGCAGTAGTTAGGTGATCTTAACAGGATATTTCAGCTATAAAGTTATAATGAAGTTATATTTCAAGTTATAAACTGAGCTAGAGATAGAAGACTTAAGTGTTCCAATTTTCTCCAGTAGGAATAGTTCTATTCTGCTTTTTCTTATTCCAGGAAAATTTTTTCACTCATCTGATTTTCAGGAGCTGCCAGGACACTCTGGATTAGAGCCAGAAAGGCTATATCTGAGTGTGAGCCTGGAAAATTAACCAATACTGGATCTGTGTGTCAGAATTCACTCTGAATAGAAAGTTCATCTGAAGAGGAGGCTTGGTCAGTAGATATTGAGGCCAGTTCCTTACAGACAGATTTAACAGTAATTTCTGAACAGAAAATGCAGCCAAAGGACTGCAGAAAAGCAGCTTTATGGCTGTAAATATATCTATATATATTTATAATATGAATTATAGACTATGTAACTATTTATTATATATGTATTTCTATGTAACCAGTGTCATTGAAATTACATAAGAGTGTATGATATTTAAAAAGGGGGAGGTGGGGGAAAACAGCAACCCCAGTAACTGGCTGGCTCCAGGTGACACATGTTAGTGTTGTGTCAGTCACCTTGCCAAGCTCTGCAGACGCTTTTTACTGACTGGCCAAAAACTGCTGTGGGCCAGACTGTGATCAACAAACTCCATTGGACTCATCTCTGATATAATGGTAACGAGAATCAGTTTATTATGTGCTTTCTCTGGTGTCTGCTAGTAAATAAGACTAAACCATGCTACAATCAGCTGAAATTTTATTCATTATGTTACTCTTATTTCTTTATATCCAGGACTGGCACTGTGAATGGATTGAAATCATTCCCCTTGTGTACTGCTATATTTTGAGGTGTTATAGTCATACCCTCTCCCTCCTCTCTGCCCCCCTCAATGAAATGTTAATTTTCTATCTAAAATACATACCTGTCAGTTCTCACAGGCAGGCTGAATTCTTTCTGAAGTGTTCTTGCCAATGAATTTATGTAACACAAGAAACAGGGCAACATTGGTTGAATGTTAACACAAAAGCTCTTGGTTCTGAGGACTCTCTTCTCTTAAGCAAGATGATAAACTTTCAAGGTTTGCTCACAAAAAAAAAGTGAACTGCATGTTATTAACTTTTATCTGAGAATAATAATTTTAAATATAATATTTTCTACTTATTAATTTTGATGCATAAAAAGAATTACCTTCCATAAAAACAATACTTTCAGCAGTGAGTTACTTTCTAAGGAAAGATCTAATTTTCTTAAATTAAAACTATTTATGAGGTTGTGATATCTGGTCTGTACTCCTGAGATTACTGTGTAAGAGAGATTCGTGACGGTTTTTGGTGAAGAGGCCATCTATTAGCATTTTTTTCAAATAGTGTTTGTCCTCATTCAGTGTTTGAGGAGAGTCTTTCTAGTGTTTATAATAAGGGATGTAAAATCTTTGGTTTTAATTTAATAAAAATATTAAGTGTTACCTTAGAGTATCTCAAAAATAACTAGTAGCTATCAGGATAGCTTTCAAATAACCCACAACATTCTACTTCTAAACTGGAATTGATCCTACTAATGATTAGTTCAGTTAATTCAAATACTCACTTTTGTCTAGACTGATCATTAAATCAGTGTGTTTTTATTCTGACATCAGTCATCATTTGTATCATTTCACTAAATGAGCCAACAGGAACTCTTGAAGGAGAATGGGATTGATTTGAATGCCATAAAAAGAGCATTTGCATTGTTTTTATCAGCGACACAGTGTCAACATTAAGAAAAGAAACCAAACCAGACCACACAAAAAAATAATGAAATGGGATTGAAGGGGCTCTCGGGTCTCCCCAGAGCCTTCTCATCCTCTGACTGAGCAGCCCCAGCTCTCCCAGCCAATCTCCAGAGCAGAACAACTCCAGCCCTTTGGAGCATTTTATGGTCTCCTCTGGGCCTGCTGACACAGGTCCGTGTTCTTCCAGTGTTGAGGGCCCCAGAGCTGAATGCAATTCACTTCAGTTTTGTTCTTCATTTCAACAGAGCTTTCTGGTATAGTTCTCTTATCAATAACACCATTTTTCAGGGATTTTTGAGCCACCCTGTGACATCCTGTTGGCTTGTTCAGTACCGTGACTCAGAGGCTGGATAGGAGTTGATAAAAACCGCATTGCACAGGATGTTAAATTTAACCATTTTGTCAAAGTGAAGGAAGAAAAGAGCACTCTCAAGGGGAAGCTCTGGTTGATGTTTGATCTCTTTATCAGCCACTGCTGTGAAAGGTGCCACAGGTACATGATGCAGCTCCAACTACAGTTAACCTGTTTATTTTCAACCTGTATAGTTTCAAAGCCACTTTTAAACCCAAATTTTCTTCGTGTTGGAATTGTGGGGAAAGCTTCAGCTCAAATTCCTTTAACAGGTGTGTAAGCAAGTGCCTCCATGCAGAGTCCATGTGGTACTGCAGGGAGGCTCCAGCTCAGGATGCACAAGCTCAAGGTATTTTTTGGCTGGTTACCTCTGTGTCTACTTGCTGCCTGCATACAGGACATGTGTCTATATGCAAAGTGAATATGTAGAGTGGGATGGATGCAGGCAGTCAGTGTAGGTCACACAGTGGTTTTCAGAGTCAGCCGTTGCAGAAAAAAAATTCATTAGAAATAATAAAATCATCTTGTTTTAATGGTTGTTGCATCTGGCACTGTTGTCATACTTGAATATAGTTTGACACCTCTCTTCCTGCTGTTAAGGCATAAAGCTTTTTATTCTGGATAGTCTGGGATGATGGACCAGAGTAAATTTTGTTTTTATCTGTGTAAAAATGCATTTCCAAAGGTAAACAAGGCTTTGATTTTAACTTCACTTGCTGTCTGTGTGCTTTGTTATTGAAGTTGATCCTGTTAGCATTTTTCAGTCCAGTTTAAGCACTGAGCAGTGAATAAAAGCAAATTGAGGAAAACACAGTGAATTTTTCCTACATGCAGGATTTTTTGAGATCCAGCTGGTGGGTGATGTTTTATTAAAAGTCTGTGAAAGCAACTCCTGGACAAAGGAATTGGTGACTGCTCAAATGCATTCTCCTCAGAGGGCAAGGAGCTGAACATGACCGAGTCACTCCGTCGGCAATTCCTGTTGGACACTGACTGGAGAAGCTGTGGTTGGACACACCCCTTTTGGAACACTTACCCCCTGCTTGAAGTATTTCAGAAGAGACATAAAAATGTTCATAACAGTTCTCTCTCTGAATTGACACGTTGCCTCCTAAATGGGATTGTGCTGAACTCCTCAATGTTTACAACTATCGTACTCGTTCCAAAAATAAACTCTAAGCTTTTCATGCAGGAATCTCTGTGTTAAGGTGTAAAGGATAGGGATCTTTTCTGACATTGCTCAACAAAAACTTTTCAAAGTAGTAAATACATTGTTTTCTTTATATGAAGAAAGCAGAAAGAAGATGAGCAATTTCATTAGAATTTCTCAGCATTATTACATTTGGATGAACGTGGCATGACTTCATTTGAATATCTGAATGTTAATTGCATTGACATTGTTATTAAAGCCAATTAACTGATCAGCTGTTTTTGACTATGGCTAATCAACTGCAATAGTGTGGCATGAAGTTTATGGAGCTATATTCACATGAGGATGGTCAGATTGCTCTCTATTACAAAAGACAACAGGAATTTATTTATGAATATTAATTTTAATTAGTACATATTTGTTGAGAAGTAATTCAGCAATCATCCTTAATAATATGAGATCTTGCCTGTAATCTATCTGTATATGTACACACAACTCTATGTAGGCAGAAGGTTTTATTATAGAAATAAATTAATGTTGTAAGTATTGGTTTTGAAAAATAATTTATTATTTACCCATTAGGGAGAGTTGTTGGTCTATCTTAACACACTGAAAATCTAATTTTCTTTTAAAAAAAATATTAATTATTCCTTCTAGCCAAAAAGGACTACATCATTAACCCCAAAGGAATGGTAATAAACAAAAATAATTTAAAAGCTTTATTAAGTTCAATTAATTGGTTGTAGCAGACTAATTTTGTCATGCTTTGCTAAACAGTGTATTGTAAGTAATTTTGATGATCTCCAATTGAGTTGGACAAACAAGCCTGCACACTAAAGCAAAAATTGAATTGTCTTGATAATTACAAAAACCATTGGCCTGTTTGGTCTTTGTGATAAATGGGTTAATTAGCTACTTTTTATTACATCTAGACTTTCAATGCAGTCAAACAGTGGTAATTTATTTTGCTGTGTAAACCAGTATAGTCAAAATTCTATTGTTCTGATTTGTTCAAGATAAAAATCTTTAGAGCTACTTGATTTAATATTAGATAAGTATGTCTGGGGATGGAGTTTTCATTATTTGCACTTGATTTATGTAATTTATGGAACTCTGTTTTATGCTAGTCATTTTTCAGTCTTTCACCTAACAGTAAAGCCAGCTCTGTCTCATTCCAAGGGGCCGATCAAAACCATCCTTAAGAGAAATTAAAGACTAGTTTTATATCTTTTAAATAGAAAGCATATGCATCATGAGGAAGAATTTCAAGGAAGCAATATATCACATACTACTAGTGAATGAAAAGTTTTAGCTGAGAGTTCTTAATAGGAAATTATGTAAAATGATAGTCAGGTAAGCTCCTGTTTTAATGTTGTTGTTAAGCTTGAGCTAATTTCCAGAGCTCTGAAGCAGGTCCCACAATACAAAAGCAGTCATTTGAGCTCACAGGAAGGTACTGGGTTGATGCAATGTTTTGGTTTTTGTTTGTTTCCTTGTGTTTGTTTTGGTTTTATTCCAGGCCTCTCTAGAAATTTACTGACTTTTTTTCCAAGAGGTTGTTCTTTTTCCAAGTCAGCATATGCTGCAGTACCAACAAACCACTTCTTTTGGTTCTGCTTACAGAAAGTCTTCAGCTCTACTTTTGGGAAAAGAAGCATCAGGCTATAAAGTACTCACAAGATGTTTTCCACTTCCTTTTCCAGTTGTAACTGAACTCTACTCTGAAGCAGTCAGGAAGCAGGTGTTATGATCTCACTGAAAAATCTAGGGAAATGATTTTTTTAATATTAATATTTTAAATTATCATGTTTTTATATGTTCAAATCTTTAATTTTTATCTGAGACAAGTTACACTAATTTTGCCATAATGAAATGACATCTGTTGGTTTTACTGTTTTCCTGTTGGGTGTTGACTATCTTCCTATTCATGTTTCATGCTGTGTTTTGTCTGACTTATTGGTGTGATCCATTCCATTGTCTGTCATCTCTTTCTTCAGCTAAGTAATTTTAATAATTTTTTTCTCCTTGTGATGTTTTTGTGACTCTAAAATGCACTGGAATACAGCAATTGATGGGCTCTCTGCTTTGTTTTGAAGATGGGAAAATTCAAAAGAGAACGTTTTCTTTTTGGGTACATTTTAAAGAAATAATCTAAGGTTGTAGTTATAGAAACTCATTTTCCTTTTTTTAAGCTTAATTTAGCTTGTTGTCATTTGTGTAACCTGACAAAGTATTTTGAACAGTCTTGGTAAACAGCTCTTCCTTTGGCTCATAAATAATTTGAAATATATAAATGATTCATTCAAATTATAGTTCATTAGAAGTCTAATAATTAATCATACTGTTTAAATGTCATCTTGCATTTGCCAAAATATTATTTTGATCAGTCATTTTGTTTAATATTTGTTTGACTGTATTGGGCCATTAGGAATGCCATATGAGTTCTAATTTGTCAGCTTGGTGTCATCCTAATGATTGCTCAGTAATGGTGATCCCTGTTTGAAAGATGACATAATTTGTGTCTTTTGATATAAAAACAAAGAGTCTTTCATAATGTTTTGTTTATATATATTCTCTCTCTCTCTCTCCACACATATATATACATATATATATATATATATGAGGAGTAATGGACTTTCTTCTTGAAGAACAGCCTCCTTCCTTTCAAATTATTATTTTTTAGAACATTTATAGGCATTAGTGTAATGTTTATTACAAAGCCCTGAGTGAAAGCATTTAATTTTATTAAAAGGTGTTTCTTGTTTCAGTTTGGCATATATATATATCTGACAACATACAAGTATATTATGTTTGAATTAAGTTTTCATGCATGTTTATATAAACAGATAATATGCCTTTTATGGCAGGAACAGAAGAACATCCCTCTGAAAATAAAACATAAAATGGACTTATTGTCTAATTTTTCTGCTATCAAATACATACTATTTAAAAACTTCTGTTCCTAAGGAAGCAATTTGCATTTTGAATACATTGGATGAGGAGAAAATGTTAAAAGATATTCTCCAGTGTTGAACAAAGCATAACTAGAAATGTAACTCCAGATAAATACATTTCTTTAATAGTATAGCTAAGTCTAATTTTGCATTCTAGGACAGAAGCATAATTGAGACACAATATTTGTTGTAGTGCTTGTCACTAGCATTCTTTTGCAAAAAAAAAAAATCATGAAAACATCACTGAATTATTTTAAAATTTCCTCCTGTACTCTTAGCTAAATGTAGTCTTGTATATTTAGTCACTCTTTCAGATGTGGATCACATGGGTATATGTTAATGAGAACTCTACTTTAATTTGTATACACCTCAAATCTCTATTTGGTGCAATGTAAAAGCCAAATTCTGATCTTGATCACATTTTACAGTTGTGTCTAAAACCAACAGTCCTGACTGTTACTTTATAATGACATTTTTTGTTTCCTGAGTAATTTTAAGATTTAGAAGAAATTCATTAACAAAACAACATCTTAAAAGCAAAATTAAAAACATGGGATATCACTTAAAATTTCAGCAACAACCAAATTCCAGAAGGCAGAACTGAAGTAAATAGCACTGTTTGCTTACAGGCTAAAAACTAAGAGTATCTGTGATGGGGAACTGCGCTATTACCCATCTCTGGACTTACTCAAGGAAAAGAAATGACTCATAAATTCCTGGACAACTCTTAATTCTTGATCTTGCATATAATGAAATGTATTCTTTGCAGTGGTTAAAGTTACGTAAAATGTTTTAGTTGAACAACTTCCTACCATGAAAAGACACAGCTATAACTGTCCCTTTCTACCTTTCATAGAATCATAGAATTGACTGGGTTGGAAGAAACCTCAGAGATCATCAAGTCCAGCCCTTGATCTGCTACTACCATGGTTACTAGACCATGGCACTAAGTACCACATCCAGTTTCATCTTAAAAACCTCCAGGGATGGTGAATCCACCACCTCCCTGGGCAGCCCATTCCAATGGCTGATTACTCTCTCTGTAAAAATTTTTTTCCTAATATTCCACCTAACCCTCCCCTGGCACAGCTTAAGATCATCCTCTCTTGTCCTACTGCTGGTTCCTGGGAGAAGAGACTGATGCCCACCTGGCTCCCCCCTCCTGTCAGGGAGTTGCAGAGAGTGAGGAGGTCTCCCCTGAGCCTCCTCCTCTCCAGGCTAAACAGCCCCAGCTCCCTCAGCCTCTCCTCACAGCACTTGTGCTCCAGTCCCTTCCCCAGCCTTGTTGCTCTTCTCTGCTCCTGCTCCAGCCCCTCCATGTTCTTCCTGAACTGAGGGCCCAGAACTGGACACAGCACTCAAGGTGTGGCCTCACCAGTGCTGAGTCCAGGGGAAGAATCCCTTCCCTGCTCCTGCTGCCACACTGTTCCTGAGCCAGGCCAGGATGCCTTTGGCTGCCTCGGCCACCTGGGCACACTCTGGCTCATGTTCAGCTTCCCTCTGTTACTCTTCCTCTGTGTGTGCTGCCTGCTCTCCATTTCTGCCTCACCTTTGCACTGACTCTGGTGTTTGTCAAACTCTTCACAAAACCAACTCAGGAGCAACATAACCACATCTTTTTCTCTGTGTTATTTTTTCTGGATAAATGAACTGAATCGGGTCAAAAGGTAAGAGCTGAAGTTTTGTTAATAATGAGCAAAAAAATTTATTCCAGTGCTACCTGTTCTGATTCTTGATTTAATTGAGCTGTACCCTAAGATGTCAGGTAAGATTAAGTCTGTTCCTTTTTCTCCCTTGTAACTGACCTACACTTTTGATCCATTCTCCTTGCAACAGGACCTGTTTCTCAGTGGGAGTTAAGTCTGGCACACACTGTAAGCATTTATCCAGTATAAATGACTGCTTTTGGCACTGACTGTAGAAAGTTTAGCCTTATACTTGCAGTTGATAGCAAAATGAAATGAACATTCTAGTTTTTTGGGGTTTTTTTTAGAAAAACTTTGAGATAATTAAATAGAAATACGTAATCTTCTCCCCCTTAATGAACATACAGAAACCTGTATGTTCATTAAGTTTAATAGCATTTTTGAAAGTTATAGTATTTCTAGAAACTCTGATTCTCTAAGAAATCTAATTACTTCTTTCTCCATGTCAACTTTGGAAGGATTATTCAAATATTTTATAGTCCTAACTGCACAGAGCACTTTAATCCTGTTGTTTGTACATTGTCATTCTCCTGCCTTCTTTTTGCTTGCAGTCTCCCATTAGACACCACAGGCACATCCTGGTAATCTCAAATTCCAGGGAAGTGTTATCTGGCAATCAATGTCTGCCTACCCCTATATTTACTTTTCCACTCCTTGCATAATTTAAAATAAAAGAACTAGACTCACAGTCTTCGGTGTAGCACAGTACAAACTATGACTTTAAAAAACATGTATAATTGGAATCTGTCCTTCTTAGTCCTGAGCTTTACGATGGCATCTCTTCTCCTGATCCTTTATCAGCCTTCTGATAACTCCAAAGGATTCACTTCTTTTGCTTTTAGACAGGGATGCTGCCCTCGAGAAAGCATTAACAGAGCAAAATAAGATTCTAATCTCTTAGCTGAAAGGGAGATGGACATGAACATACACCACCAAGTGATGGGGCCTAAATGACAGCTCCTAAATTTCTGTGTAACCTGCTAAAGTGAGAGTGCCAGGAGTTTGCAAGAGCAGTAAGTCTCTGCTACTGGCTCCCAGACCTCTCAAAGAAAGGCAAGGTCAGTGTTTGCAAGCTGAAAACCAGCTCTTACCCTGTCTGGTGTAGGTCCAAGAGCCTATTTGTACATAATCATAGAATCATCGTTTAGTTTGGGTTGGAAGACACCTTTAAAGGTCATCTAGGCCAAGTTTAAAACTTGTCATACTTCAAAACAGGCCCTGCTGAAACATCTGTAGTACCATGTGACTACTTCTATTTATCACACAATTGCCATTAAATGGAGCCTTTTTTGCACCATCATATCTTACTGTATCATTATGCATAATTTCCTGGGGTTTTTAACTTTTTCTAGACCAAATTAAGCAAATCAAATCAAGGAGATAAAACCTCATTTCCTTGCAACCTTTGAAATTTGTTGGGAGTGGGCTGAATGTCACTTTAGCTGTTCTAATTTGCTTCTGTATTTCTTGACTGCTTCAGAATCAAAATGATCTGGGAGTTAATAGGACTGCACTTTTTATGGTTGCACTCTTCATAAGCTGCATTTCATAGCAGGGTGTGTCAAAATTTAACTTATTTCTGTGTGTGCTTCACAAAATAAATGTTTTAGTTCCAACTTTTTCCACTTTGTGTGAACTCCAACCTCTCCCCTTCCTTGACTAATAAACCAGTCTGCTCTTCCAGTTCAACAGATTTGTTTCACAAGTACATCACCGGGTGAGAAGCTCTGCTGACAGGGGAAAAGGCTGCCAGAGCAGATTTTAGGAATGGGGAGCTCTTGCCACCTGCATTGTTTGGAGATTTAAGAAGTGAACAGACTGGTGAGTTGACTTGTTGCAAGGCTGCCTGATCACCTTCTGCCACACATGATAATTTACCAACAGGGATGAGGTCTCCAAATAGCCTTACAGCTGGCATGCACCTTTTACAAGATTTCACAACAGTTCCTTTCTAGTAAGCACTGATTCTTTTATTTAACTTTTTGTTTTCTTATAAGGCACGAATCAGTCAAATATCCATAAATGTGTGATCAGTGTGAGTTGTTTTATATAATATAAACACTGCACATTCCAACAGGAATCTTGTTTGCTGTGGAATTGATTCTTCCAATGAACTCTTCTGCTGGGTCAAAGGAACTTTTTTTTTTCCACAGTGTTTGTACTTCTCTAGTTTTTTTTAGGGAATTCAGATTAATTGAATTCCTTTCTTTTGCACCTATCAGGTTTTATCTACCGTGCTTGACCAAATTAAGTAGGTAAGTTTGTTCTCCAAGCAGCAAAGAGGAAGGGTTGTGGTTATCATCCATACTGAGAGAAATGTTCTGAAGAGGGAGATTTGCAGTAAATGGATACATTTCTATAAGTCAGCCAATCTGATGTTCCCTGTCGTAGCTTGTACCAACCAGTGCTTTTAAAGGATAAAAGAAACAAAACAGTAAAGAATGTCTTTCTACTGAAGCACTTGACTTTCACGTACGGATTTTTCTCTGGAAATAATCAAATTTCCTTTGTTCATCTTTTTTTCTCACCTGTTGGTAAAGTAGATGCATATTACCTTGAACATCCAACTTGACAGACAATGGAGATTTCCTTGAATTTTTTTTTAATGTTAGAAGTACCATGCTTTGGACAAGGACTAGAAGAAAATGCTGTTACATGAAAAATGGGGTTATAGTTGGACTTTTGATCCCATAAGAATGAATGTTGAAAGACGTGACAGAAAGACAATATACTGGGTACATTTCTGATTATCATGTATTTTTCATGTGTTATAAAGATGCTTTGTAAAGAAACTTTTGCTAAGTGTTCCATGAGATTGTTGAAGCCCATAAATTCAAGGAAGCTTTTAAGTTCAGTGAAGTTGTGTTTGATAAAAAATATAATATTTTATTTTCCCATAAGATTAAGCAGCTGTGAGAATTGTTCCACTGAATATTCTACCTGTGATCAATGTTAAAAGAAGGGAGTAATGTTTGTCTTTTATTCTACTCTACTTAGCATAGTTCATTATCTATCAGGAATAGAATATGTCTCTTAGTTGACATTTTCAGTGCTTTATGTTGTGACCTGGTGTCTGTTGTGCTTGTTTTTGTTGCTTATGTGGGCTGCAAATAGATGCAGAGAACTGTATAATGGATGGTGTTTAAATTACTCCATACCATAAGGGTAGGTAGTTTTATATACCCCACAGTGTGGCTTGCTAACTTTCACAGAATTTCTGATGGGGAAGGTGGGTTTCTGCAACAAAACCTGAGTCTCAAATCATGCAGTGTGAATAAAACTCTGGTAGTTGTGAAGGTGAAAACATGAGAAGGTTCCAGGGATGTCAGTGGCCTTGTTTTTGAGATACTTGCTGATATATTGGTATCATGTAGGATAGAAAGAGTTAGCATTTTTTTTTCTCTTCATTTTTTTACATTTAAATGAGAAGTGCTAATAATGCTGTAATGCGGCCACACATTTATTCCTACTTAGGTTGCTTCAAGGACACATATCTGACTATTGAAATCTATTTTAACCTTTCATTAAGAAAAGAAAAACTGGTTTATAGGAAGCAAACAATTAGGAAATAGTCGATATATAGGATTACTCTTTTATTTTCTTCAGTGTCTCTATTTTCCTTTAAAGCTAGTTAAACTCATCTCTCCATTTTCATTTCTTCCCTAGGATTTTATGTGATCACAGGGCTTTGAAGCTGTCCCTGTGATTCTTAATTTTTTTTTTTTTATTATTTTCCAGTAGGCTGTAGGGCATAATAGACTGGTGTGATAATAATGGGCCTAATTGAGATGAAGTTTAATGGTTTTTCTCACACACTTCATCATTAGGCCAGTGGCACATTTTATTGTCATCTTTTCTCTGTGGTTGTTGTGTTAGTTGGTACTAATTATTAAATGTTTCAAGGCTATGGTTTTGTTTTTCTTTTTTGATGCCTGAGTCCTTTTTTTAGTTTGTGTATGGTTTTGGTTATCTTACTCCCTCCCCTCCCCCCCCCTTTGTCTTTCTTTTTCTCCACTGGTATAAAAGATTTAATTCCATCCTGCTTACCATCATCTGGAACAAAATATTTCTATTTACAAACTTTTTTCGTTCATCCAGTTCATGGCTAAATAATTTGCATGTAGCTCATCAAGTCGGTTAATCATATTTGACCAATGTTTAAAAGATATTTTACACAATCAAGGAATGAGTGTCATAAATATATCTCATGGACAATTCCTCTTACCCTTACAACAAGGAAGGAAAACTTCTTTTATTTCTGAAAAGTTCGATAATGTCTGTAGTGATCCTTAAGACCCAGAAGTTTATCCCCATGCTACTAATTCTGATTATTCATGTGATAGTACTACTCTACGAGTTTAGAGAGGATAATACCTCTGAAAGGGTAAATTTACTTTTTAAACCAGCAACTGAATGCATCTTGTGCAGTCAGTCCTGGTTTTCTTGCAATTATGTTGTCAGTGCAGTCGAATGGTTGAATACAAAATGTGTTGTGGCTGGTTCACAGTAACAAAATTAGTTTTCTGGTGGATATTGTAATATCAAAAAGGTGCCTTGAGAGCAGTGCTGAATTCATGAGAGGAGAACAGGTCACTAAGAAGCATACTTTTAAAGTATTAATAAGGTGTAGTCATTAGGAGCAGTTTTTAGTTCCCAAACCAGACATTCATTGTGGACAGCAATGCAATTTTGTCTTGAAAGCAGATTACTAAATGTATTAAGGATTAAACTTGTCTATGGCCCTATGCAGTAGAAAATGTAAAGTCCAGGGACAGATTCTATATCAACATTTAATGAAAAAATTAGTAAAGGCTTACCTGTGCTGACATGAGGCATAATGATTATACCTTTGAGTAGTCTTGAATAAATAAATAAAATTACCATCTTAAGCAACTTGCACGAGTCACAGTCAGTGAGCTGTGTCAGTGAGCTCACAGCATCCTTTGGACCTGCTACAACAGCCAGGCTTTGGATTCCAGCTGAAAGAGTGAAAGGAAGATGAGGAATACAGCAAAATACAGAAAAGTGGAACTGTATTTCAAGACCACAAAAAATTTTTTGTCATTTCCTGTCGTTTACAATTTTAAGACAAAAAAAACCTGATGACAAAAATTCTTCAGTCAAATTCTTAGAGGCCAAATGACCTTACCCCTGTATATCCTATAAGCACATTTATTGTTGCTACCCTGTGTCAAAGACAGGCAGCTTTCCCCAACTTCTATCAAACTCAAGCAGTGTTAGTTTATGTTCTCCATTTTTATTTGCTAGCCCTTAGTTAAGTTTCCCAGCTATGCTGGCCATTGATAAATCCTTCCTCTGATGACAGTGGTGATGATAATGGCAATAAAAATTTTAGGGTAAGGGTTTATGCTCTAGCCTTAGTTCCACTAATATAACCTATATGTGTGTAGTACAGGGATCAATACCTTTGCTGTTCTTCAAAACAATTCTGTGTTCATAGTTCCCTTTCTCTTTCCTTTTCCCATCCTCTTGTTTCTGTGTCAACAGTCTCAATAGACTTGGCAAATCATGCTATGTGAGCAAATGTGATAATCCAGCTCGCTTTCTTTTAGCTGTTTTCCTGGCATCCAGATGATTACTGAAAGTTTAATTTAAGCAATACAGTGAAAACTGGAAGTGAAAGCAGTCTTGGAGGGAGAATCTCCCGAAGCAGGAGGTGTCACTTCTGACAGGTACTCAGAGCTCAGGTCTACACTGTAAGCAAGGATTTAGTTTACATGCACACTTTTATAAAAAAAAAAATCTGCAGATGCTTCTGGGCAACATGGCCAGAGACCACAGCTAGCTGTAAGTATGTGAGATGTAAAATAAACAGAATTTAACCTTTCTGGTATAAAATTTTCATATTAGATACAGGCATCTGTGGATTATAAGCATGGTTTTTTTCAATTGGTATTTTCCACAAGTGTCGTTTTGATTTTAATTCACCACCTTGTGTGTCAAATTTGTTTGCAGCTGCTGTGTTCTTCTTCAATCTGAATATGGGCTTTCCATACTTTCAAAATGTAGTTTGCTTGGCTCGAAGCTTGATTTCAAAGCAGAAGGTACTGCCCATGGCAGTGAGGTTAAAACTAGATGATCCTTAAGGTTCCTTCCAGCCCAAATCATTGTAGGACTCAATGACGATTCTGTTACTGAGATCCTAGGATTTATCCTGGGTCATCTTTTGCAGTGCCATCTGGTGTCAATTAAAAGAATAGGTAGCCTTGTTTTCTAAGTATTCAAGCTGAAAACTAAAAACAAAAGAATGAAAAAAACCCCAGATGTTCAGTTTAAGAACAGTGTAAACTTTGTTTCTTATACACGTACTTTTTAAAAAAGGGGGACTTGAATTTTAAAATAGAATCAGGGTAACTTATTTGTTATCAAATACTCTTTTGAAGTAATTGTGGTTAGTCCTATTTTGTGTTAGCCATTAGGAAATATTCTGGGAAGCATGGTTTGTGGAAGGCAGAAGTAATTTTGGATTTCTTTTAACTTGGGCTGCAAATAGCTTTATGGCACTGCAGTTACTGGCTTCAGTTTCTACATTACACAAAACAAAATTTTCTACCTGAAAGATAGATAACAAAATTTTATCACTTTTCTTCTTTACTTTAAAATATTAACTAAAAGTGAAGGCTTTATTTATTTATTTATATATAAGGCTTTAATATATATGACATGAACATCTAGTTGAATTTTTGCATGTGGAAGAACACCTTCTACCCATAATGGATTGTTTCATGTTCTCCTTTGGCAGTAAAAATCTCATAACAAAAATCATACCTGTGACAGAACCCTCATTATTCCAAAATATTTTTCTTGATTTTAGATTAAATATAAAGATGTTGTGATGCATTATCTGGGCAGATAAATTATTAGCTGACATTGGCTAAAGTGGACAATATCCCTTCATGGCAGTTGGCCAAACGGAGTTCAAGGGTTGTCTAGAAACTTCTACTCTTTTGCAAGGTTGGAATACTGGTAACCATTTTTTTTGTTTGTTTGGGGTGGTAGGTTGACACTAAGATTCATCCCAACTTGGACATACCATATTTCTGGACTTTAGCACTAATATAATCTGAGACCTCTACCTGGAGAAATTTTCCCTAATTTTTTGTGGTCTGAAAAATTTATTATTTTTGAAGTTAATAAAAACTAAACCAAAACATATAGGGTGGTTTTGTTTTGTTTTGTTTATTTTGTTTGGTTGGTTGGTTGGTTTTTTGTTTGGTTTTTCTGTGGGTTTTTTTGGGGGTTTTTTTGGTTTTTTTTTTGCTGATAATGGAGGTCTCCATTTTGCTGTATTCTGAATCTAGCAGATGGTATTTTAGAGGTCAAAAAGACATGCTGCATGTGCAAAAACTTGATCTCAGTACAACTCTTACTTGAGGATACTGTAAAAACTTACTAAGCAGATTTTCTAATTGAACTGATTGACCCAATCCTTTGTATCTTTCAATTTATCCTTAATGTATCCATCAAGCTGTGCCTCAGAAAATGTCTAATTCTGAAATGCTAGCACTTGGAAGACATCTACCTTGATTCTTAATACTTTTAAGATTTGTGATTGGGGTAATCTGATTGACTTCAAATGGCCTTTTTTTTTTTTTTTTGATTAGTCAGAAATTAAAGAAATAGCACCAGAATGTCAGACCATATTCAGAGATTAAGCATCAACATGAACTGTTGATTGGCTTCTCTGGGCTCAGCCTAGAGTTTATCCATCAAAGTCAAGCACAGATGTTTGTATTCTAGGCTGAAATGGGATCAGAACCTACTCCTGCTTCATTTTTTGCCTTTCTTTACATCATTAGTAGTTACCAAGGTCAATAACTGAGCTTGAGGTCAAGGAGCTAATGAGAGCTGTATGGCTGGATCTGTCTGCTGTTAGTACAGGTCACATCTGCTGCACAGGCATTATTCTTCACCAGCACCTGAATCCTCTTTAGAGCTATCTTTAAGTCTTCCTTCTGTGTGGAGTTTGTCACTGTGTGACCTGACTTGCTGTAAAGGTTTAGGTGCTTGTTCATTCGGGTCACATTTGGGATTCATGGAAGGAAAGATGAAAAAGGTTATGTTTCTGTCAAGGTCAGTGTAATGATGATGATGATAGGAGTAAATTCACCTGCTAGGCCACCTAGCTAGAGATGAGCTGGGCTGTGTGCTTTAATTTCTATTGACTAGGCTTACAAAAGGTGCCCTAAAAAGCAGGTGGGTACAATATTGACTCTCTGGAATAAATACAGGCTCATCATGAAGGTCTAGTAGAGAAAAGAAAAAAAAAAGTCATCTGTATCTTCAGTCTCTTGAGAACATGAAAAATTTGACCCTTACATGTGTCCGTGTGTTTTTGCTGGTTTGTTTGGGTTTTTTTTATTTTTTTCTGTATTGAGAAAAACTCTTTAAGTGGTATAAAATTTGGGAATTTGGGGAATGTTAAGTTTCAGCATCTATCTCACCTTTTTTGTAATCCAAGGTTGCAGCAAGAGGAAAAATACGGTAGACTCAATTATGCAACTGCAATCACATCTAATTATGCATTTCATGTGAGGTAGGCAAGCATTTCATTTTTTTGTTACTTGTGCCAACAAATTGCTTCTTATCAACATCATCTCTTTGCCAACAGATGGCAGCAAAGGATTGAAAAGGAAATTTGCTGTATTTTGTTTGAACAAATAATTATCTACCAAGGAGCAATCAAATATCACTGAAGGCATGTTTTCTTCATCTCAGCACCATGAGATAAATTTTTAAAGATGCTTTTTAGTGATCAGACAACACAAGAAAAATAAAACTTGTGATTATTCTGTGATTATCTGGTAATGTGAATGCTTCAGACTGAAATTCTTCCTAATATTAAGGAACACTGACATTCTGTTGTCAGCATGCACAAAGAATCAGGCAATCATACCCTGTTTTTTTCACTGAAATCTGTATTTTGGATAAGCTTATGGCACATGACAGTTTCCATAGACTTTCCTGACAGAAAGGCCCAGATTCACAAATGCTTCAGGAGTGTGGCTTCCTGTATGAAGTTCCCAGTGTATTTTCCCACTGAGCATGGATGCTCAGGAAAAGAAATTTGAGTTGGGTGCCACAGGAGTGGTTGGCAAGAGACAAGCAAAAGACATACACATGAAATCACAGAACCATAAATGGTTTGGGCTGGAAGGGGCATTAAAGCTTATCTCATTTCACCCCCTGCCATGGGCAGCGGCACCTTCTGCTAGCCCAGGTTGCTCCAAGCCCATTCCAACCTGGCCTCGAACACTTCCACCGGTGGGGCAGCCACAGCTTCTCTGGGCAACCTGTGAAAGTGCCTCACCATCCTCACAGGGAAGAATATCTTCCTAATGTCCAGTCTAACCCTGCTCTCTGTCATTTGGAAGCCATTTCCCTTGTCCTATCGCTTCATGCCCTTGTTAAAGGTCCCTCTCCAGCTTTTCTGTGGCACCTTCAGGTGCTGAAAAGCTGCAATAAGGTCACCCTGGAGCCTTCTCTTCCCCAGGGTGAACAATCCCAAATCCTTTTGCTCTCCAGAACTTTGGTGCTTGCCATCTGCCATAGAAGAATGACCTTCACCACCTGGAAAACCTTTGGTGAGAGAGTAAAGGCAGCACAAGTAACCAGTGCCTGAAGCTGTAGGTGACTTCCAGATCAGAGAGCTTTGTGTCAGATCAGCTGAGCTGTGAACCTCATACACTCCCTGTCTTGGTGGCAGTGCCACACTGGGGTGGCTGTACTCCTTCCAAAGAAAAGCTGGAGTTTCTGTAAAATAATATGTTATTCCAGCTGACCATACAAATTTGAATGAGGACTTTTGGGCAGCCAGGGATTACTGCAGGCCTGGGTCATACTTGATGTTCTTCCATATCCCATGGAAGGCTGCTCTGTGCTTTGCTTTCAGAACACAGGGGTAGATGGTGGTGGTTCCAGATGGGTCTTAAGTGATTGCCAAGTTCAGCAGTTGCCAATCTGTCTTGGGCTGTTGGAATTACTAATTAAAGCTGCTTTTTCTCTTTCTCTGGGCACAGTGTTCATTTCTCCATTTTTTTTTTCCTCTTTTAATCTCTCCATACTCAGTGTTCTACTGCCTTTTCACTCTCCCTGGTCTTTTCATGCTGCCTCCTTGCCTTCCATTCTGCTTCTCTCCTGTGTCTCTGTCAGACTTCCAGTGTTGCAAAGAGGCACAAGCAATACTAGAATAATGGTGTAATTGCATCTTTAGTTTGCTTTCACATCCTTGCAGCTGGCAGCTCTCAAGAATAGCAGAACCAGGGAATCATGGTGGTGCTTACTGCCCTGTGCTCTGCCCTTGTCCAGTGTACCAGTTACACCAGTGTTGGATCTGCTGAGGTACCAGTTAGAACAAACTCCCAGGAGGAGAGATTTAAGTTCAGTTTAAATCAGCTGGAGGCACACACACTCACATATTCCACCTCCTTGGAGAACGCCCAAGCAAAATTTTAAAGGTACACTGATAAAAAAAAGATATTGCTGAGGTGAAAAACAAAGCAAAAAAGCAATAAGAATATATGCTTGTGGGATAGAGAGCAGTTCTACTCTGATGCAGAGTCCTTTTATGTATTTGCTCTAGTAGTTGCTTGACTAACCCAATTGGCTGTGATTGAAGTACCAAAGTGTGAGAGTTAGACATGTAACATAGGCATCTTTGAGTACTGGTGCAGTGTGTTGTACAACACAGGCAGAAATACAAGAGTGGTGTAATTCAGTTAAATCTATATTACAAGAAATCTTTTGAGTTTGCTTTACAGATAATGGAAAATTAGCTTACGTGTCTTCCATGTGTAGACTGCTCTCTCTTCAGCCTAATATAGAGCTGAAAGAATCACGTATTTTAATAATTTTCATTAGTATGTGTTTTCCAATAGCCACTACAGGACCAGGATAATTGGCTCTGATCTCAGTGTTAGCATTGACATTATTATTGTGCTTGACAGGGAAAGAGGGCCAGTGACTAAAACATTGATAAATTGAATAAATTGATATAAGTATGATTAAATTTGCTTATTTGCTGTGTACTGTAGTGAAATATTCATGTCAGTCTGGATTTGTGCCATTATGTCTGCAAATTGCTCTGGGTTTTTTTGTTATACAGTGTATCTTGCTTTGGAAAGGCACATCATTACATCTGAAAAATTTGTTCATGTTTAAGCAGGTATATTTTGTAATACTGCAGTTATTAAATATGATATTTCAGTCTTACTGCTTTGAACATGCTTCTTTTTCAGAACTACAGAAGACACTGGGTTTCATTCACCTTAAAAAGAGCTGATACTGCACAAGAGGAAGGGATGGGAATGTCCCAGTTGAGTGTAAAAACCAGTGAGTCACTGAGAGTTGGTATAAACTATTACAGAGGTTTTGATTGTGGTGTGAATATTCATAAGAGAGAAGCTTCTCTTTTCTGATATAATGCCATTCTCTCCACGAACGTGTAGTCCAGGAATTTCTCATTTTGTGAGAAAGAGCTGCCATAAATACACTGAGGAAAAATTTCTGATTGTATTGTGCTGATAGATTTGCTGTTCCATGAGCTATAATGCTCTTACATTACCTATACAGCTGCCAACAGTGCTGTCTTTGTTGCAGGTTTCCAAGACTAAGAATTATGAGGCATTATATACATCCATCCATCCATCCACCCATCTCTCTCTCTCTCTCTCTCTATATATATATATCTCTGAGAGATCTGATCTAATAATGAACCACCCAAAATCATAGTGGTTTTTCTTGAAAACATACTTCAGCCTTGATCATTTTTGCCTGAAAATATTATTTTAAATAGCAATGTAAACTTTAATCAGTAACAATGAAACATTGTTTTCTTGGAGATAGACACAATAATGTAAATAATTATCTCAAATGTTTTAAATAGTTATTATTTTTTAAAAGTTGCAATGGAAAGAATAAAAGTTGCAGAAAATATATATAGCAAAGTAGAGTGAGGGAGGAGTAACAAAGAGAAGGAAGAAGAAACAATTCTTTGTGCTAGATGGGGGTAAGATGCATCTGAATTTCAAACATCCCCGATGGTTTTACTCAGCAGAAATGATCTGCAACTCCTTTGTGTAAGTAATATCTCAGCAAGCCTTGGAACAAATCCTCACACCCTACTGACTTTTAATACTTAGCAGAAAATGAGTTGCTGAATAAAAGATGCTACAAGTTAAAAGGGTCTTTTCATTGGGAGTCCAAATAAATGCTGCAGAGAGTTGGTGTTTTTGCTGTCAGGAACAGGTGAATTATGTTTCCACTCTCATCTCATCTCACACAACTGCTTACAGCTTTTCTAACACATACCTGGGGATCTCTCTTCATGTGAAACTTAATCTATTTATGTGGAGGACAGTTAAGAGACTAGTCTGCTGCTCATTAAGGAATGTAAAAAGAAGCCTAGGATAAGGAACATGTTTTAAAACAGTACCCAGGAGAGCAAAAGGGTAGGCAGGGGATTGGAATGTGAGTATTAAAACAGTTTTAACTGTCATTATTTTTTATTAAGCATCGAGAAGTCTGAGGAGACTGTATAACACTAAAGATTTAATTCTCTGTATGGTTTAGGGGCCAAGAGAGAGGATTTGTTTTAAAACACTGAAATGAAAATGACTCAGCATCATGTTTTTAAGGAATAAAAAAAGATACAAAAATGAGACTCTGAAAGCTAATATAAAGTCATTGATTTCTGTCCTATCCCTTCTTTAAAGCAATCATTTATTGAAAGCACCACCAGAGAGGCTCTACTATTTTTTTAAGGGTAAATCTAGATTAAGGTTTAGCTGTGCTCAACTGGCATGGTGTGCAGAGCTCACCTCATGGAAAAAATGCTGGGAAGGTCTCTAGAAAGTTCCTTGGAAAAAATGAGCTTGAGAAATCAGCAGCTCACTGAAAATAGATAGTAAATATTTATGACAAGTTAAAAGAGTTTCCTTGGCAGGTTGGCAGCCTTTTGCCATTGAATCATTGCATGAAAACAATGCATTCTTTTACTCCTGTAGTAACCTGCAAACATTCTCTTAAGTATGTTTTATTTATTACGTCAAATTCTTATTTTTTTAATCCTAAATGCCAGTGTTAGAAGCCTCTTCTGACAAGTATGAATGAAGCATGATCTGCAAAAGCACTGACATTTCTAATACTTAAAATTACTTTATACCTGTTGTACGGTGCCATAATGGAACAGCTCACTGCATCAGCAGTAGTAAATCTGGATATTAAAGACAGTTTCTCATTCTTGGAAGCCAGAATGGATCAGTTTTATTTTGGATAGCACTGATAGCACTTTTCTGGTTAATGGGGAAAAAAAATCAAAACCAAACTCACCTCCAACAAAAGAAACACAATTTTTATTCAATTTAAGTTTAGAAATTAAGTTTATATCAGTGGAAAGAAACATAGGCAAGGATATTTTGTCTTTTCAAAATACACAATTCCTCCAGAACTGCTTTTTAACTTGCCTAAAAAAAAAATAACAAAAAAAACCCCACATAAGCTGAAATCTCTTTGTTATAATATGAAGTACATTTCTATGTGTATGTTGTATCTGTGGCAGCCGTGGTGCCTGATTGATCTGTGAACATAACTATAGTATGGAAAAAATGCTTTGGATTTGCATGATCTCAACCCTGCCAGCACAGAATAAAACCACTGTATCTCACATGAGATCTCATGTCCTGTACTCTGCATAACTGAACTTGAACGTGGGTGGAAGAAGAACGTGCACAGAGAACCCAGAGAGTCTGATGACTGTTGTTGAGGCAAATTCACCTCTTAATTTCCTAGAAGAAAGACTTAGAAGATCTAATGTTTGTCTGGAAGAATTGGGAAGAGTCAAGTCAACAGCAGAGGTTTTCAGCCCTCAACACCAAAATGCTTTGCTGAAGGCTTCTTGTCTTTGCAGGTTCATACTCAAAGCCTCTGCCTTCCTCCCTCTGCCTTCTCCCAAATTCTGAGTTGCTACAAGTTAGTGGAAAAACTTCATTCTCTGTTTCTTTCCTCTTTCCCCTGGTTCTTCCCCTTGCAATAATTGTCTACGAAGTTTGGTGCCTGATAGCAACAATAGCAGATGCTTTCTAGGAAGTAATTAACTCAGTAGAGATTTTGTTTTCACTTTTCTTCCTAAAAAGACTTATATTTTTAGATGAGAATTTACAGATCGAGTTTTGTAGTTGGTAACAATTCTGAAATGTTGCAGAGCAATTTAAATTAGTAGTAGAATGGCTAAGGCTTAGT